>NC_138981.1:140170618-140600910 GCF_964341445.2 Mesoplodon mirus | reverse complement strand
TGATACCAATGAAGACATTTCCAGAGAGGAAGGCAATCACAGATTCATTCAACCAAATTACGGTTCACCCAATGGAAAGGTGTGAGGATTGGATACATTACGATATTGGGGTTAACAGAGATATACAAACACATGTGAAATATATAATCACCAAAAACCCACGGCATACCAAGGGAAGACTCCTCAACATTGTGTCATAACCTACATGGGAAAAGGATCTGAAGAAGAATAGGTATATGTATATGTGCAAAAGAACCACATCTTGCACACCTACAACAAACAAAACATTGTAATCTAATTTCCTGTGATAAAGAATAAAGATTTAATTTAAAAAAATGAACAAGAAGTAATCAGACATAATTTTAAGGGGCTTTCCCTGGCACATTCCGTTCTAATTTACAACCTACAACACGACTTCCATTATGGCTCTGTAGCCCTAGTAAGCAGATTTGGTAAGGAGAAGTGCTGCCGCCTCTGGTCGTTTCACACAAGAGCGGTAATCGTCACTTAATATTCAAAATCATGGCAGGCCTCTAAATGACACCTGCCATCACAAAACATCCTGGGGTTGTAAATCGACCAGAAAATTCAAAAGACGTCAACATTTCAAGAAGACAATTTCAAGAGGCATATCTTACATACATTTTGTCTTTTCTTTTTTTTTCTTTAAAATAAAAGGGAATAGAAAAATGTGCAACATCAGCAATTAATAAAGCCATGCAAATCCAATTATAGAAATGTTCACCTCACAGCCGTCAGAATGTTCTTCAGCAGAAAGTCTACAGAGAATAAATGCTGAAGGGGTTTTGGAGAACTGTGTACCCTCTAGCTGCTGGGTGGATGTAAACTGGTAACAGCCAGTAGGGAGAACATAATGGAGGTGGGTTTAAGGGTAAAAAGTGAGCTACCATGTGAACTGGTAAGTCCTTTGATGCGCCTATCACCTGAGCAGAGCAGAATGGAAAAGACACAGGCTGGCAATCCTGCACTGCAGGAACCTTATTTTGGGGTGGGGGTGGGGTGGTAAGTGGGCCTCTCACTGTTGTGGCCTCTCCCGTTGTGGAGCACTGGCTCCGGACGCGCAGGCTCAACGGCCATGGCTCACGGGCCTAGCCGCTCCGCGGCATGTGGGATCTTCCCGGACTGGGGCACGAACTCGTATCCCCTGCATCGGCAGGCGGACTCTCAACCACTGCGCCTCCAGGGATGCCCTGCAGGAACATTTAACATAGCCAACACTTGGAATAAACCAAAATGTCCATCCACAGAAAAATGCACAAAGAGGAAGTGGTCCATGTAGACAATGGAATATTAGCCATGGAAAACAATGAAACGGTGCCGTTTGCACCACCAGATAAGGACCTAGAGATAATCACCCAACTTGAAGTAAGAAAGAAAGTGAAAGACAGAAATCCTATGACATCACTTATCGGTGTTACCTAAAAATTGATACTCATGAACTTATTTCCAAGAGAAGGAAAAGCATGGATTAAGAAAACAAATTATGTTTCACCAAATGGAAATGTGTACGTAATGGATGAATTAGGATATGGGGGTTAACAGACATGTTCTAATACATATGAAATATATAATCACAAAGTACCTATGGAATACCAAGAGAGGTCTACTCAACACTGTGTAATAATATACACGGTAAGGGATGCAAGGATAAATGGACAGATACATTGATATAATGAACCAGACTCTGTACAACTAGGAGAAACAAAATATTTTTATCAAATTTGCTCTGGTAAATAAAAATTAAATTTAAAAAACAAACAAGACGTAAGGAGGTATAAGCTCTTGGGGATGTGGCCTGGCACTTTCCACTCTAATTTGCAGCCTACTAACACGATTTCCAGGAAGGCTCTGCTGCCCAAAAACGCAGTGTTGGGAATGTAGAAATGCTGCCGCCTTGTGGCCGTTTCCCGCAAGAGCGGCTTTAAGCCCACAGCTAATGGTCTCTTAACGTTCACAAGGACTCAGGGCTGTAAAGGACACCTGCCCTAAACAATTGTGCTGAGGTAGGGAATGGACAATAAAATTCAAACCTGGCAAAATTTCAAGAAGATACTATGAAGAGGTCAGTTTGACTCACTCTCTTTTTTGAAAAAGAAGGAAAACGGGTAAAGGCTCAACCTCAGGAATTATTAGACTCATGCAAATCTAATCTGCAAAAAGGTTTCAACTCACACAGGTCGACTGACCATCAACAAAAGGCTACAAATAATAAATGCTGAAGTGGTTTTTGAGAACTGTGTACCCTCTAGCTGCTGGTGAGATGTAAAGTGGTAACAGCCAATAATGAGAACAGAAAGGAGCTGCGTTTAAAAGTAAAAATTGAGCTACCATTCGATGCAGCAGGCCCACTGCTGTGCCTCTCACCTGAGAAGACCAGAATCCAGAAGACTGAGGCTGCAAAAGCTGCACTGCAGCCATATTCACAACAGCCAAGACATGGAAGCAACCTAAATGCCCATCAACACATGAATGGCTAATGAAGAAGTGGTCCACGTACACAATGGAATATTAGCTGTGGAAAACAACGAAACACTGCTCTTTGAGGTACCACAGATGAGCCTAGAGATAATCACAGAACATGAGGTAGGTTGGAAAGCAAAAGACATATATCCTCTGATAACACCTATACGTGTTACCTAACAACTGACAAAATGGACATATTTCCACAGAGAAAGACACACACGGACTTAAAAAACAAACTATGCGTATCTAAAAGGAAAGGTGGTGGCAATGGATAAATTAAGATTAGGTTGACCACACCTATACAAATACAGATTAAGTACACATATCAAAAAGCCCAAGCACATAGCAAGGGAGGTGTACAGAACATTCTGTAATCCTTTACATGGGAAAAGGATCTGCACATGAATAGATATATATGATGTACGAATGAACCAGATTGTGTACACCTAGGACCAACTGCATTCTAATCATTACCCTGATTAAACCAATTAAAACAATGAACAAGAAGTAATGAGACATAAACTTCCGGGGCTTTTTCCTGGCACATTCCATTCTAATTTACAACCTAGTAACAGGACTTCCAGAAAGGCTCTGCTGCCCTAGTAACCAGATTTGGGAATGGAGAAATGCTGCCACCTTGTGGCCGTTTCCCACAACACCAGCTTTAAACCCAGTGCTAATGGTCACTAAATATTCACAATCATTGCAGGCATGTAAATGACACCTGCTCTCAAAAAAAAAAAAAAATCCTGGGGTCGAAAAACGACCACAAAATTCAAAAGAGGGCAACCTTCCAAGAAGACAATTTCAAGAGGGATACTGTACTCACACCTTTTTTTTCTAAATAAAAGAGAAAGGTGTGGGAAAATGCTGAATACTAGGAATTATTAAAGACATGCAAATCCAAATTACAAAAACCTATCAGCTCACACCAGTCAGAATGGCCATGAGCAAACATTCTGCAAACAATAAATGCTGAAGGGGTTGTGGAAAATGCATACACTCGGTGTTCACTGGGACGTAGTAAGAGCCACTAATGAAAACACAGAGCAGTTGCTCTGAAACGGTAAACACTGAGCTACCAGTCAATGAATCATACCCACCGTTGGGCCTATCACCTGAGAAAATGGGAATCAAAAGTCACAGGCAGGAATACTGCACTCCAGCCATATTTACCATAGGCAACACTTAGAAGCAATGAAAATGTCTATCAACAGAGGAATGCACAAAGAAGATGTGGTCCATGTACAGAATGGAATATTACTCCACTAAAAAATAGAAATTGAATTTAAAAAGCAAACATACGTTAGGAGACGTAAGCTTTTGGGGGTATATCAGGGCACATTGCACTCTAATTTATAACTGGGGAACACCACTGGCAGGAAGATATGTTTCCCTAGGTGCCAGAGTGTGAAACGTAGAAATGCTGCCATCCTCTGGGCGATACCTGCAACAGCAGCTTTGAAATCTGTGCAAATGGGCATTTCATATGCACAAGTACTGCAGGGCTGCAAACGAAACCTGCCCTTAAAAATGTCTTGATGTAGGTAAAGGCCAAATCATTTCAAAATGTGGCACGTACTTCAAGAAAACAATTTGAAGAAGTCAGCTGTAATAAGAGTTTGAAAAATAAAAGGACATGCCTGAAAGCTCAATTTCAAGGGAGTATGAGACACATGCAAATCCAACCACAAAGAAGTATCAGCTCACACCACTCAGAATAACCATCAGCAAAAAAACTACAAGTGATCAATGCTGAAGAGGTTTTGGAGAAATGCATACCCTCAATTTGAAGTGGGACCTGACCTGCTAAGGGCCACTAATGGGAACAGAATGGAGGTGCCTTTAAAAGCTAAACCTTGAGCTACTTCTCAGGCCCACTTCTCAGGCTATAACCTATGAAGACAGAATTGGAAAGACACAGGCAGGCAAATCTGCACTGTAGAAGCATTACAATAGCCAACACATGGAAGCAAGCAAAACGTCCATCAAGAGATGAGTGGACAAAGAAGAACTGGTACATGTACAGATGGAATATTAGCCCAGGAAAAAAATGAAGCAATGCCATTTGCAGGACCATAGAGGAGTCTAGAGGTAATCATGCAACTGGTAGTAAGTGAGAAAGCAAAAGACACATATCCTATCCTATCACTTATGGGTGTTACCTAAAAATTGATACCAATGAAGACATTTCCAGAGAGGAAGGCAATCACAGATTCATTCAACCAAATTACGGTTCACCCAATGGAAAGGTGTGAGGATTGGATACATTACGATATTGGGGTTAACAGAGATATACAAACACATGTGAAATATATAATCACCAAAAACCCACGGCATACCAAGGGAAGACTCCTCAACATTGTGTCATAACCTACATGGGAAAAGGATCTGAAGAAGAATAGGTATATGTATATGTGCAAAAGAACCACATCTTGCACACCTACAACAAACAAAACATTGTAATCTAATTTCCTGTGATAAAGAATAAAGATTTAATTTAAAAAAATGAACAAGAAGTAATCAGACATAATTTTAAGGGGCTTTCCCTGGCACATTCCGTTCTAATTTACAACCTACAACACGACTTCCATTATGGCTCTGTAGCCCTAGTAAGCAGATTTGGTAAGGAGAAGTGCTGCCGCCTCTGGTCGTTTCACACAAGAGCGGTAATCGTCACTTAATATTCAAAATCATGGCAGGCCTCTAAATGACACCTGCCATCACAAAACATCCTGGGGTTGTAAATCGACCAGAAAATTCAAAAGACGTCAACATTTCAAGAAGACAATTTCAAGAGGCATATCTTACATACATTTTGTCTTTTCTTTTTTTTTCTTTAAAATAAAAGGGAATAGAAAAATGTGCAACATC
This sequence comes from Mesoplodon mirus, assembly GCF_964341445.2. Taxonomy (NCBI): domain Eukaryota; kingdom Metazoa; phylum Chordata; class Mammalia; order Artiodactyla; family Ziphiidae; genus Mesoplodon; species Mesoplodon mirus. Next base: position 140,595,552 of record NC_138981.1, on the reverse strand, counting down.
AGCAATTAATAAAGCCATGCAAATCCAATTATAGAAATGTTCACCTCACAGCCGTCAGAATGTTCTTCAGCAGAAAGTCTACAGAGAATAAATGCTGAAGGGGTTTTGGAGAACTGTGTACCCTCTAGCTGCTGGGTGGATGTAAACTGGTAACAGCCAGTAGGGAGAACATAATGGAGGTGGGTTTAAGGGTAAAAAGTGAGCTACCATGTGAACTGGTAAGTCCTTTGATGCGCCTATCACCTGAGCAGAGCAGAATGGAAAAGACACAGGCTGGCAATCCTGCACTGCAGGAACCTTATTTTGGGGTGGGGGTGGGGTGGTAAGTGGGCCTCTCACTGTTGTGGCCTCTCCCGTTGTGGAGCACTGGCTCCGGACGCGCAGGCTCAACGGCCATGGCTCACGGGCCTAGCCGCTCCGCGGCATGTGGGATCTTCCCGGACTGGGGCACGAACTCGTATCCCCTGCATCGGCAGGCGGACTCTCAACCACTGCGCCTCCAGGGATGCCCTGCAGGAACATTTAACGTAGCCAAGACTTGGAATAAACCAAAATGTCCATCCACAGAAAAATGCACAAAGAGGAAGTGGTCCATGTAGACAATGGAATATTAGCCATGGAAAACAATGAAACGGTGCCGTTTGCACCACCAGATAAGGACCTAGAGATAATCACCCAACTTGAAGTAAGAAAGAAAGTGAAAGACAGATATCCTATGACATCACTTATCGGTGTTACCTAAAAATTGATACTCATGAACTTATTTCCAAGAGAAGGAAAAGCATGGATTAAGAAAACAAATTATGTTTCACCAAATGGAAATGTGTACGTAATGGATGAATTAGGATATGGGGGTTAACAGACATGTTCTAATACATATGAAATATATAATCACAAAGTACCTATGGAATACCAAGAGAGGTCTACTCAACACTGTGTAATAATATACACGGTAAGGGATGCAAGGATAAATGGACAGATACATTGCTATAATGAACCAGACTCTGTACAACTAGGAGAAACAAAATATTTTTATCAAATTTGCTCTGGTAATAAAAATTAAATTTAAAAAACAAACAAGACGTAAGGAGGTATAAGCTCTTGGGGATGTGGCCTGGCACTTTCCACTCTAATTTGCAGCCTACTAACACGATTTCCAGGAAGGCTCTGCTGCCCAAAAACGCAGTGTTGGGAATGTAGAAATGCTGCCGCCTTGTGGCCGTTTCCCGCAAGAGCGGCTTTAAGCCCACAGCTAATGGTCTCTTAACGTTCACAAGGACTCAGGGCTGTAAAGGACACCTGCCCTAAACAATTGTGCTGAGGTAGGGAATGGACAATAAAATTCAAACCTGGCAAAATTTCAAGAAGATACTATGAAGAGGTCAGTTTGACTCACTCTCTTTTTTGAAAAAGAAGGAAAACGGGTAAAGGCTCAACCTCAGGAATTATTAGACTCATGCAAATCTAATCTGCAAAAAGGTTTCAACTCACACAGGTCGACTGACCATCAACAAAAGGCTACAAATAATAAATGCTGAAGTGGTTTTTGAGAACTGTGTACCCTCTAGCTGCTGGTGAGATGTAAAGTGGTAAGAGCCAATAATGAGAACAGAAAGGAGCTGCGTTTAAAAGTAAAAATTGAGCTACCATTCGATGCAGCAGGCCCACTGCTGTGCCTCTCACCTGAGAAGACCAGAATCCAGAAGACTGAGGCTGCAAAAGCTGCACTGCAGCCATATTCACAACAGCCAAGACATGGAAGCAACCTAAATGCCCATCAACACATGAATGGCTAATGAAGAAGTGGTCCACGTACACAATGGAATATTAGCTGTGGAAAACAACGAAACACTGCTCTTTGAGGTACCACAGATGAGCCTAGAGATAATCACAGAACATGAGGTAGGTTGGAAAGCAAAAGACATATATCCTCTGATAACACCTATACGTGTTACCTAACAACTGACAAAATGGACATATTTCCACAGAGAAAGACACACACGGACTTAAAAAACAAACTATGCGTATCTAAAAGGAAAGGTGGTGGCAATGGATAAATTAAGATTAGGTTGACCACACCTATACAAATACAGATTAAGTACACATATCAAAAAGCCCAAGCACATAGCAAGGGAGGTGTACAGAACATTCTGTAATCCTTTACATGGGAAAAGGATCTGCACATGAATAGATATATATGATGTACGAATGAACCAGATTGTGTACACCTAGGACCAACTGCATTCTAATCATTACCCTGATTAAACCAATTAAAACAATGAACAAGAAGTAATGAGACATAAACTTCCGGGGCTTTTTCCTGGCACATTCCATTCTAATTTACAACCTAGTAACAGGACTTCCAGAAAGGCTCTGCTGCCCTAGTAACCAGATTTGGGAATGGAGAAATGCTGCCACCTTGTGGCCGTTTCCCACAACACCAGCTTTAAACCCAGTGCTAATGGTCACTAAATATTCACAATCATTGCAGGCATGTAAATGACACCTGCTCTCAAAAAAAAAAAAAAAATCCTGGGGTCGAAAAACGACCACAAAATTCAAAAGAGGGCAACCTTCCAAGAAGACAATTTCAAGAGGGATACTGTACTCACACCTTTTTTTTCTAAATAAAAGAGAAAGGTGTGGGAAAATGCTGAATACTAGGAATTATTAAAGACATGCAAATCCAAATTACAAAAACCTATCAGCTCACACCAGTCAGAATGGCCATGAGCAAACATTCTGCAAACAATAAATGCTGAAGGGGTTGTGGAAAATGCATACACTCGGTGTTCACTGGGACGTAGTAAGAGCCACTAATGAAAACACAGAGCAGTTGCTCTGAAACGGTAAACACTGAGCTACCAGTCAATGAATCATACCCACCGTTGGGCCTATCACCTGAGAAAATGGGAATCAAAAGTCACAGGCAGGAATACTGCACTCCAGCCATATTTACCATAGGCAACACTTAGAAGCAATGAAAATGTCTATCAACAGAGGAATGCACAAAGAAGATGTGGTCCATGTACAGAATGGAATATTACTCCACTAAAAAATAGAAATTGAATTTAAAAAGCAAACATACGTTAGGAGACGTAAGCTTTTGGGGGTATATCAGGGCACATTGCACTCTAATTTATAACTGGGGAACACCACTGGCAGGAAGATATGTTTCCCTAGGTGCCAGAGTGTGAAACGTAGAAATGCTGCCATCCTCTGGGCGATACCTGCAACAGCAGCTTTGAAATCTGTGCAAATGGGCATTTCATATGCACAAGTACTGCAGGGCTGCAAACGAAACCTGCCCTTAAAAATGTCTTGATGTAGGTAAAGGCCAAATCATTTCAAAATGTGGCACGTACTTCAAGAAAACAATTTGAAGAAGTCAGCTGTAATAAGAGTTTGAAAAATAAAAGGACATGCCTGAAAGCTCAATTTCAAGGGAGTATGAGACACATGCAAATCCAACCACAAAGAAGTATCAGCTCACACCACTCAGAATAACCATCAGCAAAAAAACTACAAGTGATCAATGCTGAAGAGGTTTTGGAGAAATGCATACCCTCAATTTGAAGTGGGACCTGACCTGCTAAGGGCCACTAATGGGAACAGAATGGAGGTGCCTTTAAAAGCTAAACCTTGAGCTACTTCTCAGGCCCACTTCTCAGGCTATAACCTATGAAGACAGAATTGGAAAGACACAGGCAGGCAAATCTGCACTGTAGAAGCATTACAATAGCCAACACATGGAAGCAAGCAAAACGTCCATCAAGAGATGAGTGGACAAAGAAGAACTGGTACATGTACAGATGGAATATTAGCCCAGGAAAAAAATGAAGCAATGCCATTTGCAGGACCATAGAGGAGTCTAGAGGTAATCATGCAACTGGTAGTAAGTGAGAAAGCAAAAGACACATATCCTATCCTATCACTTATGGGTGTTACCTAAAAATTGATACCAATGAAGACATTTCCAGAGAGGAAGGCAATCACAGATTCATTCAACCAAATTACGGTTCACCCAATGGAAAGGTGTGAGGATTGGATACATTACGATATTGGGGTTAACAGAGATATACAAACACATGTGAAATATATAATCACCAAAAACCCACGGCATACCAAGGGAAGACTCCTCAACATTGTGTCATAACCTACATGGGAAAAGGATCTGAAGAAGAATAGGTATATGTATATGTGCAAAAGAACCACATCTTGCACACCTACAACAAACAAAACATTGTAATCTAATTTCCTGTGATAAAGAATAAAGATTTAATTTAAAAAAATGAACAAGAAGTAATCAGACATAATTTTAAGGGGCTTTCCCTGGCACATTCCGTTCTAATTTACAACCTACAACACGACTTCCATTATGGCTCTGTAGCCCTAGTAAGCAGATTTGGTAAGGAGAAGTGCTGCCGCCTCTGGTCGTTTCACACAAGAGCGGTAATCGTCACTTAATATTCAAAATCATGGCAGGCCTCTAAATGACACCTGCCATCACAAAACATCCTGGGGTTGTAAATCGACCAGAAAATTCAAAAGACGTCAACATTTCAAGAAGACAATTTCAAGAGGCATATCTTACATACATTTTGTCTTTTCTTTTTTTTTCTTTAAAATAAAAGGGAATAGAAAAATGTGCAACATCAGCAATTAATAAAGCCATGCAAATCCAATTATAGAAATGTTCACCTCACAGCCGTCAGAATGTTCTTCAGCAGAAAGTCTACAGAGAATAAATGCTGAAGGGGTTTTGGAGAACTGTGTACCCTCTAGCTGCTGGGTGGATGTAAACTGGTAACAGCCAGTAGGGAGAACATAATGGAGGTGGGTTTAAGGGTAAAAAGTGAGCTACCATGTGAACTGGTAAGTCCTTTGATGCGCCTATCACCTGAGCAGAGCAGAATGGAAAAGACACAGGCTGGCAATCCTGCACTGCAGGAACCTTATTTTGGGGTGGGGGTGGGGTGGTAAGTGGGCCTCTCACTGTTGTGGCCTCTCCCGTTGTGGAGCACTGGCTCCGGACGCGCAGGCTCAACGGCCATGGCTCACGGGCCTAGCCGCTCCGCGGCATGTGGGATCTTCCCGGACTGGGGCACGAACTCGTATCCCCTGCATCGGCAGGCGGACTCTCAACCACTGCGCCTCCAGGGATGCCCTGCAGGAACATTTAACGTAGCCAAGACTTGGAATAAACCAAAATGTCCATCCACAGAAAAATGCACAAAGAGGAAGTGGTCCATGTAGACAATGGAATATTAGCCATGGAAAACAATGAAACGGTGCCGTTTGCACCACCAGATAAGGACCTAGAGATAATCACCCAACTTGAAGTAAGAAAGAAAGTGAAAGACAGATATCCTATGACATCACTTATCGGTGTTACCTAAAAATTGATACTCATGAACTTATTTCCAAGAGAAGGAAAAGCATGGATTAAGAAAACAAATTATGTTTCACCAAATGGAAATGTGTACGTAATGGATGAATTAGGATATGGGGGTTAACAGACATGTTCTAATACATATGAAATATATAATCACAAAGTACCTATGGAATACCAAGAGAGGTCTACTCAACACTGTGTAATAATATACACGGTAAGGGATGCAAGGATAAATGGACAGATACATTGCTATAATGAACCAGACTCTGTACAACTAGGAGAAACAAAATATTTTTATCAAATTTGCTCTGGTAATAAAAATTAAATTTAAAAAACAAACAAGACGTAAGGAGGTATAAGCTCTTGGGGATGTGGCCTGGCACTTTCCACTCTAATTTGCAGCCTACTAACACGATTTCCAGGAAGGCTCTGCTGCCCAAAAACGCAGTGTTGGGAATGTAGAAATGCTGCCGCCTTGTGGCCGTTTCCCGCAAGAGCGGCTTTAAGCCCACAGCTAATGGTCTCTTAACGTTCACAAGGACTCAGGGCTGTAAAGGACACCTGCCCTAAACAATTGTGCTGAGGTAGGGAATGGACAATAAAATTCAAACCTGGCAAAATTTCAAGAAGATACTATGAAGAGGTCAGTTTGACTCACTCTCTTTTTTGAAAAAGAAGGAAAACGGGTAAAGGCTCAACCTCAGGAATTATTAGACTCATGCAAATCTAATCTGCAAAAAGGTTTCAACTCACACAGGTCGACTGACCATCAACAAAAGGCTACAAATAATAAATGCTGAAGTGGTTTTTGAGAACTGTGTACCCTCTAGCTGCTGGTGAGATGTAAAGTGGTAACAGCCAATAATGAGAACAGAAAGGAGCTGCGTTTAAAAGTAAAAATTGAGCTACCATTCGATGCAGCAGGCCCACTGCTGTGCCTCTCACCTGAGAAGACCAGAATCCAGAAGACTGAGGCTGCAAAAGCTGCACTGCAGCCATATTCACAACAGCCAAGACATGGAAGCAACCTAAATGCCCATCAACACATGAATGGCTAATGAAGAAGTGGTCCACGTACACAATGGAATATTAGCTGTGGAAAACAACGAAACACTGCTCTTTGAGGTACCACAGATGAGCCTAGAGATAATCACAGAACATGAGGTAGGTTGGAAAGCAAAAGACATATATCCTCTGATAACACCTATACGTGTTACCTAACAACTGACAAAATGGACATATTTCCACAGAGAAAGACACACACGGACTTAAAAAACAAACTATGCGTATCTAAAAGGAAAGGTGGTGGCAATGGATAAATTAAGATTAGGTTGACCACACCTATACAAATACAGATTAAGTACATATACCAAAAAGCCCAAGCACATAGCAAGGGAGGTGTACAGAACATTCTGTAATCCTTTACATGGGAAAAGGATCTGCACATGAATAGATATATATGATGTACGAATGAACCAGATTGTGTACACCTAGGACCAACTGCATTCTAATCATTACCCTGATTAAACCAATTAAAACAATGAACAAGAAGTAATGAGACATAAACTTCCGGGGCTTTTTCCTGGCACATTCCATTCTAATTTACAACCTAGTAACAGGACTTCCAGAAAAGCTCTGCTGCCCTAGTAACCAGATTTGGGAATGGAGAAATGCTGCCACCTTGTGGCCGTTTCCCACAACACCAGCTTTAAACCCAGTGCTAATGGTCACTAAATATTCACAATCATTGCAGGCATGTAAATGACACCTGCTCTCAAAAAAAAAAAAATCCTGGGGTCGAAAAACGACCACAAAATTCAAAAGAGGGCAACCTTCCAAGAAGACAATTTCAAGAGGGATACTGTACTCACACCTTTTTTTCTAAATAAAAGAGAAAGGTTTGGGAAAATGCTGAATACTAGGAATTATTAAAGACATGCAAATCCAAATTACAAAAACCTATCAGCTCACACCAGTCAGAATGGCCATGAGCAAACATTCTGCAAACAATAAATGCTGAAGGGGTTGTGGAAAATGCATACACTCGGTGTTCATTGGGACGTGGTAAGAGCCACTAATGAAAACACAATGCAGTTGCTTTGAAATGGTAAACATTGAGCTACCAGTCAATGAATCATACCCACCGTTGGGCCTATCACCTGAGAAAATGGGAATCAAAAATTCACAGGCTGGCAATCTTGCACTCCAGCAATATTTAATATAGCCAACACTTGGAAGCAACCAAAATGTCTATTAACAGAGGAATGCACAAAGAAATGGTCTATTTACACAATGGAATATTACTCCAATAAAAAAATAAATTAAATTTGAAAAACAAACAAAAGTAAGGACACATCAGCTTTTGGGGCTCTTATCCGGGCACATTCCACTCTAATTTATAACCGAGGAAACCACTGGCTGGAAGTTCTGTTTCCCTACTACCAGCATGGGGAACGAAGAAAGCCTACTGCACTGTGGCCGTTACCTGCAAAAGTAGCTTTAAAGCCTGTGCTAATGGTCACTTCATGTGAACAAGTACTGCAGGGCTGTAAATGTAACATGCCCTCAAAATGTCTTGAGGGAGGTAATGGCCAATAAATTTCAAAATGTGACACATACTTTAAGAAAATACTTGGAAGAACTAAGTTGTAATCACAGTTTGAAAAATAAAAAGGACATGCCTTGAAGCTCAATTTCAATGGATTATGAATCACATGCAAATTCAAGCACAAAGAGTGACCAGCTCACACCAGTCAGAATATCCATCAGCAAGAAAACTACAAACAATAAATGCTGAAGGTTTTGTGGAGAAATGCATACCCTCAACTTTAAGTGGGATGTAACCTGGACAGAGCCACTAATGAGAACAGTATCATGGTGCATTTAAAAGGTAAACCCTGAGACACCATATGATACAGGAGGCCCACTCCTGAGCCTATAACATAAGAAGACAGAATTGGAAAGACAAAGACAGGCAAATGTGCATTGCAGCAGTATTACAATAACCAAGACATGGAGGCAACCAAAAATCCATCAAAAGGTGAGTGGACAAAGAAGAACTAGTACACGTACAGATGAAATATTAGCTAGGGAAAAAACTGAAAAATGCCATTTGCAGCACCGTAGATGATTTTAGAGGTAATCAGGCAAATTGTACTAAGACAGCAAAAGACACATATCCTATAGTATCACTTATAGGTGTTAGCTAAAAATTGATAACAATGAAGATATTTCCACAGAGAAATGCAATCACAGATTCATTAAACAAGGTTATGGTTCACCAAATGGAAAGGTGTGAGGATTTGATACATTAGGATATTGGGGTTAACAGACATATACAAACACAGGTGAAATATATAATCACCAAAGACCTACAGAACACCAAGAGAAGACTACTCAACACTGTGTCATAACCTACATGAGAAAACGATCTGAAGAAGCATAGATACATGTATATGTGTAAAAGAACCACATCTTGCACACCTAGAAAAAACAAAACATTTTAATCAAATTTGCTCTGATAAAAAATAAAAATTAAATTAAAAAAAAGAACAAGAAGTAATGGGACATAAACTTAAGGGGCTTTTTGCTGGCACATTGCATTCTAATTTACAACCAGAACACGACTTCCATTAAAGCTCTGTCATCACTAATAAAGCAGCTTTATAAGCAATTTTGAAGGTAGCTTAAAAGAAGTCTCACTAATTATTGATAGTAACAAGAAAACAAACAAAAGTAAAATCCTCACTGCAAAAATGTATACGTAGAGTAAGGGTAGTAGATCAAACACTTATTAAACTTCTGTAAAGAATAAAAGACAACAGTAGTATGTTTAGTTAAAAAGAGACGGCCCAAATAAATCAGAAATGAAAGAGATGATTTTACAACAGACACCACAGAAATACAAAGTATCCTAAGATACACACAGGGTAACTCAGGACTCAGACTGGACATAGCCCCCTCCCCACTCCCCTGTACATGACTTACAGGAGCCTCAGGAACTCAGGAGTGGGTCCCTGAGGAGAGGCACAAGATAGAAGTTGTTAGGCATTAACATGACTGCATTCATCTTAAACGTGCCTGAACTACATTCACATGAAATGATTTTGTCCTGTATGTACATCGGCACCTCTAGTCGGAGCTGCAGATCTTTGGCTTCACCACCTCTACTGACAACATTAGCTTCACCTGCTGTGGACCGTCTCCTGTAGGAGCTCTAGAACCACAAAGCATCGAAGCTTCACAGGACCCAGAGTCTGTGCGACTCCACTCTGGGTCTCAGAGTCTCAACTGCACTCAGAGACTCAGAGTCTCAACACAGACTCCACTCTTGGAGGGCACACACAATGTAGTGTGCACACCAGGACCCAGGGGAAGGAGCAGTCACCCTGTAGGTGAATGACCATACCTACCTGCTAGTTTTAGAGGGTCTCCTGCAGAGGCCGGGAGTGGCTGTGGCTCACCATGGGGACAGTGACACCGGCAGCAGAAGTTCTGGGAAATACTCCTTGGCGTGAGCCCTCCCAGCGTCCATCATTAGCCCCACCAAGAGCAAGGTAGGCTCCAGTGCTGGGTGGCCTCAGGCCAAACAACCAACAGGGAGGGAACCCAGCCCCATGCATCAGCAGACAAGCGGATTAAACTTTTTATTAAACTTTTATTTAATCCACAGACAAGCAGATTAAAGTTCTGCCCACCAGAGCAACAGCCATCTCTACCCACTACCAGTCCCTACCATAAGGAAGCTTGCACAAGCCTCTAAGATAGACTCAATCACTGGAGAGCAGACAGCAGAAGCAAGAAGAACTACAATTCCACAAGGAAAACCACATTCACAGAAAGATAGAGAAAATGAAAAGGCAGAGGACTTTATACCAGATCAAGCAACAAGATAAATCCCCAGAAAACAATGAAATGAGGTGGGGATAGGCAACTTTCCAGTAAAAGAATTCGGAATAATGATAGTGAAAATGATCCAAGACCTTGGAAAAAGAATGGGGGCAAAGATCGAGAAGATACAAGAAATGCTTAACAAAGACCTAGAAGAATTAAGGAAAAAGCACCTCAAAGAATTAAAGAACAAACAAACAGAGATGAACAATACAATAACTTAAATGAAAAATACACTAAAAGGAATCAGTAGCAGAATAACTGTGGCAGAAGAACGGATAAGTGACCTGGAAGACAGAAAGCTGGAAATCACTGCCATGGAACAGAATAAAGAAAAAGAATGAAAATAAATGAAGACACCCTAAGAGACCTCTGAGACAACATTAAACGCAACAACATTCTCATTATAGGGGTCCCAGATGGAGAAGAGAGAGAGAAAGGACCCGAGAAAATATTTGAAGAGATTATAGTCGAAAACTTCCCTAGCATGGGAAAAGAAATAGCCACCGAAGTCCACGAAGCACAGAGAGTCCCAGGCAGGATAAAGCAAAGGAGAAAAATGCCAAGACACACAGTAATCAAACTGACAAAAATTAAAGACAAAGAAAAATTATTGAAAACAATGGGAAAATGACAAATAACATACAACAGAAGGTTAACATAAGGTCCCATGAGGTTAACAGCTGACTTGTCAGCAGAAAATCTACAAGCCAGAAGGGAGTGGCATGATGAATTTAAATTGATGAAAGGGAAGAACCTACCACCAAGAGTACTCCACCCAGCAAGGATCTCATTCAGATTTCATGGAGAAATCAAAAGCTTTACAGACAAGCAAAAGCTAAGAGAATTAAGCACCACGAAACCAGCTCTACAACAAATGCTAAAGGAACTTCTCTAAGTGGGAAACACAAGAGAAGAAAAGGACCCACAAAAACAAACCCATAAAAATTAAGAAAATAGTAATAGGAACATACATATCGATAACTACCTTAAACATGAATGGATTAAATGCTCCAACCAAAAGACACCAACTTGTTGAATGGATACAAAAACAAGACACATATATATGCTGTCTACAAGAGACCCATTTGAGACCTAGGGACACATACAGACTGAAAGTGAGGGGATGGAAAAATATATTCCATGCAAGTGAAAATCAAAAGAAAGCTGGAGTAGCAATACTCATATCAGATAAAATAGATTTTAAAATAAAGAATGTTACAAGAGACAGGAAGGACACTACATAATGATCAAGGATCAATCCAAGAAGATATAACAATTATAAATATATATGTACCCAACATAGGAGCACCTCAATATTTAAGGCAACTGCTAACAGCTACAAAAGAGGAAATCGACAGTAACACAATAATAGCAGGGTACTTTAACACCACACTTACACCAATGGAGGTCATCCAGACAGAAAATTAATAAGGAAACACAAGCTTTAAATGACACAACAGACCAGATAGATTTAATGGATATTTATAGGACACTCCCTCCAAAACTGGCAGATTACACGTTCTTCTCAATGGCTCATGGAACATTCTCTGGGATAGATCGCATCTTGGGTCATAAAGCCTCACTAAATTTAAGAAAACTGAAATCATATCAAGCAGCTGTTCCAAACACAATGCTATGAGATTAGAAATCAATTACAGGGAAAAAATGTAAAAAAAAAAACACATGGAGGCCAAACAATACGTTACTAAATAACCAAGAGATCACTGAAGAAATAAAAGAGGAAATCAAAAACTACCTAGAGACAAATGACAACAAAAGCATGATGATCCAAAACGTATGGAGAAACCTGCAACCAAGATTACTCTACCCAGCAAGGATCTCATTCAGATTTGATGGAGAAATTAAAACAGTTACAGACAAGCAAAAGCTGAAAGAGTTCAGCACCACCAAACCAGCTTTACAACAAATGCTAAAGGAACTTATCTAGGCAAGAAAAACAACAGAAGGAATATACCTACAATAACAAACCCAAAGTAATTAAGGAAATGGGAATAGGAACATACATATCAATAATTACCTTAAATGTAAATGGACTAAATGCTCCCACCAAAAGACACAGATTGGCTGAATGGATACAAAAACAAGACCCTTATATATGCTGTCTACAAGAGACCCACTTCAGATCTAGAGACACATACAGATGGAAAGTAAGGGGATGGAAAAAGATATTCCATGCAAATGGAAATCAAAAGAAAGCTGGAGTAGCAATTCTTATATCAGACAAAATAGACTTTAAAATAAAGACTATTAGAAGAGACAAAGAAGGACACTACATAATGATCAAGGGATCGATCCAAAAAGAAGATATAACAATTGTAAATATTTATGCAGCCAACATAGGAGAACCTCAATACATAAGGCAAATACTAACAGCCATAAAAGGGGAAATCGACAGTAACACAATCATAGTAGGGGACTTTAACACCCCACTTTCACCAATGGACAGATCATCCAAAATGAAACTAAATAAGGAAACACAAGCTTTAAATGATACATTAAACAAGATGGACTTAATTGATATTTATAGAACGTTCCATCCAAAAACAACAGAATACACATTTTTCTCAAGTGCTCATGGAACATTCTCCAGGATAGATCATATCTTGGGTCACAAATCAAGCCTTGGTAAATTTAAGAAAATTGAAATTGTATCAAGTATCTTTTCTGACCACAATGCTATGAGACTAGACATCAATTACAGGAAAAGATCTGTAAAAAATACAAATACATGGAGGCTAAACAATACACTACTCAATAACGAAGTGATCACTGAAGAAATCAAAGAGGAAATTAAAAAATACCTAGAAACAAATGACAATGGAGACACGATGACCCAAAACCTATGGGACACAGCAAAAGCAGTTCTAAGGGGGAAGTTTATATCAATACAATCCCACCTTAAGAAACAGGAAACATCTCGAGCAAACAACCTGACCCTGCACCTAAAGCAATTAGAGAAAGAAGAACAAAAAACCCCCAAAGTTAGCAGAAGGAAAGAAATCATAAAGATCTGATCAGAAATAAATGAAAAAGAAATGAAGGAAATGATAGCAAAAATCAATAAAATGAAAAGCTGGTTCTTTGAGAAGATAAACAAAATTGACAAACCATTAGCCAGACTCATCAAGAAAAAAAGGGAGAAGACTCAAATCAATAGAATTAGAAATGAAAAAGAAGAAGTAACAACTGACACTGCAGAAATACAAAAGATCATGAGAGATTACTACAAGCAACTCTATGCCAATAAAATGGACAACCTGGAAGAAATGGACAAATTCTTAGAAATGCACAACCTGCCAAGACTGAATCAGGAAGAAATAGAAAATATGAACAGACCAATCACAAGCACTGAAATTGAAACTGTGATTAAAAATCTTCCAACAAACAAAAGCCCAGGACCAGATGGCTTCACAGGCGAATTCTATCAAACATTTAGAGAAGAGCTAACACCCACCCTTCTCAAACTCTTCCAAACAATTTCAGAGGAAGGAACACTCCCAAACTCATTCTACAAGGCCACCATCACCTTGATACCAAAACCAGGCAAGGATGTCACAAAGAAAGAAAACTACAGGCCAATATCACTGATGAACATAGATGCAAAAATCCTCAACAAAATACTAGCAAACAGAATCCAACAGCACATTAAAAGGATCATACACCATGATCAAGTAGGGTTTATTCCAGGAATGCAAGGATTCTTCAATATATGCAAATCAATCAATGTGATACACCATATTAACAAGTTGAAGGAGAAAAACCATATGATCATCTCAACAGATGCAGAGAAATCCTTCGACAAAATTCCACACCCATTTATGATAAAAACCCTGCAGAAAGTAGGCATGGAGGGAACTTTCCTCAACATAATAAAGGCCATATATGACAAACCCACAGCTAACATTGTCCTCAATGGTGAAAACCTGAAACCATTTCCACTAAGATCAGGAACAAGACAAGGCTGCCCACTCTCACCACTCTTATTCAACATAGTTTTGGAAGTTTTAGTCACAGCAATCAGAGAAGAAAGGGAAATAAAAGGAATCCAAATTGGAAAAGAAGAAGTAAAGCTGTCACTGTTTGCAGATGACATGATACTATACATAGAGAATCCTAAAGATGCTACCAGAAAACTACTATAGCTAATCAATGAATTTGGTAAAGTAGCAGGATAAAAAATTAATGCACAGAAATCTCTGGCATTCCTGTACACTAATGATGAAAAATCTGAAAATGAAATCAAGAAAACACTCCCATTTACCATTGCAACAAAAAAAATAAAATATCTAGGAATAAACCTACCTAAGGAGACAAAAGACCTGTATGCAGAAAATTATAAGACACTGATGAAAGAAATTAAAGATGATACAAATAGATGGAGAGATATACCATGCTCCTGGATTGGAAGAATCAATATTGTGAAAATGACTCTACTACCCAAAGCAATCTACAGATTCAATGCAATCCCTATCAAACTACCACTGGCATTTTTCACAGAACTAGAACAAAAAATTCCACAATTTGTTTGGAAAAACAAAAGACCCCGAATAGCCAAAGCAATCTTGAGAACGAGAAATGGAGCTGGAGGAATCAGGCTCCCTGACTTCAGACTATACTACAAAGCTACAGTAATCAAGACAGTGTGGTACTGGCACAAAAACAGAAAGATAGATCAATGGAACAGGATAGAAAGCCCAGAGATAAACCCACGCACATATGGTCACCTTATCTTTGATAAAGGAGGCAGGAATGTACAGTTGAGAAAGGACAGCTTCTTCAATAAGTGGTGCTGGGAAAACTGGACAGGGACATGTAAAAGTATGAGATTAGATCACTCCCTAACACCATACACAAAAATAAGCTCAAAATGGATTAAAGACCTAAATGTAAGGCCAGACACTATCAAACTCTTAGAGGAAAACATAGGCAGAACACTCTATGACATAAATCATAGCAAGATCCTTTTTGACCCACCTCCTAGAGAAATGGAAATAAAGACAAAAATAAACACATGGGATCTAATGAAACTTCAAAGCTTTTGCACAGCAAAGGAAACCATAAACAAGACCAAAAGACAACCCTCAGAATGGGAGAAAATATTTTCAAATGAAGCAACTGGCAAAGGATTAATCTCCAAAATTTATAAACAGCTCATGCAGCTCAATAGCAAAAAAACAAACAACCCAATCCAAAAATGGGCAGAAGACTTAAATAGGCATTTCTCCAAAGAAGATATACAGACTGCCAACAAACACATGAAAGAATGCTCAACATCATTAATCATTAGAGAAATGCAAATCAAAACCACAATGAGATATCATCTCACACCAGTCAGAATGGCCATCATCAAGAAATCTAGAAACAATAAATGCTGGAGAGGGTGTGGAGAAAAGGGAAAACTCTTGCACTGCTGGTGGGAATGTGAATAGGTACAGCCACTATGGAGAACAGTATGGAGGTTTCTTAAAAAACTAAAAATAGAGCTACCATATGATCCAGCAATCCCACTACTGGGCATATACCCTGAGAAAACCATAATTCAAAAAGAGGCATGTACCAAAATGTTCATTGCAGCTCTATTCACAATAGCCCAGAGCTGGAAACAACCTAAGTGTCCATCATCGGATGAATGGATAAAGAAGATGTGGCACATATATACAATGGAATATTACTCAGCCATAAAAAGAAACGAAACTGAGCTATTTGTAATGAGGTGGATAGACCTAGAGTCTGTCATACAGAGTGAAGTAAGTCAGAAAGAGAAAGACAAATACCGTATGCTAACACACATATACGGAATTTAAAAAAAAAATGGCATGAAGAACCTAGGGGTAAAACGGGAATAAAGACACAGACCTACTTGAGAATGGACGTGAGGATATGGGGAGGGGGAAGGGTAAGCTGTGACAAAGCGAAAGAGAGGCATGGACATATATACACTACCAAACGTGGGGTAGATAGATGGTGGGAAGCAGCCGCATGGCACAGGGAGATCAGCTCGGTGCTTTGTGACCACCTGGAGGGGTGGGATGGGGAGGGTGGGAGGGAGGGAGATGCATGAGGGAAGGGATGTGGGAACAGATGTATGTGTATGACTGATTCACTTTGTTATAAAGCAGAAACTAATAAAAAAATTAAAAAATAAAAAAATAAAAAAAGAAGATGTGGCACATATATACAATGGAATATTACTCAACCATAAAAAGAAACGAAACTGAGCTATTTGTAATGAGGTGGATAGACCTAGAGTGTGTCATACAGAGTGAAGTAAGTCAGAAAGAGAAAGACAAATACCATATGCTAACACATATATATGGAATTTTAAAAAAATGTCATGAAGAACCTAGGGGTAAAACGGGAATAAAGAAACAGACCTACTTGAGAATGGACTTGAGGATATAGGGAGGGGGAAGTGTAAGCTGTGACAAAGTGAAAGAGAGGCATGGACATATATACACTACCAAACGTAAGGTAGATAGATAGTGGGAAGCAGCCGCAGAGCACAGGGAGATCAGCTCGGTGCTTTGTGACCGCCTGGAGGGGTGGGATGGGGAGGGTGGGAGGGAGGGAGATGCATGAGGGAAGGGATGTGGGAACAGATGTATATGTATGACTGATTCACTTTGTTATAAACAGAAACTAATAAAAAAACCTATGGGATGCAGCAAGAGCAGTTCTAAGACGGAAGTTTATAGCAATACAAGCCTACCTCAAGAAACAAGAAAAATCTCAAATAAACAATCTAGCCTTACACCTAAAGGAACTAGAGAAAGAAGAACAAAACCCAAAGTTAGTAGAAGGAAAGAAATCATAAAGATCAGAGCAGAAATAAATGAAATATAAACAATAGCAAAGATCAATAAAACTAAAAGCTGGTTCTTTGAGAAGATAAACAAAAATGATAAACCTTTAGCCAGACTCAAGAAAAAGAGGGAGAGGACTCAAATCAATAAAATTAGAAATGAAAAAGGAGAAGGTGCAACAGACACCACAGAAATACAAAGCATCCTAAGAGACTACTACAAGCAACTCTATGCCAATAAAATGGACAACCTGGAAGAAATGGACAAATTCTTAGAAAGGTATATCCTTCTAAGACTGAACCAGGAAGAAATAGAAAATATGAACAGACCAATAACAAGTAATGAAGTTGAAACTGTGATTTAAAATCTTCCAACAAACAAAAGTCCAGAACCAGATGGTGTCAGAGGTGAATTCTACGAAATATTTAGACAAGAGTTAACACCCAACCTTCTCAAACTCTTCCAAAAATTTGCAGAGGAAGGAACACTCCCAAACTCATTCTATGAGGCACCATCACCCTGATACCAAAACCAGACAAAGATACTACAGAAAAAGAAAATTAGAGACCAATATCACTGATGAATATACATGTAAAAATCCTTTACAAAATACTAGGAAACAGAATTGAACAACATATTAAAAGGATCATACACCAAGATCAGGTGTGGTTTATTCCAGGGATGCAAGGATTCTTCAATATACACAAATCAATCAATGTGATACACCATATTAACAAATTGTAGAATAAAAATATGATCATCCCAATAGATGCAGGAAAAGCTTTTGACAAAATTCAACACCCGTTTATGATAAAAAATATCTCCAAAAAGTGGCCATAGAAAGAATCTACTTCAACATAATAAAGGCCATATATGACAAACCCACAACAAACATCATTCTCAATGGTAAAAAACTAAAAGCATTTCCTCTAAGATCAGGAACAAGACAAGGATGTCCACTCTCACCACTACTATTCAGCATAGTTTTGGAAGTCCTAGACACAGCAATCAGAGAAGAAAAGGAAATAAAAGGAATACAAATTGGAAAAGAAGAAGTAAAATTATCACTGTTTGCAATTGGCATGATACTACACATAGTGAATCCTAAAGATGTCACCAGAAAACTACTAGAGCTAATCAATGAATTTCATAAAGTTGCAGGATACAAAATTAATGCACAGAAATCTCTTGCATACCTATACTCTAACAATGAAAGATCAGAAAGAGAAATTAAGGAAACAATCCCATCCACCGTTGCAACAAAAAGAATAAAATACGTAGGAATGAACTTACCTAAGGAGGTAAAAGACCTGTACTCAGAAAACTATAAGACACTGCTGAAAGAAATCAAAGAGAATAGAAACAGATGGAGGTATAAACCATGTTCTTGGATTAGAAGAATCAATATTGTGAAAATGACTATACTACCTAAAGCAATCTACATATTCAACGCAATCCCTATCAAATTACCAGGGGCATTTTCTACAGAACTAGAACAAAAAAATCTTAAAATTTGTATGGAGACAGAAAAGACCCCGAATAGCTAAAACAGTCTTGAGGGAAATTAAAAGAGCTGGAGGAATCAGACTTCCTGACTTCAGACTATACTACAAAGTTACAGTAATCAAGACTATATGGTACTGGCACAAAAACAGAAATATAGATTAATGGAACAGGATAGAAAGCCCAGAGATAAACCTACGTACCTATGGCTAGCTCATCTATGACAAAGGAGGCAAGGATATACAATGGAGAAAAGACAGTCTCTTCAGTAAGTGGTGCTGGGAAAACTGGACAGCTACATGTAAAAGAATGAAATTAGAACACTCCATAACACCATACACAAAAATATCCTCAAGGGCTTCCCGGGTGGTGCAGTGGTTGAGAGTCTGCCTGCCAATGCATGGGACACGGGTTCGTGCCCGAGTCCGGGAAGATCCCACATGCCACGGAGCTGTTGGGCCCATGAACCATGGCTGCTGAGCCTGAGTGTCTGGAGGCTGTGCTCCACAATGGGAGAGGCCACAACAGTGAGAGGCCCGCGTACCACAAAAAAATAAATAAATAAATAAATACACTCAAAATGGATTAGAGATCTAAATGAAAGACCAGACACTATAAAACTCTTAGAGGAAAACATAGGCAGAACACTCTATGACATAAATCACAGCAAGATCCTTTTTGACCCACCTCCTAGAGAGATGGAAATAAAAACAAAAATAAAAAATGGGACCTAATGAAATTTAAAAGCTTTTGCACAGCAAAAGGAAACATAAACAAGACAAAAAGACAACCCTCAAAATGGGAGAAAATATTTTCAAATGAAGCAAATGACAAAGGATTAATCTCCAAAATTTACAAGCACCTAATGTAGCTCAATATCACAAAAACAAACAACCCAATCCAAAAATGGGCAGAAGACCTAAACAGACATTTCTCCAAAGAAGATATACAGATTGCCAACAAACACATGAAAGGATGCTGAACATCACTAATCATTAGAGAAATGCAAATCAAAACTACAGTGAAGTATCACCTCACAGCAGTCAGAATGGCAATCACCAAAAAATCTACAAAATAAATGCTGGAGAGGCATCTATTGGAGAAAAGGGAATGCTCTTGCACTGTTGGTGGGAATGTAAATTGATATGGCCACTAGGGAGAACAGTATGGAGGTTCCTTAAAAAACTAAAAATAGAAGTACCATACAACCCAGCAATCCAACTACTTGGCATTTACCCTGAGAAAACCATAATTCAAAAAGAGTTATGTACAACAATGTTCATTGCAGCTCTATTTACAATAGCCAGGACATGGAAGCAACCTAAGTGTCCATCAACAGATGAATGGATAAAGAAGATCTGGCACATATATACAATGGAATATTACTCAGCCATAAAAAGAAACAAAACTGAGTTATTTGTAGTGAGGTGGATGGACTTAGAGTCTGTCCTACACAGTGAAGTAAGTCAGAAAGAGAAAAACAGATACCGTATGCTAACAGAGATATATGGAATCTAAAGAAAAAAAATGTTTATGAAGAACCTAGTGGCAGGACAGGATTAAGGACACAGACATAGAGAAAGGTCTTGATGACACGGGGAGGGGGAAGGGTAAGCTGGGACGAAGTGAGAGAGCGGCATGGACATATATACATTACCAAATGTAACATCGATAGCTACTGGGAAGCAGCCACATAGCACAGGGAGATCAGCTCGGTGCTTTGTGACCACCTAAAGTGGTGGGATGCAGAGGGTGGGAGGGAGATGCAAGAGGGAGGGGATATGGTGATATATGTATAGCTGATTCACTTTGTTATACAGCAGAAACTAACAATCCATTGTAAAGCAATTATACTCCAGTAAAGGTGTAAAAGGAAAAAAAAAAACAGAAAGAAAGCCCAGAGATAAACCTACACACCTATGGTCAACTAATCTATGACAAAGGAGGCAAGACTATACAATGGAGAAAAGAGAGTCTCTTCAATCAGTGGTGCTGGGAAAAATGGACAGCTACATGTCAAGGAATGAGATTAGAACACTCCCCAACACCATACACAAAAATAAATTCTAAATGGATTAGAGACCTTAATGTAAGACCAGACAGTATAAAACTCTAAAGAGGAAAACA
Source organism: Mesoplodon mirus (assembly GCF_964341445.2). Classification (NCBI taxonomy): domain Eukaryota; kingdom Metazoa; phylum Chordata; class Mammalia; order Artiodactyla; family Ziphiidae; genus Mesoplodon; species Mesoplodon mirus. Next base: position 140,574,810 of record NC_138981.1, on the reverse strand, counting down.
TAGGAAGAACACTCTGACATAAATCACAGAAATATCTTTTTTGATCCACATCATAGAGCAATGCAATAAAAAAGAAAACTAAACAAATGGGGCCCAATGAAACGTAAAAGCTTTTGCAAAGCAAAAGAAACTACAAACGAGATGAAAAGACAACCCTCAGAATGGGAGAAAATATTTACAAACGAATCAATAGACAAAGGTTTAATCTCCAATATATATAAACAGCTCATGCAGCTCAATATTAGAAAAACAAACAACCCAATACAAAAATGGGCAGAATATCTAAATAGACATTTCTTCCAAGAAGACATAGATATGGCCAAGATGCACATGAAAAGCTGCTCAACATCACTAATTATTAGAGAAATGCAAATCAAAACTACAATGAGGTATCACCTTACACCTGTTAGAATAGGCATCATCAGAAAATCTACAAACAACAATTGCTGGAGAGGGTGTGGGGAAAAGGAAGCCTCTTCCACTACTGGTGGGAATGTAAATTGATACAGTCACTATGGAGAACAGTATGGAGGTTCCTTTAAAAACTAAAAATAGAATTATCATATGACCCAGCAATCCCACTACTGGGCATATACCCAGAGAAAACCACAAATCAAAAACACACACTCACCACAGTGTTCACTGCAGCACTATTTACAATAGCCAGGTAATGGAAGCAACCTAAATGTCCAGAGACAGACGAGTGTGGACAGACGAATGGATAAAGACGTGGTACATATATAAAATGGAATATTACTCAGCCGTAAAAAGGAATGAAATTGGGTCATTTGTAGAGACGTCGATGGATCTAGAGACTGTCAAACAGAGTGAAGTAAGTCAGAAAGAGAAAAACAAATACTGTATATTAATGCATATATGTGGAACCTAGAAAAATGGTACAGATGAACTGGTTTGCAGGGCAGAAATAGAGACACAGATGTAGAGAACAAACGTATGGACACCAAGGGGGGAAAGCCGTGGGGGGGATTGGGGATGAGTTGGGAGATTGGGATTGACATGTATATATTTATATGTATAAAATAGATAACCAAAAAGAACTTGCTGTATAAAAAAATAAAATAAAATTCAATTTTTAAAAAAAAAATAAAATTAAAAGAAGACAGAAAAAAGTTCTTCCCTTCACATAGATATATTCATATGAATGAATTATTTCCATGCTTATATCTATGAATACAAAAAAGAGGAATAAAATCTACCTTGAACCAAAAAGGAAAAAAAAACCAGAACCCACCAGTTATACAGAGGAAAACCCTATCAGGGCACTTGCTCCAGGAGTAAACAATTCTGAAGTTGGTCAGAGGTGGAGAATCGTCTCCCATGCAGCCAGCAGCTCCCCCACAAGAAACGTCCTCATTGCAAAGCTGGGGGACCATGCCGAGGCATCTGTGAGTAAATGTGAGCTGAGCCCCAGGCCAGCTGCTGCTGAACTGTTCCCACCCTTCCCAGGTAAAACACGTGAATATGTACAAGGACTTGAAAGCCTAGAGGAAGGGCCGTGGAGCCACACCAGCGACAGCACGCAGGCCGACTTGGTGCCTGTAGGCCAGCCAGGGTGGTCCTCGCCCTGGGCGCTCTTCTGGAAACTTTCCGTTTCCCTGCCTGAGATACTCCTCCTGTCCCGGCCCCCACTGCTTTTTTACTTCCTCACCTCTGCCTGGGGAGAAATTCCAGCAGCAGGTATGGGTGACACATCCTCTTCTTCAGCAGGTGGCAGCATGGCAACTCCTGCAGAAAGTCCAGCAGAGCCCCACTCACACTGGGCCACCCAGAAAGCCGTGGCCCCTCACTCCCTCCCACCAGCCCAGCCCCGAGACTGCTGACGGGGCAGAGAATATGGCGTCAGGCACAGCTGCAGGGGCTCTTGCTGCCTGGAGCGGTGTTTATATTGACCTCAACCTGGCACACCTGGGGAGGGCTGGCAGGCAGGGTCAGGCTGCCCAGGTCAGCTAATCCTCACTCCTCAGGGGCTCACAGTTGCAAAAAACGGACCTTGATGAACAGGCCAGATCCAAGGAACAGGTGTGGGCTCCTGAGAGTCAGCATAGTCAAGGGGTTGCAGCCCTGGCTTGTTTTCTAATCATTTTATCTGGCCCATGAGTGGGAAAGAACTTCAAGAAGACCCTCTCCTAATGAGAGGCACCCAGGAGTCAGGGAGAGGAGCGGTGGTGGCTGGAGACAGAGGCCTGGTGCCCCAGCTGCAGTGGAAGTCTCTGGAAGACCAGGCAGAGGGAGGCTGCACAGAGTGATGCCTAGGGTCACAGACCTGTCCCAGAGCTGTTGTTTGTTAGTTCAAGTCCTGTTCTGAGGTGCTCTGTGTCAGCTCTGAGTGACAGGTGAGCTGGGGTTGCTCTGCAATGAGGGCTATGTGCACGGTTCCTGTGTGCCCAGCCCTGCCAGGGTACCTGCCCAGGGGAGCTCCGTATCCTGGGAAGGGCCTGACTATGAGAGCCCCATGGGCTGCTGGGTAGCTGCACAGGTGATCTCCATGCCATGAGAGGGACTTGACCATGAGAGCCCCGTGGGCTGCTGGGGACCTGCCCAGGTGAGCCCCATATCCTGGGAGGGGCCTGACCATGGGAGCCCCATGGGCTGTGGGGGTAGGGGTGGGGTGCCAGCCCAGGTGAGCTCCATGTCCTGGGATTGGTCGGACCACAAGAGCCCTGTGGGCTGCTGGAGAGCTGGTAAAGGATGTCAGGACAGTCAGTGAAGCCACTGAGGATGTATGTCCAGTAGTTCCTAATTCCTACACCCTGCTGGTCATTCTACCATCCACCAGGACATGCTATTCTGTATTAGACTTAGATGATGCCTTCTTCTGTATTCCACTAGTCCCAGAGTCACAAGAAATTTTGGCTTGTGAGTGGCAGGACTCAACATACAACAAAGTCAATACTGCTGGGCCGTCCTGCCCCAAGGGTTCAAAAATTCCCATACCGTCTTTGGGGAAGCATTAGCTGAAGACGTGAAAGTTCTACCTCTGTAAAAGGGAACCCTCCTTCAATATGCAGACTACGTTCTGATCACCAGCCCTACTAAGGACGCCTCTGAACTACCTAGCCAATAAAGGATAGAAGGTGTCCAAGAAAAAGGCTCAAATATCACAGACTAAGGCGACCTGCCTGGGCTTCATTCTCACAGAAGGTCGGAGAAGCCCATCCCAGGAAATGGAAGAAGCCATTTGCAGCCTTACCCCTTCTGAAACTAGAAGACAGCTTAGGGGTTCCTGGGGAGGCCGGGGTTGGCTGCATCTGGATCCCTAACTACAGTCTAATAGCTGGGTCTCTATATGAAACACTGACAGGAAAAGATGATGATCCTTTTGAATAGAATCCAGAAGCAGCCTTTCAAGAATGGAAAGAGCAGTCAATTCAGACCCTTGCCCTGGAACTCCCTAATTTAGCTAAACCCTTTGATCTTTACATTCCCGGTCAAAGGTGAATCGCCCTTGGAGCATTAGTGCAAAAACTGGGACCACTTGAAATGGAGCAACGCAAGAATGCCCTTCAGGTATGATAAACTATGGTCACCAAGGTCTTGGCCTGCCGCCCCATCCGCCCAGGATACTGGGGTATCTAAAAACCTGGAAATCAGCAGCCCACAAGGCCAGCTCCCTCCTAAGGGAAAAGGACCCCACGTGGTGATCCTACCTACCCACCATGCCCTGAAGTTGGAGGGGTCGCTCCGTGGACACACTGACCTTGAGTGAGGAGGCCCTCCAACTCCAACCACCAGAAAGACAAATGGGGGCAACGGGACCCCATGACGACTCGTGTGACCATCACTTGACCTGGAGTTTCTCTCAGAAAACAAGAGTGTGCCCCGAAAGAGCAGACTACTGCTTGCAGGACTTACTGCACCCAGAGGGGAGCTAATAAGCTTGGCAGGGGAACCGTCTATCATGCTTTCACCATAGAAAAGCCTACAGACACCGTGGTGATGGTGGCCAATAAGACCAGATGGACTCCTGGCTACTTCAAAAGGCCATTGACTCAGTGGCCGTCATGGTCCTGGATCACCACCGACCCTGGACTGTCTGGGAGTTGAGCAGGCAGGGCTCTGACACCTGGTGCTGTTTGTACATTAATTCAGGGGCCTAATTGAAGAAAGCACAGACTACTTGTCAGAGCATCTAGGCTGGCAGAAACCGTCAGCCTAAGGTGGCCGAACAAATGTGGGGCGGGGTGAAACCTGCCCCCCCAGCGTCTCTGCGCATCTCTTTCCTGGACCCTTAAAGGTCATTAGAATCTATAACACTTCCAATGCTGGTGCTCAGGCGGACGAGCAGTGAGGCAGGAGGCCTGGGGACAATCAACCTCACCTGGAGGCTGCTGCGGAGAAGTTCTGCCCCTCCACCCTGGGTATGAGGACTCCCAACTCAGCACGAAGCAGTTACAGAAGAGGGGTCTGCACCCTCAGCACCCCAAGAATGAGGAACGGGACAAAAAACAGAGGAGGTGTTTGTCTCCAGCAAAGCCCACTAAAAATTCCTGGGAGATAAAAATAGAATCTGGGCAATAAAATAAAGTCTAACCTTTTTTTCCTTTGTGCTTTGTCTAATTTCACATGCTCCTAGGGTTCTGCATGCAGAGGTCCCACACCCGGCACTTCAGACTCGATTTCCTAGTGCAGAATGGCTGGGTCGACACCTCAGCTTGCGGGGCCCCATGCAGACTCCGCGACATAGAGCCTGAGCTGCAGCCAACCCGGCACTCGAGAGCTCCATCCCCTCCCTCCCGCTGACGCTGCTGGGATCCATACACAGCAGCCCAGCCCACAGCCCACGGGGGAGTGCACGCTCTCACGTCTCCATTCTCTGATCAAAATATAAAGTTTCCTTTGCTTCTGAACCAAACTCAGTCTTGATCTGTTGGCTCCAATGACACTGCACAGGGGGGCCCTTGTTGGGGCCCACTCTGGAGGATCAGTAACAGAAATTGAGAACATTGTAACTTCAATGAACAGATGTGTGAGCCAAACTGTAATTAACATAGAGCAGTGTATAAGGCTCGGGTAAAATAAAATGTTTCTAAGACTTACATTTGATATTTCCATCACTTTATTATAAGCAAGTTCAGTGAAGAGGTTTGTCTTATTTGTCAGGTCAACATTAGAGAAATGAAGTGATTTCTTTCCAAAGATGTACATTTAATACTCTTGGCTGAAGCTTCAATCTTGTTTTGAATGCTTTTCAATTGAAAATTATACCTCTCTTTCAGCTCCCCCATTTCTGAGAAGTATAAAATCTTATAATTTATTATTACCAAAGGGGAAAGGTGGGAAGAGGGATAAATTAACAGTTTGGGATTAACACATACACACTGTTATGTATAAAATAGATCATCAACAAGGAACTACTGTATAGCACAGGGAACTACGCTCAATATTTTGCAATAACCTATAAGGGGAAATAATCTGAAAAAGAATAGATATTTTTTATCAACATCATCTATCAACAACAGATAAAATGTAACCTAAGGGAAGCCGATGGTGAGCACTTCTGACCCTGAAGACTTCAATCATCTAAAGTTCAGACTCTGCCTACTTCCCAAGGCCCTTAATGAACATACATGTAGCCGTAGCTTAAAAATTCCCCAGTTTGGGGTTCGGGGAGGCACTGATTTGGAAAAATCCCTGGTGCTGTCCTTACATGCATGGGACCCTTCCTACTGCTAAAACATGCCTGTCACACCTAGAGGATGGTACACCGTTTGATCAGGAAGAGTTTGGAAAAGGCACCTCATCTCCTCATCTCCTGGTGCTCAGGGTCACCCCTCCAGCATCTTTCCTAACAATCTCCTCACTTGGGGATGTCAGCACTGTCAACATCCTGCTGTGCACAGTTTGGAATTTGTCCAGAGGATGAAGCCGAAGGATGAGAAACAATGAGAGACAAGTCCTAGGTGTTTGGACAGGCACATGTCACTCTAATTTCCAATCAGGAAGATGAATTCACCAAAGGCTAGGATTGCCCATGGAAACAGAATAGGGCTTGAGGAAATCCCACTTTTTTGTGGCCAATTTCCAAAAACGCTAGTTGAAAAATGGAACTCAGGGGCACTAAAATTCATGAAAGTGCAGAGTTGAAAATATCTATTGTCGAAAAATGCCTTGAGGTAAGTCACAGAAAAGGACTTGTAAGCAAGGGAGAATGGCTGGAAATGGATTTGAAGAGGTAGAAAGGACTCGCCATTAAAGCACAAGAAAAGGGGTTGAACATCACCAATGATGCAGCTGGCCAAAGAAGGCATATGCGTTTTTTTCTGAATATATTCAAGGAAAGGGCATACACCCTTTTTAGCCAAGCAAACAGGTGGGCACTGGAAATCAATATTACAAAATGTATCACTTCACAGTAGTCAGAAGAGCCATCCTCATAAAGTGTAGACACCAGAAATGCAGGAGAGGGGGAGGAGAAAAGGGAGCCCTATGAGGCTGATAGTGGAAATGTAAATTGCCAACGGCCACTCTGGAGAAGTGTATTGTGTTTACTAAAACATCTAAAAAATGAGCTACAGAGCATAGGGCACTTGCACTCATGGGTGTATATCTTGGGAAAAACAAAAATCGACAGGACACAGGCACCCCAACGTTTACCACCTCTCTGTTAAAAAGAGCCTCGACTTGGATATAACCTCAATGTCCCTGGAAGGATAAAATGGATAAAAGAGATGTGGTACTTATGTAGAGTGGAATATTACTCAGCCGGAAATCAATGAAATAAGGCCAGTTGCAACAACTCTGGAGGAGTTACGTAAGATCGTTCTAAGTGACATAAGTCAGAAAGAAGAAGACACATATCATAAGGTGTCACTTAAAGGTGGAATCAGAAATGGCTATACATGAAATAAATTACAAAACAGAAACAGAGTAAAATATGTAGAAAACACACATAAGGCTGCTAAACGGGAAAGGTGGGGAGGGGTGAGGCATTATCCAGGAGGCTGAAATTAGCAAAGATACCATTCCAAATACCAAACAGGTAATCGACAAGGCCTACAAGGTACCTCAAAGAACTGCACTCAGCACACTCAAGTCACCAGAAAATACTATATACGTCTGGTAAGAATCTGAAAAAGAATTTATTGATGTCTCTCAGTACGTGAATCAAGTGGATGTACAGCAGCAAAAAACAGAGCTTTGAAAATCAGCTGTAACCAATATAATAATAAATTTAAAAAAAGACAGTGAGACAGAGAAAAATTCTTACAACTTTTGCTCAAGGGCTATGATGCAACATGGATTGAACACATCTAGACACACAGCAGGATGAGATATAAGGCTGGAAACTATTCACGCTAAGAGATATTAGTGAGGTTGGGTGAGGAAATGCAGACCTTTTAAAGTAATACTGCCTGGTACCCATTCCATGGGTCCCAAATCTGCAGGTTCAAGGGAATCTTCATACAGAGAAAACATTCATGGGAAACCCAGAGGACTGTACACCATGTGATCAGGAAAGGTGTCTAAAATGCACCTCATTTTTGATGTCCTGGTGCTCGGGTTCACCATTCCAGCCACGTTACTAACAATCTCCCCACATGGAGAATCAGTGCCTTTAACCTCCTGTTTCACACAGTTTGCAATTTGTGCAGAGGATGAATAGGAAGAGGGGGAACCATTGAGAGACTAGCTGTAGGAGTTTCGACAGGCACATGTCACTCTAATTTCCCATCAGGAAGAAGAATTAACCAAAGGCTCAGCCTGCCTCCCCAGAACCAAAATAGGTCCTGAAGCAATCCTGCAGTTTTGCAGGCAGCTCACTAAAAATCGAGTTGAAAAATGAAGCTCAGGAGTACGGCAATTCACAAACCTGCAGAGTTATAAAAGACAACTATTGTCTAAAAATATATTGAGGTTAGGCAGCGAAGAGGATATGAAAGCAAAGCAGAACTACAAGAAAAATATTTCAAGAGGTAGATTAGAGTCGCCTTTAAAGCACATGAAAAGTGGCAGGACTTCGACAATGATGCGGTTGGCCAAAGAGGGCGTATACGTTTTTTCCTGAATATATTCAGGAAAAATCACATACGCCATTTTGGGCCAACCAAGCAAGCAGACCATGCAGATCCACACTACAAAGAAGTTTCACTTCCCAACACTCAAAAGGGCCATCCGATAAAAGTGTAAAAACCAGAAAGGCAGGACAGGCCATGGAGAATAGTGAGCCTTGTTACGCTGATGGGCGGGATGTAAATTGCCAACAGCCACTCTGCATAAGTGCATGGTGTTTCCTAAAACATCTAAAAAAACAGAACTACAGAGCCTAGGACACTTCCACTCAGGGCTGTGTATCTTGGGAAAATTAAAATCAACAAGACACAGCCACCCCAAAGTTTAGGGCTGCTCTGTTTACAAGAACCTCAACTTCGGAACACCTTAAATATCCCAAAAAAGAGAAAAATGGATAAAGAAATTGTGGTACTTATGTACAATGGATTATCACTCAGCCATGAAATCAATGTCATACAGCCAGTAGCAGCATAATGAGTGGATTGAGGTATGATGATTCTAAGTGAAATAAGTCACACAGAAAAAGAAACTTATCATAATATATCACTCATAGAGGGAATGTACACATGGCTACACATGAACTGAATTACAAAGAAGAACAGAGTCACACATTTAGAAAACACACTTATGCCTGCTTAAGGGGAAAAGTGAGGTAGGGTGATGCATAAAACCAGAGTTTTAAATTAGCACAGATACCGTTCCATAAACCAAATATGTAATAGACAAGACCTACTCCTGGCTCAATGAACTGGACTCAACACCCCCTATTCAGTGCAGAGTATGACTAGTAAGAATCTTAAAACTATGTATTGATATGTCTCTGTAAGGGAATCATGTGTGTGTAGAGTGGCATGAACACAGCAGTGAAAATCAGCTAAACCCCCTTATAAAAATATATTTCAAAAACAAAACACAAAACAGCAAAAAGAGAGAGAAATTCTTAAACAATTCGTTCAGGGCCTGTGATGCAACCTGGATTGAACACATCTACATCCACAGCTGGATGAGACATAAGACTGGACACTTGGGGCTGACAAGATTGCTGAGGTTGGGTGAGCAAAAGCACACCATTTAAAGCAATACTGCGTGCTACCCATTCTAGTGGTCCCAACTCTCCAGGTTTAAGGAAATCTTCCTACAGTTAAAACATGCATGGGAAAGCCAGAGGATGGGACACTGTGTAATCGGGAAAGCTTTCTAAAAGGCACATCATTTTTCTTCTCCTGGTGCTTGGGTTCGCCATTTCAGCCACTTTACTCACAATCTCCCCACTTGGAGAGTCAGCACCTTTACCCTCCTGTTTTGCACAGTTTGCAAATTCTGCAGAGGATGAACGGGAAGAGGGGGAACCAATTAGAGATTAGCTGTAGGTGTTTGGATGGGCACATGTCACTCTAGTTTCCCATCAGGCAGAAGAATTAACCAAAGGCTCAGCCTGCCACTCCAGAACCATAATAGAGCCTGAAGCCGTCCTGCGGTTTTGCAGCCAGCTCACAAAAAAGCGAGTTGAAAAATGGAGTTCAGGGGCATGGCAATTCACAATCCTGCAGAGTTATAAAGGACAACTATCATCCAAAAATATACTGAGGTAAGGCAATGAAGAGGATTTGAAAGCAAGGCAGAATTGCAGGAAACAGATTTCAAGAGGTAAATTGGACTCACCTTTAAAGCACATGAAAAATGGCAGGACTTCAACAATGTTGAACTTGGCCAAAAAGGGCGTATGTGTTTTTTCCTGAATATATTCAGGAAAAAAAGCATACGCCCTTTTTGGCCAACCAAGCAATCAGGCAATGCATATCCACACTACATAGAAGTGTCACTTCCCTCCGGTCAAAAGGGCCTTCCGAAAATAGTGTAAAAACCACAAATGGGGCTTCCCTGGTGGCACAGTGGTTGAGAGTCCGCCTGCCGATGCAGGGGACAAGGGTTCATGCCCCAGTCCGGGAGGATCCCACATGCTGTGGAGCGGCAGCGCCTGTGAGCCATGGCCACTGGGCCTGCACGTCCGGAGCCTGTGCTCTGCAACAGGAGAGGCCACAACAGTGAGAGGCCCGTGTACCTCAAAAAAAAACCCCACAAATGCAGGACAGGCCATGGAGAACAGGGAGCCATGTTACGCTGATAGGCAGGATGTAAATAGACAACAGAAACCCTGGAGAACTGTATGTTGCTTTCTGAAACAGAGCTACAGAGCATAGCGCACTTCCACTCATGGGCGTATATTTTGGGAAAACTAAAAATCCACAAGACACAGCCACCCAAAGTTTAGGGCTGCTCTGTTTACAAGAACCTTGACTTCAGTACACTTTAAATATCCCAGGAAAGAAAAAAAATGGATAAAGAAGTTGTGGTACTTATATACAATGGAATGTCACTCAGCCATAAAATCAAAGTCATAAGGCCAGTAGCAGCATAATGAGTGGATTCAGGTATGATGATTCTAAGTGAAATAAGTCACACAGAAAAAGAAACTTATCATAAGATATCACTTATAAAGGGAATGTAAACATGGCTACACATGAACTGAATTACGAAAGAGAAAAGAGTTACACATTTAGAAAACACACTTATGCCTGCTTAAGGGGAAAGGTGACGTGGGGTGATGTGTAAAATCAGAGTTTGAAATTAGCACAGAAACCATTCCAAATACCAAATATGAAATAGACAAGACATACTCCTTGCTCAATGAACTGGACACAACACCCCCTATGCACTGAAGAGGAATATATCTGACTAGTAAGAATCTTAAAACCTATGTATTGATATGTTTCCATAAGGGAATCAAGTGTATGTAGAATGGCATAAACACAGCAGTGAAAACCAGCTAAACTCGATTATAAAAATAAATTTCAAAAACAAAACACAAAGACAGCGAAAGAGTGAGAAATTCTTACAAAATTCGTTCAGGGGCTGTGATGCAACCTGGATTGACAACATCTACACCCAGAGCTGGATGATACATAAGGCTGGACACTTGGGGCTGAGAGGATTGGTGAGGTTGGGAGAGCAAATGCAGACCATTTAAAGCAATACTGCATGATATCCATTCCAGAGGTCCCAACTCTCCACCAGGTTTAAGGGAATCTTCCTACAGCTAAAAAATGCATGGGTAACCCAAAGGATGGTACACCGTGTGATCGGGAAAGGTTTCTAAAGCGCACCTCATTTTTCCCTGTCTGCTGTTCGTGTTCGCCATTCCAGCTGCTTTACTAACAATCCAAAACCATACACTAACACACATGCTAACAAATACACTTACACTCACCCACTGCCATAGCGTAACCTGTACCCTAAACCAAACCCGTTCCCTACCCCTAACCCTAACACTAACCCTAAACCCTAACCCTAACCCTATCACTAACCCTAACCCTAACCCTAACTCTAAACCCTAACCCTAACCCTAACACTAACCCTAATACTAACACTAAGCCTAACCATAAACCCTAAACCTAACCCTACCCTTACCCTAACCCGTACCCTAATCCTAACCCATACACTAACACTAACCCTTACTCTAACACGTACCCTGACCCTAACACTTTTCCATAACCTCACCTGTACCCTAAACCTTACCCATTCGCTAACCCTAACCCTAACTCTAAACCTAACCCTAACTCTAACCCTACCCCTTACCCTAACCCATACACTAACACTAACCTGTGCCCTAACACGTACCCGGATCCTAACACGTTTCCATACCCTCAACTTTACCCTAAACCTTACCCGTTTGCTAACACTAAACCTAACCCTAAACCTAACCCTAAACCTAAACCTAACCCTAACACTAACCCTACCCCTTACCCTAACCCGTACCCTAATCCTAACCCATACAGTAACAATAACCTGTGCCCTAACACGTACCCTGACCCTAACACTTTTCTGTACCCTCAATTGTACCCTAAATCTTACCCTCTCACTAACCCTAACCCTACACCTTACCCTAACACTTTTCTGTACCCTCAATTGTACCCTAAATCTTACCCTCTCACTAACCCTAACCCTACACCTTACCCTAACCCATACCCTAATCCTAACTCATACACTAACACTAACCCGTGCCCTAACATGTGCCCTGACCCTAAAACGTTTCTGTACCCTCACCTGTACCCTAAAGCTTACCCCTTAGCTAACCCTAACCCTAAACCTTATCCTAACCCATACCCTAATCCTAACCCGTACACGAACAGTAACCCATACCCTAACACGAACAGGGTTTTGTACCCTCACTGTACCCTAAACCTTACCCATTTGCTATCCCTAACCCTAGCCCTTACCCTAACCCGTACCCTAATCCTAACCCGTACACTAACACTAACCCATACCCTAACACGTCCCCTAACACTAACAGTGTTTTGTACCCTCACCTGTACCCTAAACCTTACCCGTTCGCTATCCCTAACCCTAAACCTAAACCTTACCCTAAACCATACCCTAATCCTAAACCATATGCTAACACTAACCTGTACTGTAACACGTACCCTAACCCTAACACATTTTCGTTCCCTCACCTGTACCCTAAAACGTACCCATTGGCTAACCCTAACCCTAAACCTAAACCTTACCCTAACCCGTACCCTAATTCTAACCTGTACACTAACATTACCCCGTACCTTTACATGTACCCTAACCCTAACACATCTTCATACCCTCACCCATACCCTAAACATTATGCTTTTGCTTACCCTAACCCTAAACTTAACCCTAACCATTAACCTTACATTGACCCGTACCCTAATCCTAACCTGTACCCTAACCCTAACATGTTTTCATACCCTCACCTTTACCCTAAACCTTACCTGTTTGCTAACCCTAACCCCAACCCTTACCCTAACCTGTACCCTAATCTTAACCCGTACACTAACACTAACCCGTACACTAACATGTACCCTAACCGCAAAACGTTTTCATACCCTCACCTGTACCCTAAACCTTACCCGTTTGCTAACCCTAAACCTAATCATAACCCTAACCCAAACCCTTACCCTGACCCTAACCCTAAACCTTACCCTAACCCATATCCTAATCCTAACCCAGACATTAACACTAACCCGTACCCTAACACATACCCTAACCCTAACACATTTTCGTACCCTCACCTGTACCCTCAACCTTACATGTTCGCTAACACTAACCCTAACCTGAACCCTTAACCTAACCCGTACCCTAATCCTAACCCTTACACTAACACTAACCCATACCCTAACACATACCCTAACCCTAACTCCTTTTCGTACCCTCACTATACCCTAAACCTTTCCCATTCACTAACCCTAACTGTAACCCTAAACCTAACTCTTACCCTAACCCGTACACTACCACTAACCCATACTGTAACACATACCCAAACCTAACCTGTAGCCATACCCTAAACTCTACCCTAACCCTACCCTGTACCCTAACCCTAACACTAACCCTAAGCCGTACCCTAAACCATACCCTAATCTTAACCTGTATCCAGCACTAACATATACCCTATCATGTACCACAACCCTAAGCCATTACCATACCCTAACCTGTAAACTAAACGGTCCCCATTCCCTAAATCTAACCCTAAAATTTACCCTAACCTGTACCCTAATCCTAACCCGTATACTCTCACTAACACATACCCCAACACATACTCTAAACCTAACCTGTAGCCATACCCTAAATTGTAGCCTAAACCTATCCCGTACCCTAACCATAACCCTAACCCTAAACCATACCCTAACCTGTATGCTAATCCTATCCCATACCCTAACACTAACCCATAACCTAACCCGTACTCTAACCCGAAACCGAAGCCATACCCTAAGCTGTACCCTAACCCTAACCCATACCATAACCCTAACCCTAACACTAACACGTACACTAAACAGTACCCTAATCCTAAGCCGTACCCTAACATGTACCCTAAATCTAACCCGTTACCATACCTAACATGTACCCTAAACTGTACCCATTCCCTAACCTAACCCTAACCCTAAACCTTACCCTAACCTGTACCCTAATCCTAACCCATACACTAACACCCATACCCTAATCCTATCCCATACACTAACACTAACCCGTACCCTAACACATACCCTAATCCTAACCTGTAGCCATACCGTAAACTATACACTGACCCTATCGTGTACCCTAAACCTAACCCTAAATGGTACCCTATCCCATACACTAATCCTGACCCATACCCTAACAGTAACCTGCAACCTAACCCGTATTCTAACCTTAAACCGTAGCCATACCCTAAACTGTACCCTAACCCTATCCCGTACCTTAACCCTAACCCTAAATGTTACCCTAAACCGTACGCTAATCCTAACACTAACACTTACCCTAACACGTACCCTAACCCTAACCAGTACACTGACACCCGTACCCTAATCCTAACCCGTACACTAACACTAACCTGTACCCTAACACATACTGTAACCCTAACCCGTACCCATACCCTAAACTGTACCCTAACCCTATCCTGTACCCTAACCCTTATGCCAACACTAACCATATCCCATACCCTAAACCATACCCTAATCCTAACCCGTACCCTAACATGTCACCTAACCCTAAGGCATTACCATACCCTAACCTGTACAGTAAACCGTTCCTGTTCCCTAAACCTAACCCTAACCCTTACCCTAACCCGTACCCTAAACCTAACCCTAACACTAACCCTAAGCCTTATCCTAACCCGTACATTACCACTAACCTGTACCCTAAAACATACCCTAACCCTAACCCGTAGCTATACCCTAAACTATACCCTAAATGTATCCCGTACCCTAACCCTAACGCTAACCCATACCCTAATCCTAACCCATACCCTAACACTAACCCGTACCCTAAAACGTACCCTAACCGTAAGCCATTACCGTTTCCTAACCTGTACACTAAACTGTCCTCGTTCCCTAACCCTAACCCTAACCCTAACCTGTACCCTAATCCTAACCTGTACACTAACACTAAGAAATACCCTAACACATACCCTAACCATAACCCACAGACATACCCTAAACTGTACCCTTACCCTGTCCCATACCCTAACCCTAACCGTAAACCGTACCCTAACCCGTACACTAATCCTATCCCATACACTAACACTAACTCGTAACCTAACCCGTAGTCTTACCCTAAACCATAGCCATACCCTAAACTGTACCTTAACCCTAACCCATACTGTAAACCTAACCCGAACCCTAACCCGTACCCTAAACCAAACGCTAATCCAAACCGTACCCTAACTTTAACTCATACCCTAACACGTACCCTAACCCTAACCTGTTACCATACTCTGACCTGTACCCTAAACCATACCCATTCCCTAATCCTAACCCTAACCATTACCCCTACCCTAATCCTAACCTGTACACTAACCCATACTCTGACACGTACCCAAACCCTAACCCATAGCCATTCCCTAAACTGTACCCTAACCTTTTCCCATACCCTAACCCTAACCCTAGCCCTAAACCATACCCTAAACCATACCCTAATCCTAACCCATACCCTAACACTAACCCGTACCCTAACCCGAACTCTAACCCTAAACCGTAGCCATACCCTTAACTGTACCTTAACCCAAACCTTTACCATAACCCTTACCCTAACCCTAACCCATACCCTAATCCGTACCCTAATCCTAACCCATACCCTAATACTAACTCGTACCCTAACACGTACCGTAACCCTAACCCTTTACCATACCCTAACCTGTACCCTAAACCGTACCCTTTCTCTAACCCTAACCCTAACCCTTACCCTAACCCGTGCCCTAATCCTAACCCATACGCTAACACCCGTACGCCAATCCTAGCGCTTACACTAACACTAACATGCACCCTAACACATACCCTAACCCTATCCTGTAGTCATATCCTATCCTGCTCCCTAACCCTTAACCTAACTCTAACCTGTACCCTAACCCTAAGCTGTACCCTAATCCTAACCTGTACCCTAACCCTAATCCATACCCTAACCCGTACCCTAAACCCTATTCCTTACCCCTAACTTAATTTTTTTGTTTGCGTATTTTAAAAAATAATTTTTCTGGGGTTAAAACAAATTAGCATAACAACAAAACAAAACAGAACGTAACCTGAGTGTCCCTCAAAAAGCTAAGTCTGAAATACTTGGTACTTCTCTTCTACAGACTGTTATGTAGCTTTTAGAAAGTGTGAGAGCTAAATCTGTTTTTCTACAGTGAGAAACATGATGTTCCAGATGTAAGTAACACCTGGATAAAATGAGGAAGCTAAACATTATGCTTGTCGTTTCAGGGAGTGGGAAAGGATGGCATTTGGTAAAATATTTTCTTTTCCTTTAATCTTCTTAAATTTCACTTGTTACAAAGAACTTGAATTATAATTGTACTTTAAAAAGGTAACAATGGAAATTTAAAAGAAAAAAATATATATTGTGTGTTTAATTACATTTCATAGAATTATTATCCCTGAATCATAGTTCTGTTAGTACACCAGCATAGAGATTATTTCTTAATATTTAGGTGAGAACCATTTCCTCCTGTTTTTGAGAATAATTCTGTAAACTCATTTCCAGTAATGGCACTCTTCCCCAAATCAAAGGTTTAACGAAGGAGATGCAAGCAGAATAATCATGAAAACACAAAGCAATACAACAGCAACAAAAAATTTCTAACTTCCAATAACAGCTCAATTTAGTAGAGGGTTCATATCTTCAGAACAAAAGCATTCCTCCTTGACTTCCTAACCAGTCAAAATCTCTGTATTCTACAGAAAATCTGTGATGTTATTCCCATAAAACTACCCTTTACTGCTTCTGCCTCCATTAGATTTCCTAAGCACTAGTGTTTTAATGTACAGGTTAAAAACAAAATCCTAATGTGATTTATTTATAATGTGTGTGTTCTTTGTCTTATCCTAGTGTCTAAAGTCTTCTCCATGGCTGGACCCCAAATAATATTCCTTTACGTGCTAAGTGATATCTGGAGAGTGGGAGATGTTTAATAAATACCCAAACCCTAAAGCGTACCCTAACCCGTGCCCTAACCCTAACCCATAGCCATACCCTAAACTGTACCCTAACCCTAACCTGTATCCTAACCCTAACACTTACCCTAATGCTAACACTAACCCTAACCCCGAACCCTATCCCCTAACCCTATCCCTATCCCTAACCCTAACCCTCTTCCTCCCTGTGATGATTCCATAGACATTTCCAGCCTGGACCCCTCTCCCAGGCAAGATACCTCTGTCCAGCCACTGCATCCTCATCTCACCTTGGGGGCTAACAGGCCCCTCAGAGGACTGCAGCTCCCCACACCCAGGGGCAGCCCCACCTTCCCAGGTTGCTGAGCTCAGACACTGTGTATAACAAAGCAGGACCATATGAGAACTTCCCAGGACAGACCCCTCCCCCATATCCTCTGCTGTAGCTTCTCTCTGAACTACCTAGATAATAGTATCTGATGCAGGCTTCCTGAGTTGTTTTATAGATGCTAAAACCACCACCAAATGGAAGAAATTAACTACTTCATGATCCTGAGCACAGAGCCCCCAGACCTACTACTGCCTAAGAATTTATAACGTTAACAGCCTGTTACCTCATCTTCAACCAGAGGATTGTGCAGCACCTGCTCACATACCTTGCAACAAATGCCCCACTCACCTGGCCTTTAAAATTGCTTTGCTGAAACCCTTCTGGGAATACGAGAGTTTAGAACACAAGCCACCTGTCCTCCTTGTATTGGTGCTTTTACAATGAACACTTCACTTTCCTTCACCACAGTCCAGTGTCAGTAGACTGGCTTGACTGCACTCGGGCGAGATGATCCAACTTCAGTTCAGTAACACTGGGGCCTCTCAGTCTCCCACTTTCCCTGTGCCCCAGTGACTGGTAGCTCCTCCTCCAAGAGTCTGTGGCCAGTCCCCACACTAATTCCCCTTTATGCCCACAGCCATGACCCAAGCCTGATCCCTCCATTAAGCCCTGACAAACTCCCTGCCCCCAAAGTGCATCTCACATCCCACCCCAATGTGGTCTTTCTGAAGCATAAATGAGATTTTGACTCTCTCCCACCTGTACACCCCCCTCAAAGTTTCCCCACTTTTGCTGGGCTGTCTGGTGGGAGAGGCATCCACCATGTCCTTGAGAGTCCTCAGCATCCCCACTAGGCTGCTGGCTCCTGGGTTCCCTGGCACTGAGCACCTCAGCAGGCCAGGCAACACAGCAGGAAACCCCACCACTGCTCACCTCAGGATGGGGCTGGCACAGCCACTGCCAGATCAACGAGAGCAGAGAAGGGTTCCCCAGCTGGGACACAAACATTTCACGAGTGGCCTCTCCCTCGGCCATTGCAACACCTCCGTGGGACTTGAGGGAAGGAAGGATGGAGGCACGTGTTAGTTCCTAAGCATGATGGTGTGCACTCAGTTGTGTCCCCCAAATTTCATATGCTGAATCCCTAACCCCCAGGACCCCAAGATGTGGCTGTATTTGGAGATAAGGTTTTTAAAGGGGTGATCAAGATAAAAATGAGGTCACTAGGGTGGATCCTAATCCAATAGAACTGATGTCCTACAAGAAGAGATTAGGACACAGATAGGCACAGGGGGAGACCATGTGAGGACATGGGGAGAAGATGGCTGTCTATATGCCAAGGAGGGAGACCTCAGGAGAAACACCTTGATCTCAGACAGCATCCAGTACTGGGAGATGTCTGATGTTTAAACTACCCTGTCTGTGGTATTTGTTATGGCAGCCCCGAGCAGACTCACACACAGGGTAAATCAGGTCTCAGACTGGACAGAACCCACTGTCCATTCCTCTATATGTGAGTTACAGCAGCCTCAGGAACTGAGGAGGGTGTCCCCGAGGAGAGACACAAGATAGAAGATGCTAGGCATTAACATGACTGCATTCATGTGAATTATGCCTGAACTACATTCACACGAGATAGTTTTGTCCTATATGTACACCCACATTGGCACTTTCAGTCTGAACTGCAGACCTTTGTATTCACCACCTCCACTGAGACCATTAGTTTCACCTGCTGTGAACCACCTCCTATAGGATTTCCAGAACCACAAAGCATGGAAGAGCTCATGCTGATGTGTAATCACGTTTCACAGGACCCACAGACTGTGTGCTAGAGTCCGGGAGACCCCACCATGACATCCAGGTGATCCCGCCATGGTGGAGCCACCCAGTTGCCCACCAAAACCCGTTTTCCTTTTTCCTGTTCATGGCTACCCTGTACCTCCCAGCCTTCCCACCCCTTGCAGCTGGGGTCCAGTGTCTCGTGTTACCAAGGGGAAGTGGTAGAGGTGGTGAGGGCCTTGGCCAGCCTGCATCCTAGGATGGAGGGCATGGTGCCCACGTGGTCACCCCACCCTGCTGGTTGGAGCCCTCCACCCAGAAGCAGGGAAGAGAAACAAGGTGGAGAGAACCTGGGCCCTGACACCCACCTGCCCTGGACTCTCACATGAAGGGGACAGAGACATCTTGAGCCTCAGTCCATTTTGGGGGGAACACTTTTTGTTCCAGTAACAAACCTTTGCCCTAAAAGTCAAGTTGCTTTACAAACCCCTCCCCAGTTGTCACAGAAAGTCAGGCTTAACCTCACACACTTTTCTCAAACCCCAGCTCACGCTGAGACCACCACTCAGGTGATGGTGCTTCAGAGCAGCCCCTTTAAAAGATACCTGGAGTTCAGCTCCTCCAGCTCTGCCTTCAGCTTAAAGGAGAAGTTTCCTTGACAACCTTGACAAAACTGCTCAGTTTCCTTGACAACAAAGCTTTGCAACCTCCCAAACTCTTCTCCTTCAAACATTCCTATTCTAGGCTTGCTGCACCTAAAGTGACAGTGCTGTCATCATGTGCCAGAAAGCGATTCCTCCAAGCCTGTAGTTATTGGTTACATGATGCTATTGATGATGAAATCCCAGAAGAGCCACCTTTGCAAGGTAACTCCTTCTGGACTTGGCACTAGGTTTCCTTCCAAGGACAGGATGGAGTGGCTGTTTTCACAGGCCTTATGGTGGAAGAGCTCACCTTCTGACGAAGCCAGGCCTTGATCCTTTCCTGGTGATTCCAGGGTCTTCATTCTCCCCTGACCCCCACCCACATGGCTGCTGTCTATGCCAGTCTAAACGGGACCTTGGTAATCTCCTAAAATGAGGGTTATATTATACACAGATAATGGGTTGAATGGTGGCCCCAAAAGATGTGTCCCCCCAGAACACATGAACAGGACCATATCTGGGAAAAGGGTCTTTGGAGATGTAGTTAAGGATCTCGAGGTGAGGTCATCTTGGGTTAGAGTGACACTCAATCCAATGACAGCATCCTTATAAGAGACAAAAGAGGAGAGACACAGACACAGACTAGAAGCCACGTGAAGACAAAGGCAGAGATGGGAGGAATGCAGCCGCAGCCTGGGGATGCCTGGAGACCCCAGAAGTTGGAAAAGACAGAAAGAACCCCATCCTGGAGCCTCTGGAAGGACTTCAGCCCTGCAACACCTTGATCTAAGATATCTGGTCTTGGACTTCCCTGGTGGTGAAGTGGTTAAGAATCCACCTGCCAATGCAGGGGACACGGGTTTGAGCCCTGGTCCAGGAAGATCCCACGTGCCGTGGAGCAATGAAGCCCATGTGCCACAACTACTGAGCCTGCGCTCTAGAGCCTATGTTCCACAACTACTAAAGCCCGCATGCCTAGAGCCCGTGCTCCGCAACGAGAGAAGCCACCGCAATGAGAAGCCCGTGCACCGCAACAAAGAGTAACCCTGGCTCGCCGCAACTAGAGAAAGCCTGCGTGCAGCAACGGAGACCCAACACAACCAAAAATAAATAAATAAATAAATTTTAAAAAATAAATAAATAAAATATCTGGTCTCCAGGACTGGGAGAGGATGAAGTCCCTTTGTTTTAAACCACCCAGCTTGTGGTCATTTGTTACAGAAGCCACAGAACGGTCACACAGACCATGCTCTGTAGGATCCTGGAAGTGCGGTTCTCATTAAAGGTCAACAGAGGCTGGATTGCAGAACCCTTAGAGTCAGCATTGGGCCCGAGAAATCGTAAAGCAGAGGCTGGACACCGGAATGTTGAGGGGTCAGTTGGAAGCCCATCCCTAAGGGTGCCAGCTGCACACGGCCTCCCCAGGTTTTTACTCCTGTACATGTTGGAGATAAGTATTTCCATCCTGATTCAGGACCTCTGATGTCACCCTTCACGTTGTTAATTAAGAACCCCCTAGTTACACAGATGAAAACCCTATCAGGCACTTGCTCCAGTGGTAAACAATTCTGAAGTTGGTCAGAGGTGGAGAATCGTCTCCCATGCAGCCAGCAGGCCCCCCCCCCCGCAAGGAGTGTCCTCATTGCAAAGCTGGGGGACCGTGCCGAGGTGTCTGTGAGTAAACGTGAGCTGAGCCCCAGGCCAGCTGCTCCTGAACCTTATCCCAGGTAAAACACCTAAATATGTGCAAACACCTTACAGGCTGGATGAAAGGGCCAGTGACAGCACACTTGCTGAGTTAGCTCCTGCAGGCTATGTGGGATGGTCCCAGCCTGGATGCTTTTCTGAAAGCTTTCCATTTACCTGAGTTACCCCTCCTGTCCTGGCCCCCACTACCTTTTTCTTGCTTCTTCACATCTGCCCGGGGAGAACTTCCAGTGGCAGGTACAGGCAACACATCCTCTTCCTTAGCAGGTAGCAGCCTGGCAACTCCTGCAGAAAGTCCAGCAGAGCCCCACTCAGAGCAGGTCACCTGCAAGGCTATGGCCCCTCACTCCCTCCCACCAGCCGAACCCCACAGCCACTGACAGGGCAGGAAGTATGGTGTCAGGTAAGCTGCAAGTACTCTTGCTGTCTGGAGGGGGTGTTTATACAGACCTCAACTCAGGCACACCTGGGGAGGGCTGGCTGGCTCAGAGTTGCAGAAAATGGGCCTTGTGCTGGCCGGGTCCAAGGAACAGGTGTGGGGTCCTGAGGATCAGGATAGAAACGGGGCTGCAGCTCTGGCTTGTTTTCTAATCATTTTAACTGGCCCATAAGTGGGAGACAATTTCAAAATGACCTTCTCCTCACAAGAGGAATCCAGGAGTCACGGAGAGGAGGGATGGTGGGTAGAGACAGGGGCCTGGTACCCCGGATACAGTAGAAGCCTCTGGAAGACCCAGTAGAGGGAGCCCACACAGAGTAAAACTCAGGGTCACAGACCTGTCCAGGAGCAGCTGTTTGTTAGTTCAGGTCCTGCTCTGAGGTGCTCAGGATCAGCTCTGACCAACAGGTAGGCTGGCGGTGGTCTGCAACGAGGGCTACCTGCACTGTTCCTATGCACTGAGCCCTGCTGGGTGCCTGCCCAGGTGAGCTCCATATCCTGGGAGGGGCCTGACCACAAAAGCCCCATGCACTGGGAGGGGTGTATGAACAAGCTCCCTCTCTTTGCAGCTGGCACAGAGTTGCTTAGGATGCAGATTAAAATCAGCCGAGGGCAGAGGTGAGGAGCAGGGTCGGGGGTCCCTCGGCATGGCCACCCAGGGAAGCCCACCTGAATCCTGAGGTGCAGGGTTTATTGGGGTCTGTCACGTCAACATCGGGACCACCATGTGCCGGACCTCAGCTTTCAGTCCCCGGGGGGCCTCAGGAAGCCCCACCAGGCCTCATGCCATCAGCACAGACCAGCCTGGAGTGAGGCCCACAGAGCACGGACACTCCCGAAAGACTCAAAGTGACCTTCTGGAGCCAGGAGCAGAGGTCCGGCCTCTCTGTGGGCAGGTGAACCCACACCACACAGGCCCTGGTGCAGTGCCCGTTCCGTGTGGTCAGCATGAGTGCATGCGGGTCAGCCAGTGTCTGTGTGTCTCAGCCTGTAACCACTGGCCACACTGTCCTGCTCTGCTCAAAAGAGCGAGGCCAGTGGAGGGACAATGGAGACATAGTGTCAAAGCTGGGTCACGGTCAGGTGAGAAAGGGTCCGAGGAGCCAGAACACTGCTGCTCTTGCCTGGTGAGCTTGACGTCACCCTGTGGTCAGTCATGCCTCCCCACATCCCGTGGTAGGGCTTCCTTTCCTGTGTCCTGGGACAGGGTCCTGGGTGGGAGAAGCATTTGGGAGCATCTGGAGGGAGCTGGCACCTGTCAGCACAAGTGGTCCGAGGACACCAACCAAGGATGGGCAGGCATGGGAGCCCAGGGGATGGTACTGCATCAGCCCTGAGGCTGGACAGAGGCTGTGGAGCTGGGGGTGATGACAGTTGTGACAAATAACTTACCACCCAACAGGAGATAGGCCAGCCGGGGCAGCACAGGGAAGTGAACACTGTGCCCCACGGGAGGACGGAGAGACCAGTAGGCTCTACCACTGGCGTGAATATCCCGGCTGCTCTTTGCTGGCCTGAACCCGGCCCCGCCCCCAGCGCCATGAGCCCATCCCCGCCCCCAGCGCCAGGGACCCGGCTTCGCCCTCAGGGCAATGGCCTCCCTCCAAGGCTGGGTCTATAAACAGAGACAGTCAGCTCCAGGTAATCAATAGATCAGTTTATTATCAGGTAACTTACAGGGTGGGATCGGGAATGGGGGACAATCGGAAGCATGTGCAGCTGCACTCTGCATGGCCGCGGGGTCACTGGGACAATTTATAGTTAACGCAGGGGGTTGCTTGGAAACAAGAGGTGCATTCCTAAGTCAAGGTTTATGAATGGGTAACTGTTCTCATGGGCGCCAGGAACACGTCAGCAGAGGTCTTCATTGTTTGGGGACTAACAAACTATAGAGGCCACCTGGTCCTAATGATTATTAAACAGTCTCTATTAACTAGAAAGGCCTTGAGGACAGAGAAGTAACGGACCACACAGTACAGTCCTGGGTAGGATCAGTGAAGGACAGAAGGAGCTGTATGGACCCAGGACGGCATCAGTTATGCTGACAGCCTTACACGGGGGATGCAGGTCTGGGGAATGTGCAGGCTTGAGTCCCGCAGGGGCCACAGAGAAAGGGATGTGGGCCAGGCAGTGGGACAGGCCTTGCACCTCGAAGGCACAGGGGTCGTGGCCCTAAGAAGTGACCTCACGCTTGCTCGTAGGGACCCCGCTGTGTAGGGTGGACACGTCTGTGTCCAGGATCATGTCCTGCTGCTTTGGGACCTGACTAATCAGACCTCTGCGTGACCTCTGCAGGATGACCTCAGTGGGAGCATATTGTGTCAGGAGTCTCAGGCAGGACACATCCTCAGGGCTCGGGGAGGAACCTCACGAGGCCTTGGAGGCCAATTCTGCTGGGGGAGGATGGAAGGGCTCAGCTCCAACCACCGTGGGGAAAGTGAGCAGGGCAGCGAGTGTCCCATGTGAACAGGGAGGTATTACCAGCTCGCCTAAGAAAATAACCTTTCATGGCTCCTGTGCGTTATTTAAAAATCATGTTTCTACCATGAGGTTCTCAAGGAACTGGAGGTGCTCCGGTCTTGCTCCACAGCCGTGCCCATGTTCCAGCAGTGACCACGGACTGCCGGCAGCACCATCCACTTCAGCTGGTGGCCCCGGCCTCGGGCTGAGAGGAGTCAGGCCGCAGGCCCCGGCATCCAGGGCTGCAGTCAGTCAGTCACCAGTGCACGGCCACTGGCCCCACGAGGCTGTTCACACTTGATGATAAAGCCGGCCAGCCCTCTCAGTGGATTCTGTCCTGTGCTGCTGTGGATGCATGTACACATGGGCTGAGCCCTGGGTCCGCCTCTGGACCGCCCCGGTGTGGGGTCATTCACACCCTTGTTTACACTCCACGGTCCCCACATGGTCACCCGGGAACCACGTGAGCAAGCAGGTGGGGTCTTTCAGCAGAAATGCGAGTCCCCTGTGGTGTCAAGTTGTTGATGTGATTAACGATGTTTTTTTTTAATTGTGGTAAGATATATGTAACATAAAACTCACCATTTACCATGAAAGTGGACAACTCAGTGGCATTTGTCATGTTCAAATGTTGTGCAAGCACCACCTCTATCTGGTTCCAAAGCATTCTCAGCCCCCCAAAGGAGACCCCATCCCCATCCCCATGAGCAGTCACTTCCCATTTCTCTTCCCCTCCCCCAGCACCTGGCACCACTAACCCACTTCCTGTCTCTCTGGATTTGCCTGTTCTGGATGTTTCCTATAAATGGAATCATACAGTTTGTGGTTATTCTGGGCTGGATGTTTGTGTCCCCCCAAAAATTCACATGTTGAAATCCTAACCCCCAAGGTGATGGTATTAGGAGATGGGGCCTTGAGGAGGTGATGAGGTCATGAGAGTGGAGCCCCCATGAATGGAATCAGTGTCCTTATAAAGAGTCCCCAGAGAGCCCCCTGGCCCCTTCCTCCATGTGAGGACACAGTGAGAAGAACCGTCTGCAACCAAGAACAGAGCTTCACCAGAACCTGACAATCCTGACACCCTGATCTCAGACTTATGGCCTCCAGAACTGTAGAAAATACATTTCTGTTGTTTAAGCCCTCAGCCTGGTATTTTGCTATGGCAGCCCAAGCAGAATAAGACAGTGTCCTTCTGTGCCTGGCTTCTCTCACTGAGCATCATGTTTTCAAGTTTCATCCACGTTGTAGCCTGTGTCAGAGTTTCACTCCTTTTCATGGCTGAGTAATGTTCCACTGTGTAGATGGGCCACATTGTGTGTATCTGTTCTCTGTTCACCTGTTGATGGTCACTTGGGTGGTTTCTACCTTTTGGTTGTTGTTAATCATGCTGCTATGAACATGCATGTACAAGTGTTTGTGTGGACATGTGTTTTCCTTCCTCTTGTGTTTATACGTAGGAGTGGAATTGCTGGGCCATGTGGTGACTCCATGTTTGACATTTTGAGAAACTATCAGACTGTTTTCCAAAATAGTGGCACCATTTCACATTCCCACCAGCAGTGTTTGAAGGTTCCAATTTCTCCCCTTGTTATTGTCTGTCTTTTTGATTCTAGCACCTTAGCGGGAATGAAATGCTATGTCATAGGGGTTCTGTCAGCCCATCAGACCCTCACTCCTTTTGTATCAAGTATTTTGTGACACTCCCCTCACTTTCTGAAATCAAATGCAGAAGTAACATAATCTGTATACACATATAATTTAAATATAATTATATTTATGCATCTATCTATGCAGTTATAGTTACAATACAGAGGAGCATTAAAGGGAAATATATTTTAATGAAATAATACATAATTTAATAGGTGAGTGCTTGGCTTCAACTACACTAAGTAATCAGATGTTTGCTTGAATTTTTCTTCAATTTAGATGAAGAAAAGGTAGATAACATTCAAATGAATTCAACCTTTATATTAATGATTTTAAATGAAGGCAAATAGGCATCTTTGTATATAATTTGAATTACTGTTGTGACAGCAATCCTGGTGCATTTACTGGCAATTCAGAAACTCTGAGCCAGGAGATACGATTTTCTAAAATTTTGGAGAATTCTTGTTAAGGTTCTGAATAACTATGAGGACAAGCTTTCCTCGAATCACATCATTGTTATATTCCTGCATAATTTAGCATATCTTAACGGCATACAGAAATAACTTGTGTGTAAAGTAGAACAGAGTCAGATTCTCGGCTCAGAAAATCACGAGCAGGTCTTTCCCAGGAAGGGTGGGGGGCACAGGGCAGCCCTTCCTGCAGGAGGCCTGGCAGCTCAGGGCACCACCACAATGTGCCTGAGAACCCCAACCTTTGTGTCGAGCACAAGTGCACCATTCCACGTGTGCCCGGGAGAACCCAGCTGAGACCAGAGGTTCCCAAACAGGGACATGTGCCCCTGTCCAGGGTGCAGGAGAGTGCATGGTTTGCAAGGGGGTCATTTTGCAGCTGCCCCTGAAACTGGCCTTCCTGGAACCCCTGTGTGCAGAGCAGCTCACGTGTAGAGGGACCTTGGTGCAGTCCCCTCTTCCTAGGACATTAAATCCTTAAGGCCCTATAAATGCAAGATGTCGTAACTTGTTTACCATAACAAACACAACACACAGGGCTGCTTAAACAACACACATTTATTTCTCACAGTCCTGGAGGCTGGAAGTTCCAGAGCAAGGTGTCAGTGGGGCTGGTTCCTGCTGAGGACTCTCTCCTTGGTGTGTACACGGCCGTCTTCTCCCTGTGTCCTCATGTGGTCATCCCTCTGTGTGTGTCTGTGTCCTAATCACCTCTTCCTATAAGGGCACAGTCACGTTGGAGTATAGCCCACTCTAGTGACTTCATTTTACTTTAATCATCACCTCTTTAAAGACCTTGTTCTCCAAACACAGTCCCATCCTGAGATCCTGGGGGTCAGGACTTAACATGAATTTTGAGGACACGATTCAGCCCACAGCAGACACACGCCTGGAACACAAGACTGCCTGCCTTTCCTGGCCCAGGGATGTTTGTGTTAAGGGCGAGGACAGGAGATGGGGCAGGTGGCCTCAAGGGAAGGCAGGAAATCAGCTGTGGGTGGAGCCAGGACAGTTCTGCCATGTGTGCCTCGTCTATCCTCCAACCACATGAGAACCACTGCCCCCGAGTGGGAGCCCACTTGGACAAGGTGTCCACAGCGCTGGTGAGAGGGGTGAACACAAAGTGTATCACTTTTTTAATACAAGCAGTTCTTTTCAGCTTTTCTCTACATGAAAGGAAAGATCCCAGGAAGGTCAGGACAGGATGGGTTGTCAACTGTCATGCTGTCCAGGGCTGCGGCTGTTCCCTGGAGCAACCGCTCTGTGACTTCTTCCTGGTGGGCATGCTTTCCTGGAGCAGCCAGAGCTTCTTTTGTTTAGTTTCATGTGTGGCTGGTCCTCATCAAACCTTAGAAAATGTCTATAACTTTCTATTAATAGAGTATCTATCTGTACACTTTTCGATTAATACAGTGTATTCTACCTGCTGACCTGATCTGCCCCACCCCACCCCCAGTAAATACGTTTCTACTGCCTTGAAGTTTGACTGTGATAAAGTCATTGAAGGCTTTTTTTTTCTTTTAGCGGTACGCGGGCCTCTCACTGTTGTGGCCTCTCCCATTGCAGAGCACAGTCTCCAGATGTGCAGGCTCAGCGGCCATGGCTCATGGGCCCAGCCGCTCCATGACATGTGGGATCTTCCCAGACCGGGGCACGAACCTGCGTCCCCTGCATCAACAGGTGGACTCTCAACCACTGCACCACCAGGGAAACCCTGAAGGCATTTTTAATCTTTATGTCTTCTTAGTTACTTATTCTGAAGCTAAAAACCAAAGTTTGATACAGCCACTCCCCACACTCATATGTACATTTCCAGAAAATACAAAGTAATCTGTAGTGACGGAAAGCAGATCCAAGTTTGCCTGGATTGGGGAGAGCAGGAGGAATGTTCTGGGGATGAAGGTATGGATGAAATAAAAATTCATATTTTAGGGCTTCCCTGGTGGCGCAGTGGTTGAGAGTCCGCCTGCCGATGCAGGGGACACGGGTTCGTGTCCCGGTCCGGGAAGATCCCACATGCCGCAGAGTGGCTGGGCACATGCGCCATGGCTGCTGAGCCTGCACGTCCGGAGACTGTGCTCCGCAATGGGAGAGGCCACAACAGTGAGAGGCCCGCGTACTGAAAAAAAAATTCATATTTTAAGGCAAGACAAGACAAATTAAAAACATAAGCTTTTTCTCTGCCCTTTGGCCTCCTCCCTCCCCACTAGTATGCATGTGCATTTGCATTACGTGTTCACCTGACCTCCCCAATGACAGAAATATCTGCTCACCCACAAAAATTAATTTTTCTCCTTCTGGCAACAGCCATGTAACTCCTTATAAGGTAGCATTCCTTTCCTTATCCTGTAAGGGGTCACGATGACCCACCACTCACCTTGTACGTACAGACGTCTTTGGTTGACTTTATGGATAACGCCACTATATCATTTCCCTTAAAGATAATGATTGGTGCAGAACAGACTGGTCAGACGACCTGGGGAGATACTGGGCTGCACCTAAAATATGTTCTTAGCTTAAATACTTACTTATGACCTTATTAAAGTCACTAGCTATATTACTTGTATTCTGCCTATTTTACAAGATTTTTCTTTCTTGCATTACCAAATGTGTGACTGAGCCTCCGATAAAAATAATGATGACTATGTGACCTAAAACAATTGTCAAATACACAGTTCTATAAGATCAGTGATTGTAATAGTGTAACTCTAGATATGGGAAGAAGCCACAAGAGAGAACCATTTCCTGGACCATAACAGACTAGTAGGACAGGCGGCCTAGAGGTTTTGGGCTACTGTTAGCAGGGTCTAGTCCAGTTACAGCACGTTGAGTGGCCTATCAAGGAAATCCTCGCCTGAACTGGGAATGAGCATTCTTAGCACCGTGGGATAAATTGGTCACTAAATGCCTCCCAAACCTTGGTCAAAATTAAGACCAAAAGGGAGGGGTTGTAACATAAAGAGTGTTGCCCACCAACCAGTTCTACAAGAATTGTCATCAACCACGACAGTCGCTGACTTACAGGACACCCTGAAAGGAATTCAGACAACAATCAGGATGAGGCACTTTGTGCCCTAGGAAAACTGGCAGAACTGGCCCTTAGAGAGTTCTATATTTTCAGGAGAAAATTTTTATGAAGCTGGATTCTTGCCTCTTCCCACACTTAGAAAAGCACTAAAACCGTTAAGGTATCTGTTCCATGTGAATAGCAGTAACCTCCTAGCAAGCTGTGTGCTTGGCTGAACATAGCCCTTCATCAAAATCACATATAAACTGGCTTCCCTCCTTACCTCTTCAAGACAGTCCTCAGACCTTTCTGAAAAACTGTCTCCTGGATTATAATCCTCAGGTTGGCTCGAATAAAAATTTCCATTTCTTTCTTAGATTGACCATTGATTAATTTTTCATTGACAGTATAATCATTATCTTTATGGGGTACATGTGTTTCCAAACCTATCAAATTGTACACTTTAAACATGTGCATTTGTCGTATGTCGATTACACCTCGATAAAGCTGTTAAAGTATCCCAGAGTTTTAGGTAATAATGCATCATTGCATGTTCAGCGGCTTAATGAGAAGTGACATTTTGATCTCTCCTGTTTTTGTGACTTAAATAGGAACCACGTTCACCCCAGCTCCATCATTCTTATTCTGATCTCAGTGGAGCTCCTGTTTGCCTGCAGTTTGCCTCTCACCGGTTTGGTGAGCCTCCTCAACACAAGCACACAGTTCTTGCAGTGCACAGTGAAATGAGTCTTGACTATCAGAGAATCCAACCAGGCTGGTGGGCCAAGCAGGGAGGATGGACATGCAAATCATCTTCCACAAGCAGAATAAGCTAAATATGCAGATTTGAAGAACGTGCACTTAAAGCACATCCTGAAGTAAGAGCCCTTTATTAAAATGAAATACTACATGTACAAATGTGGAATAACATGGACATTGTTGCAACTTTCCTGGGCCATCAGGTTAAGCAAGACTTTCTCAGTGAAAGAGTAGCTAGTCAAATTGACAGTTGCTCAATTGCTGAGCCTAATGAAGGCTTTGTCCTGCTTCCTAGACACTGAGAAGGGATTCTCATAAATCCTCTTGACAGTTTCCCATGGTTTGCTTTCAGCAAGATTGAAAGAAAAGCTAATGACATCATCAGCTGATAGATTACCAAATATTTTGTGTAATATTTAGGTAGGTAATTGGGAAAGAATTGAAAGAATAAGTGACATTTTTAAAACAAAACTCCCACTCTTATCTGAACAAGGTGTCTCAGTGCTAATATGTAAAAAATACAAACTAGGAATAGATCCAATTACTGAATCTTTTCTCTTCCTAGCAAATAGTCATGGTCATCCTTGAATACATATAAAAGATAAAAGGGAAAAGTCACATTCATTCTATTAAAAGATATGTTTCCTAAAAGCATTTATCTTTAATAATTATAAAATATGTGTAATAATATATATACTGTTTTAATGAGTTGGAACTACTTATAATTGTAATAACAATTAAGAAAAAATGCAACCCTTAGAACTCTATGGTCATAGTAAATAAAACAAAAATTTAATTATCTATTTATAAACATGGATATGCTGGGTAGTCAGTGAGACTTCTAGGCATCAAAGTCCATTGCATTGGAATAACAGTCTCTGAGTGTTGTGGAATGAAAAGACAATTTCAAATAAAAAAAGAACAGGAAGTTGGTCTGAGATGTTACATCCTGTGTGATTCCAACCAAATGACATATTGGGGAGGGCAGATTACAGAGACAGTAAGAGGATGGTATTGCCAGGGGCTGGGGGCATCAAACAGGCAGAGCACAGAGGATTTTTAGGGCAGAGAAATACTCTATATGATACTATAATTGTGGATACATGACATTATGCATTTGTGTATATATATATGTGTGTGTGTGTGTGTGTGTGTGTGTATATGGTGATGTATACACACATACATGTGTAAAATAACTCAATAATCAATAGCCATACATATGTCCCAATAATACATAGCCCAGTAGAAAACTGCGCCAGTCATAAACAGCATTTCACAGAAGAGCAAACTGAATGGGCTGGTCAACAGTGGTGAGAAGGTCCTCAACACATGCCTTGTCCTACGTGGTCTGAGGTCCCACATGGCTCTCCTCTCACCCACTGTGCTGGGGAAGTTGAACCAGAATGTCTGGCCCTGTGTGTCTGACATGCCTTTACTGGCCACCCAGATACAGGGCTCCTGGTGGGGGAAAATGCAGCCCATCAAGTCCTTCTCTTTGGTCTCAGGTGCAGGGACCACCTCTCCGTGGGCCAGATGCCTTGGCACAGAACAGCCACTGGTGGGGGTGGCCCCCACTGAAGCAGCTGAAGAGGAAGGTCACCATCACCATGGAGGTGACCCTCTTCAAGAAGTACTTGCCCAGAGGACGTACTCTGCGCAGGTGCAGCCACTGAGGGGGTCACAGCTGGGGACATGGGAGCTGCTGGGGCATGTAGTGGGGGAGGGATGCTCCACACCAGGCAGGGTTGGTGGCTCAAGCCTGTGGCAGCTCTGCAGCCCTGTGGTGCCCTGCCTGCCAAGATGCCAGGTGCACCTGATCATGTGTGTTTGCACCACTGGCACATCACATGCACCTGATCTCTCACACATGTGTGCTCACTGCTGACCCCACATGTGCCTGACGTCAGACACACATATGCTCACCTGCTCACTGCAAACCCATCACATACACTTAATCACACACCAGCTCACTGCTGCCTGTCACCCCCAGACCACATAGATTGAGTCCTATAAGGAGGACGGAGTTGCCCTGCTGGACTTCATCAGCTGGTCCAGTGCTGCAGCTGTGAACTGGAGCCTCACACGGGTGCTTCCTGGCATCCTTCACACTCGGGTCATGAGTTGCACTCTCCTGCCCAGGTCAGTTTCCAAGACCAGAAGGGCTCAGATCTCTTCCAGGGGCTGGCTTAGGTAAGGGGCTTGCTTGTTTTCTGGACAACATTATCTTTTATCTCAGAGTGAAGTGGGATCATGTACCCCACAGGGAAAGAGACATCCATGTTCTGACCCCAGGGCCTCAGGACATGACCTCGTTTGGAAGTAGGGCCTGGTCGTGTAAGTAGGTAAGACAAGGGCATTAGGGTGGCCCCAATCCTGTGTAACTGTGTCCTTATAAGATGAGTGGAGTCACAGACATGGAGGGGAAGCCATGTGAAGATGAAAGCAGAGATGGGAGGGATGCAGCCACAAGCCCAGGGATGCCTGGAGTCCCCAGAAGCTGGATGAGGCAGGAAGGACCCTCCCCTGGAGCCTCAGCACTTTCCAACTAGACAGTTACCATGAATGGGCCTGAACTGAAGGCAGCACCATGGCCCTGACCATTCGGTCTTGCCCGCATGGTGCCCTGGGGAGCAGCTCTCACAGGACGTGGACCAGCAAATTGGTTTCACATGAGACCATAGGACGCTGGTCTGTAAACATGCAGGCCCTTCTCACCCTTCCTCCTGGGCTCTAGTCACACAGGGGGACTGTGCACCATGTGGGGCTGGGCTTTCAGCCTCTGCGCAGGACCCCTGGGTGTTGCTTAAAAGTGCAGGTTACACCTCAAGAATGACGGAAGGTGAATTTCTTATTCACCTCTGTGGATCTGACTGCTCCAGGGGCCTCATGTGAGTGGAATCACACAGTATTTGTCCTTTTGTGTCTGGCTTATGTCACTGAGCATAATGCCCTCAAGGATGATCCACACTGTAGCCTGTGTGAGAATTCCCTTCCTTTTTAGGCTGAATAACATTCCTTTGTGTGGATGGACCATGTTTTGGTTTTCTGTTCAGCCATCAATGGACACAGGTAGTGTCTACGTTAATTTCTCATGTCTTATAATATTCAGGGAGCAACTTGCTCAGCACAGCCCCGACTCTGATGGGGTGAGCACCTCTTTCCTCAGAGTGTCCTACTGTTCAGTGAAGGGGGTTCATTCTCCTCAAACTCAGCATCAAGAGTGGGGGGGTTGACAGCCCCCACTGGGTCTCCTTCATGTGAGACTTTGATTTTGAAAGAGCAGGCACCAGGCACACAGTGGTGGTGGGTGTGGGATGTGGGACGCTGGTGGACAGGTGGGTCACTGGGTGGAGATGGGGCAGTGTGCAAGGAGCTCAGCCTGTGCATTCTCCACTTGGGTGGCTTCCCTTGAAGAAGACAATGTGGTGCCCATTCTGGGCATCATACTAGTTCAGGAAGTCGCTTGACCAGAAGCCATAGGAGCCATCAGGCCTCCCCACACACACATGCTGCTGGGAAGCAGGACCTGAGTGTGGGGCTCTCGGTGACCCTGAATGTGCTACGCCCGGAGTCAACCCATGGGATGGACTGTTCTACCCAGGCTTCCAGTGCAGTTGTCTCCTGCTGGAAGCCTGGGACGCTGGAGTCAGCCCACTTCTGGTCTGTCCTTGCAGGAGCCTGGGCTGCACTACACGAAGCTCCCTGCTCACCCTGTTACCAAGTCCAACCTCACTCTGCTCACCACACAACAGGCCAATAAATTGGGAGACGAGATGTTGAGGCAAGGAATAGTGACTTTATTTGGAAAGCCAGGCATCCGAGAAGGTGGCAGACTAATGTCCTAGAGTACCATCTTATCAGGGCCTGGATGCCAGTTTCTTTTATAGAACATAAAGGGGGAGGAGGTAAGGAAGTAAAGTAAAAAGTCCATTAGTCTTGCAAAATATCTCCCGGTTTGGCCAGCAACAAGGAGGGGATGTGATAATGTCTTCTTTTCTGCAGCCATTCACAGGTGGGCAGGGTCAGAACCTCTCCCTGTGAGCAGAACAAAGGCACTTCAGTTTAACATTCAGGCAGAGGGGCAGGGTTCCCAGGGGCAGGCTATTATGTATGCTTACAGCTATAGACAGCATCCTTTTAATGATTATAATA
Organism: Mesoplodon mirus; assembly: GCF_964341445.2. Lineage (NCBI taxonomy): Eukaryota > Metazoa > Chordata > Mammalia > Artiodactyla > Ziphiidae > Mesoplodon > Mesoplodon mirus. The sequence goes on along the minus strand of NC_138981.1, from coordinate 140,540,433 downwards.
ACAAAAGCAACTAAAACAAATGTTAAAGTAAAAGAAACATCCAACATGGAGTCAGATTTTGCTCTTCCCTGTTACAATTCCCCACAGTCAATGTTCATTCCACAATCTTGTGGGGAAAGGGGTGATGACCACTCTAACTGCTTCCTGCAGTGTAGGATTGACGAGGGGTGATCATGGAATAGAATTGATCAGCCTTGTGCAGGGAATAATTCTTAGAATTTTTAGTAAATAGAGGAACTCCCAACTCTTTGAACCTGATGCTGTGTTGTTCAGTTGAATAGGATTAAACAAGTAGATTAACCCACCCTTGTCCAAATGTAAGGAAATTGCAATCTCAGTTTAAGGAGTTTAGCAGTTTTCCTTGTATGGGAAAATGCAAGAGTCTGGGCTCACTGAAATCATTCCTTTGATATGCCCCTCAGCTATCTGGGGCCTGAATCCTGTATTTTCACATCCTGAGTTTCCTCAAGGCTCACCATAGGGAGTGGCTGAAGTCTGATGGCTGCTAGATGGCAGGCATTCTTCCTTCCACAGGGCTCACCAGCTCATGTTGGAGGGCTGCAATCACCGATGACTGTGGAAGGAAATATTCCATTTCTCAGATCCTCCTCTTGGTCTGGAATTCGACCAATATTTGGGAGACATTTCATGACCAAATTTTGTCCCACGGCACTGGGAGGCTAATCCAAGTTCAGGGGAAAATTCTTGTTGATATGCCACTCCAGGTGCTAATTTCCAGATTAGGCCCTGAGGATAATTAAAGATTCTCTGTCTTTCTAGTCTATTATGATCCAGGAAATGTCTTCCCTTATTGATTCCTCCCATACTTAGAATCACAGTATTACAATTATTCTATAAGAGTCATAAATGTGATCTATTTCCTCAAGATGTTGAGCTATCATCAATTGTGTTGGAGGCCTGGTTACATACTGGGTACTCTAAGAGACAACAATCTTATAAAATAACAGTATAGGGCTTCCCTGGTGGCACAGTGGTTGAGAGTCCACCTGCCGATACAGGGGACATGGGTTCATGCCCCGGTCTGGGAAGATCCCACATGCTGCGGAGTGGCTAGGCCCATGAGCCATGGCTGCTGAGCCTGCACATCCGGAGCCTGTGCTCCGCAATGGGAGAGCCACAACAGTGAGAGGCCCACGTACTGCAAAAAAAAAAAAAAAAGACAGTATATAAGTAATGCAGCTAGTAACATTGACAAAGTCATAGTTCAGTAGGGAGACACAAAACATAAACAATTTGGAAACAAAGAACAAATTAAAACAATGCTTAGTATAACTAGTTGTAATCCAGTTACAGTAAATCATCAAGTCCACAGGAGAGCTAGCTGGAGAAGCCAAATTCTGGCAGGATCAGGTAGAGAGAAAAAGATAAATGTTTCACCTTTGTTTACAAGTGTATAGTTTATCAACTTGTTGTAGGTCATAGCATAAGAGAAAAGGTCTTTCTGGAAAACAAAGATTAAAGCTAGTATATTTCCCAAAGTCATAAAGTTATAAATCATATTCATCAGTTCACTCAGTCCCATGTAATTAATTCCTGTTGATCTAGATGAAGTAATCAGTTTTCCCATTAGTTTTGTCATTTGTTACCCAGTCTAATGGTATTATCTAAATGCTATCAGAAACTTATATTTGTTAAAAAATTTCTTTTTATGAGCCTTCTTTTTTTGAAATTAATTAATTAATTAATTTTTGGCTGCGTTGGGTCTTCGTTGCTGCATGCGGGCTTTTTCTAGTTGCTGCGAGCGGGGGTTACTCTCCGTTGTGGTGCACAGGCTTCTCATTGTGGTGGCTTCTCTTGTTGCAGAGCATGGGCTCTAGGTGTGTGGGCTTCAGTAGTTGTGGCATGCGAGCCCAGTAGTTGTGACCTGCTGGCTCTAGAGTGCAGGCTCAGTAGCTGTGGCACACGGGCTTAGTTGCTCTACGGCATGTGGGATCTTCCCAGACCAGGGCTCAAATCCGTGTCCCCTGCATTGGCAGGCAGATTCTTTTTTTTTTTTTTTTTTTGCAGTATGCGGGCCTCTCACCATTGTGGCCTCTCCCGTTGTGGAGCACAAGCTCCGGATGCACAGGCTCAGCGACCATGGCTCACGGGCCCAGCCGCTCCGCGGCATGTGGGATCTTCCTGGACTGGGGCACAAACCCGTGTCCCCTGCATCGGCAGGCAGACTTTCAACCACTGTGCCACCAGGGAAGCCCCTGCAGGCAGATTCTTAACCACTGCACCACCAGGGAAGTCCCTATGAGCCTTCTTGAAGATGTGGCAGTTTTGCAAAGCATCACCTTAGCTGCCTATGAATGATAAAGGTCTTAAAAAGGCAAGATTAAAGATCTGATTACAATTCTTCTTGGCAAAGAAGCTTATCCAAGTTGTTGTGACATACAACACTTTAAGATAACAACTAAAACTATAAAATTATACCAGGATATATGCAAATTTCAGAAACTTTATATAATTTTTAGAATGTCTATATCAATAACATTTATTCTACTGTACAATCTGAGGAGGCTTATCATTCATTTGACAATGCTTTCCATGTAATTTAGCATACCAACCAATTCTAATCAGTTTAATATATATATATATATTCCCCCCCCCTTGGAAGTGCCTCAGGGTCACAGTTCCCTATCCCCAAAAAAGGAAGATTCCCAACCAGTGCCCCCTCAGTACAAAAGGGAAGAACCCCAACCAATGCCCCATTGGAGATGAAGCTGAATGAATGACCAAGGCTAGTTCAAAAGGGAAAATCCCAACCAACGCTCTGCCACAGGCAAAACCTACACAATAGGGAAGGCTCTCAGGGGCCCTCTGAAGCATCCCAAAGCTAGCTGAAGTGAAAAGAACTTTAATTAGAATTTGATAGGAAAATCATCAAAAATATCAAAAAAAATTTTAAACATTTGGTTAGATAGAAAATTTAAGAACAAATACAGCTCAAAGGCAAGATAGTTCACACAATCTGTTATCAAAAGCAGCATTCTAAGTAAACTTGTTCTCTTAGCAAAGAGGCACAAAATCTGGTCCTGCACCAGTCTACTTTATTTTTTTTTATTTTTTATTTTTTGCTTTATAACAAATTTAATCAGTTATACGTATACATATGTTCCCATATCCCCTCCATTTTGCATCTCCAAGGAATGTGATTTAGTCTCCAAGCAATGTGCATCCTAGTTCCCACATGAGAGTGAGTCCCCTGTCCAGAGATGAGAGACCCCACTTGTATGACCTGTCCTCCTAGGAGAGCAGCCCTAAGGTAGTTTAAACCTGACCAGGTTCTGTCTACACAGTAGATTTAGATCTCCCATATTCTGTCTACACTCAGTATGTTTAGACCTGACCATATCCTGTCTACACTGTGATATTTAGACCCAAGAGTGATCTGTCTACACTAAGTACATTTATACCTGGCTATGTTCTGTCTGCACTGGAACATTGGAATATTTATCTGAAGGTGTCCTGTCTACCCTGAGTTTATTTATTTATTTATTTGGTAAGAAGAGATGCTTTTACTTCCCTGCTTTGTCCTCTTTGGTAATTTTTTTTTTAATTTTTGAATTTTATTTTATTTATTTTTTTAAACAGCATGTTCTTATTAGTCATCAATTTTATACACATCAGTGTATACATGTCAATCCCAATCACCCAATTCAGCACACGACCATCCCTACCCCCCCGCGGTTTTCCCCCCTTGGTGTCCATACGTTTGTTCTCTACATCTGTGTCTCAGCTTCTGCACTGCAAACCATTTCATCTGTACCATTTTTCTAGGTTCCATATACATGCGTTAATATACGATATTTGTTTTTCTCTTTCTGACTTACTTCACTCTGTATGACAGTCTCTAAGATCCATCCACGTCTCAACAAATGACTCAATTTTGTTCCTTTTTATGGTTGAGTAATATTCCATTGTATATATGTACCACATCTTCTTTATCCATTTGTCTGTCAATGGGCATTTAGGTTGCTTCCATGACCTGGCTACTGTAAATAGTGCTGCAATGAACATTGGGGTGCATGTGTCTTTTAGAATTATGGTTTTCTCTGGGTATATGACCAGTAGTGGGATTGTTGGATCATATGGTAATTCTATTTTTAGTTTTTGAAGGAACCTCCATACTGTTCTCCATAGTGGCTGTATCAATTTACGTTCCCACCAACAGTGCAAGAGGGTTCCCTTTTCTCCACACCCTCTCCAGCATTTGTTGTTTGTAGATTTTCTGATGATGCCCTTTCTAACTGGTGTGAAGTGATGTCTCATTGTACTTTTGTTTTTCATTTCTCTAATAATTAGTGATGTTGAGCAGCTTTTCATGTGTTTCTTGGCCATCTCTGGGCTTTCTATCTTGTTCCATTTATCTGTGTTTCTGTTTTTGTGCCAGTACCATACTGTCTTGATTACTGTAACTTTGTAGTATAGTCTGAAGTCAGGGAGTCTGATTCCTCCAGCTCCGTTTTTTTCCCTCAAGACTGCTTTGGCTATTCGGGGTCTTTACTGTCTCCATACAAATTTTAAGATATTTTGTTCTAGTTCCATAAAAAATGCCATTGGTAATTTCATAGGGATTGCATTGAATCTGTGGGTTGCTTTGGATAGTATAGTCATTTGCACAATGTTGAATCTTCCAATCCAAGAACATGGTATATCTCTCCATCTGTTGGTATCATCTTTAATTTCTTTCATCAGTGTCTTATAGTTTTCTGCATACAGGTCTTTTGTCTCCCTAGGTAGGTTTATTCCTAGGTATTTTATTCTTTTTGTTGCAATGGTAAATGGGAGTGTTTCCTTAATTTCTCTTTCAGATTTTTCATCATTAGTGTATAGGAATGCAAGAGATTTCTGTGCATTAATATTGTATCCTGTAGCTTTACCAAATTCATTGATTAGCTCTAGTAGTTTTCTGCTGGCATTTTTAGGATTCTGTATGTATAGTGTCATGTCATCTGCAAACAGTGACAGTTTTACTTCTTCTTTTCCGATTTGTATTCCTTGTATTTCTTTTTCTTCTCTGATTGCTGTGGCTAGGACTTCCAAAACTATGTTGAATAATAGTGGTGAGAGTGGACATCCTTGTCTTGTTCCTGATCTTAGAGGAAATGCTTTCTGTTTTTCACCATTGAGAATGACGTTTGCTGTGGGTTTGTCATATATGGCCTTTATTATGTTGAGGTAGTTTCCCTCTATGCCCACTTTCTGGACAGTTTTTATCATAAATGGGTGTTGAATTTTGTTGAAAGCTTTCTGTGCATCTATTGAGACGATCATATGTTTTTTCTTCTTCAATTTGTTAATATGGTGTATCACATTGATTTGTGTATATTGAAGAATCCTTGCATCCCTGGGATAAATCCCACTTGATCATGGTGTATGATCCTTTTCATGTGTTGCTGGATTCTGTTTGCTAGTATTTTGTTGAGGATTTTTGCATCTATATTCATCTGTGATATTGGTCTCTAATTTTCTTTTTTTGTAGTATCTTTGTCTGGTTTTGGTATCTGGGTGATGGTGGCCTCATAGAATGAGTTTGGGAGTGTTCCTTCCTCTGCAAATTTTTGGAAGAGTTTGAGAAGGATGTGTGTTAGCTATTCCATAATTGTTTGATAGAATTGACCCGTGAAGCCATCTGGTCCTGGACTTTTGTTTGTTGGAAGATTTTTAATCACAGTTTAAATTTCATTACTTGTGATTGGTCTGTTCATACTTTCTATTTCTTCCTGGTTCAGTCTTGGAAGGTTATACCTTTCTAAGAATTTGTCCATTTCTTCCAGGTTGTCCATTTTATTGGCATAGAGTTGCTTGTAGTAGTCTCTTAGGATGCTTTGTATTTCTGCGGTGACTGTTGTAACTTCTCCTTTTTCATTTCTAATTTTATTGATTTGAGTCCTTTCCCTCTTTTTCTTGATGAGTCTGGCTAATGGTTTATCAATTTTGTTTATCTTCTCAAAGAACCAGCTTTTAGTTTTATTGATCTTTGCTATTGTTTTCTGTTTCTATTTCATTTATTTTTGCTCTGATCTTTATGATTTCTTTCCTTCTGCTAACTTTGGGTTTTGTTTGTTCTTCTTTCTCTAGTTCCTTTAGGTGTAACATTAGATTGTTGATTTGAGATTTTTCTTGTTTCTTGAGGTAGGCTTGTATAGCTATAAACTTCCCTCTGAGAACTGCTTTTGCTGCATCCCATAGTTTTGGATCATCGTGTTTTCATTGTCATTTGTCTCCAGGTATTTTCTGATTTCCCCTTTGATTTCTTCAGTGACCTCTTGGTTATTTAATAATGTATTGTTTAGCCTTCATGTGTTTGTGTTTTTTACATTGTTTTCCCTGTAATTGATTTCTAATCTCATAGCATTGTGGTCAGAAAAGATGCTTGATATTATTTCAATTTTCTTAAATTTACTGAGGCTTTATTTGTGACTCAAGATGTGATCTATCCTGGAGAATGTTCCGTGCGCACTTGAGAAGAAAGTGTAATCTGCTGTTTTTGGATGGAATGTCCTATAAATATCAATTAAATCTATCTGGTCTATTGTGTCATTTAAAGCTTCTGTTTCCTTATTTATTTTCATTTTGGATGATCTGTCCATTGGTGTAAGTGAGGTGTTAATGTCCCCCACTATTTTTGTGTTACTGTCGATTTCCTCTTTTATAGCTGTTAGCAGTTGCCTTATGTATTGAGGTGCTCCTATGTTGGGTGCATATATATTTATAATTGTTAATGTCCTCCTCTTGGATTGATCCCTTGATCATTATGCAGTGTCCTTCCTTGTCTCTTGTAACATTCTTTATTTTAAAGTCTATTTTATCTGATATGAGTATTGCTACTCCAGCTTTCTTTTGATTTCCATTTGCATGGAATATCTTTTTCCATCCCCTCACTTTCAGTCTGTATGTGTCCCTAGGTCGGAAGTGGGTCTCTTGTAGACAGCATATATATGGGCCTTGTTTTTGTATCCCTTCAACAAGCCCGTGTCTTTTGGTTGGAGCATTTAATCCATTCACGTTTAAGGTAATTATTGATATGTATGTTCCTATGACCATTTTCTTAATTGTTTTGGGTTTGTTTTTGTAGGTCCTTTTATTTTCTTTTGTTTCCCACTTAGAGAAATTCCTTTAGCATTTGTTGTAGAGCTGGTTTGGTGGTGCTGAATTCTCTTAGCTTTTGCTTGTCTGTAAAGCTTTTGATTTCTCCATCAAACCTGATTGAGATCCTTGTGTGGTAGAGTAATGTTGGTTGTAGCTTCTTCCCTTTCATCGCTTTAAGTATATCATGCCACTCCCTTCTGGCTTTTATAGTTTCTGCTGAGAAATCAGCTGTTAACCTTATGGAATTTCCTTTGTATGTTATTTGTCGTTTTTCCCTTGCAGCTTTTAATAATTTTTCTTTGTCTTTAATTTTTGCCAATTTGATTACTATGTTTCTTGACGTGTTTCTCCTTGGGTTTATCCTGTATGGGACTCGCTGTGCTTCCTGGACTTGGGTGGCTACTTCCTTTCCCATGTTCGGGCAGTTTTCGACTATAATCTCTTCAAATATTTTCTCTGGTCATTTCTCTCTCTCTTCTCCTTCTGGGACCTCTATAATGCGAATGTTGTTGTGTTTAATGTTGTCCCAGAGGTCTCTTAAGCTGTTTTCATTTCTTTTCATTCTTTTTTCTTTAATCTGTTCCGCAGCAGTGAATTCCTCCATTCTGTCTTCCAGGTCACTTATCCATCCTTCTGCCTCAGTTATTCTGCTATTGATTCCTTCTAGTGTAGTTTTCATTTCAGTTATTGTATTGTTCATCTCTGTTTCTTTGTTCTTTAATTCTTCTAGGGTTTTGTTAAACATTTCTTGCATCTTCTCGATCTTTGCCTCCATTCTTTTTCCGAGGTCCTGGATCATCTTCACTATCATTATTCTGAATTCTTTTTCTGGAAGGTTGCCTATCTCCACTTCATTTAGTTGTTTTTCTGGGGTTTTATCTTGTTCCTTCATCTGGTACATAGCCCTCTGCCTTTTCATCTTGTCTATCTTTCTCTGAATGTGGTTTTTGTTCCATAGGCTGCAAGATTGTAGTTCTTCTTGCTGCTTCTGTCTGCCCTCTGTTTGATGAGGCTATCTAATTATTTTATTTTTTAAATTTATTGATTTCATTCATTTATTTTTGGCTGCATTGTGTCTTCATTGCTACGCACAGGCTTCCTCTAGTTTCAGCGTGTGGGGGCTACTTTTTATTGCGGTGCATGGGCTTCTCATTGTGGTGGTTTCTCTTGTTTTGGAGCACAGGCTCTAGGTGCATGGGCTTCAGTAGTTGTGGCACGTGGTTTCAGTAGTTGTGGCTCATGGGCTTCTAGAGCACAGGCTCAGTAGTTGTGGTGCACAGGCTTAGTTGCTCCACAACATGTGGGATCTTACTGGACCAGGCTCGAACCCGTGCCCCCCTGCATTGGCAGGTGGATTCTTAACCACTGCACCACCAGGGAAGCCCTACACTGAGTATATTTAGACCTAACTTTATCCTGTCAATCTGAGCACATTGATACTTGATGAAGTACTGTCTACACTGAGTACATTTAGACCTGAGCTTGTTCTGTCTATACTGGAACATTTAGACCAGAATACTTTCTGTCTATGCTGGGAAATTTAGACCTTACTATCTTCTTTACACCAAGTACATTTAGACCTGACAGTGTTCTGCATACACTAGGATGTGGAGACCTAGGTAGAGACCCAGCCTTGCCTCAGTCCTGGGAGCTTCAGGGTGGATGTGAAGACCTGGGTAGAGACCTGGCCTGGCCTCAGCACTGGGAAGCTCTGTGCTTGCATCCAAATGTCAGTGCTCAGACGTCTGGGGTCTGGAGCTGATGTGGGCTTGTCTGGGTAACAGCCTCTGCTCTGAGTATGGTTACCTGGCCCTCCCAGGGGATGCATGCTGAGGGTCAGTGCTGTGGTACAGGCCTCATTTCTCATCCCTGTGAGGTTCACCTTCCCTAGGGCTCATGGAGGCTCCTCAGGTGTGATACCTGGTAATTATTCCTATTCACCAGCATGCACAGGGCGAGTAGGAAGGCAGGTTTACCTGGTGAGTTGATTTCAGGGCATGTGGACCTGGGCTTAAGGCTGATGGGCAGCAGGTGAGGTTGCTTCTGCACTGTCCTTCCGGTCAACCATCCATCCTCACTCTCTGGGCCTGTCCTCCTTTTTCAGCCCTCCTGTCCCATGAGTTTTCTCATCACCTCAGTGAGAAAGGAAAGGGCTGAGCCTGCCAGAACTAAAGTTGTGTGTTCAACTTTAGCATGAAAGCGTTAAAAACAATTAAAATAACATAGAACCAAAGTGGAAGCAGGAGGGGACTGACTTCTCTGGGCCAAGTGTGGGGAGAGGAGATGGACCCTACACTTCTTCCTAGGGTCCCAGGTGGTCCAGGAACCTGCCTTGTTCACACATATAGCCCCACTTAGCACAGCCATGGTGTCCTGACCAAGGTAGATATGTGAGCCCAGGTGTGGAGTCTGGGGAGGTAGGGGTCACCTGGTGGGTGTTACAGGTAACCCCAGGTTCAGGGTCTGGGAAGGTAAGGGTCACCCTGGAGAGTGTGGACGTGTGACCCGAGGTGGGCAGTTTGGGGAGGTGGGGATCACCCTGGTGAGTGTGGATATGTGATCCCAGGTGCGGTGTCTGGGGAGGTGGGGTCACCCTGGAGAGTGTGGTTGTGTGACCTCAGGTACAAGGTCTGGGGAGGTGGGGTCACCCTACGGAGTATGGAAAGGTGACCCCAGGTAGGGACTGGGGGGATTGTGTGGGTCTCACGCCATCTGCACGGGTCAGGATCACGTGTACATCTGCTTTTTGGCTGCAGTGTGTCTTGTGCCCTCTGAGATTTCCAACATCTGAATTGAGGCTGTTGCCCTGATTAACCCGTGGTCCCTTTTCTTGTCTTAATCTTGTCACATTCATTTGAGGACAGGCACCTTTGAGCGAGTTGCTGTTCTGTGTTCTGTTGAGTGACAAATAACCCTTGGTGGTATCATACTAATATCATAGCATATTGTATATCTAATCTGGGGGGGGGTGTCACCACTGTCTGTGTTCCCGTGGACAGAGCTCAGGTATCACAGACTAGCCCCTCTAAGAATGGTCCCTCACGTGCCATGGGAGGGTACAATTATGGCCCCCAAGGTGAGGGATGGTGCTTGGGCCTCACACATTTGTGATAAAGGGGAGTCTAACTGGAATCCCAATTAATAAGACATCATTTTAAAATAATATTTTATTTTAAGTGAAATAAAACATACATTGCATACACTTTACAATCATCACGATTTTAAGTGCATGTTTCTGAGGCATCAGATATATTCACCTTCTCATGGAGCCATCACACCATCCCTAGAACTTTTCATCTTGTAAAACCAACATTCCACAACCACGAAAGTCCCATTCCCATTCCCTCCCACTCTCCTGGCACTGCCATCCACCTCGGTCCATGAGTTGTCAACTCCAGGGCCCCCATTTGAGTGGAATCCTGCAGTGTTTGCTGAGGGATCATTTTGGAAGAGCTGACTTTCAGTCTGAAGCTCTGCCTGTCTACATCTGAAGAATCTGCATTTAGGGAGAGGGTATATGAGGAAGGGGGTGTATGAAGGACAGGGTGTCTGGGGTGCAGATGAGCCAGGACCTGACCAGCTGCTTGTTGGGCCCTCTGGTACAGTCTCTTGGGCTGTGTCTCATCTGTATCATCACTGTCCCCACTGGCACCCCTGGGGTATTGCTGTCTGAGTGAGATTCCTCTGATGTCCCTGCTCTCCTCCCCTCTTCCTGTTAGTTGGGGAGGGGGCTGCTTGCTGGGTGGTCTCTACTCTGTGGCAGGAAGGACTCTGCAGGGTGGACCCATAGACTGCGAGGTGTGGTCCCAAGAGCGTGGGGCCCATGTTGGACACAGCATCAGGGCTGTGCAAGCGCTCAGGCCACTTCATCACCAACACATAATATTCCCAGGACTCCACTCAGGAGGGCGTGATGGGTGGTCTGGGACCCTGTTTCTGTCATGGAGCTCAGAGAGCACATCCCCCATGGGCTCCAAATTCACCCCTGCATCTCAGCCATCTCCTTCTGTCCTGTCTTTGAATGCAGGAAAACGACCTCTGCTGATCATTGTCCACAACATAACGCCAGGCCCTGTCAATATTAGGATTCTTTAATTTAGGTGTCCTGGGATAGCAGCTGTTTTTTAGGCCTAAGGAGGAACAGCTCATGAGTGTAAAACATTTTCAGATGAAATTAACATTTGATGATTATCTCTATGCTACTCCCTTATTGACTCCTTTTTTTTTAATTCCATTGATCTCTTTTTATATATTTATTATTTATTTATTTGTTTATTTTTTTGGCTGCATTGGGTCTTAGTTGCGGCACGTGGGATCTTCATTGAGGCACGCACGATGTTTCATTGCAGCACACAGGCTCTTCGTTGCATGGTGCAGGCTTTTCTCTAGTTGAGGTGTGCGAGCTCAGTAGTTGTGGCACGCAGGCTTAGTTGTCCTACAGCATGTGGGATCTAGTTCCCTGACCAGGGATTGAACCCACGTCCCCTGCACTGGAAGGCAGATTCTTTACCACTGGACCACCAGGGAAGTCCCTTATTGGCTTCTATTAGTTATAATTCTCCTGGTTTTAGATCTGATGTGGGGATTATAGAGGAGTCAACATTTAAATCTTCATAATCTGTGTATTCGTAGCTTCAGCATCATTACTGACCCTTAGTTTTTATGGTTTGGGAAAAGTTATTGATTTCCTGTATCATGAAAAGGATTCACAATGATGATAGGGCAATTAAGATTACAATGATGGCTGGCAAATTGTTCACCTTCTCTTTACCTGTGCATCTGTTTTACGCATATGAGTCAGTTTAGTTGTCAATATTAGTGAAATAATATAGAGGACTAGAAAACTTATTTTAAAATGATTATTAATGTGTGATTATGAAAATGTAAAAGTTCTTCCATAATAGATGATGCTGCATCTTGAGAGCCTAGATGAAATGGATGTGCCTTAGTGATACACAGGATTTTTGCCTATGATTTAACTTTGACAATGTTATGTAATTTTTTACTATTATCTCATTTATTGAGAAAGAAATAATGATTATGGTGTTGGCTTGACAGCAGTTGAAAAGAATTCAGTTCCTTCCTTATTTTAACTTTACATAGCAGTGTATGAACAGAGGTAAAATGACAGAGCTAGCATTAGACTGTAAATCTAAAGACAGAGATTGAGCCCTCTTTTTGCCAAACACTGTGGTGAATCAACAAATTGAATTGTAACTTCAAAGAAGCAGCTTCAGTTCTGCTGGTGCTTTTCCCACCTTTTTTTCCTTGATGGCAAAATTAGATTGAAGCTAGTTGACTAGAGTATATACTTATTAATGAAAATTTCCTGGGGTGGAAGAACATCAATCTAGTAAGGATTTAGCTTAATTAAAGTGTTTGATTGGCACTCAACTGATGTAGGATAGAGTCTTGCAATCCTTATTTTCAGGAATTAAGTAAATAATACTTGCTCAGGGTTTTGAAAGCTCTTGGTCTAAACTAACCTAAATTCCTAGTCCAGCACTGATAGAAATCGGAGTTAAGGGTAATAATCATGTGGCTGTTACGATTAGTAATGATAGGAAGGTTATTTGTTTTGTATGTTCGAACTGTTGTTTTACTTTTGTGTTGTTTATTGAAGGGAATATAGTTAGTGATGTGGAGTGTGTTGGCTGCAAGTAGAAGTATATGCTGAGGACTGCTATGATGGCTATTAGTGTTGGTAGAATGATGTTATCATGTTTGTTATCTCTTGGATAATTATTCATTTGGGTAAAAGCCCTGATAGTGGTGGGCAACCTCCTAATGATACTATAACGGTGAGGACGAGGATCATGATGAGAGGTGTTTTATCTCATGTGTGTGATGATGATACTGTTGTAGTACATGATCTGGACATAAATAAGAAGAAGATAGTGTTGTTACGATATAAATTAGTATGTTTAGGATTGTTATAATCTGAATATACATTATAATAGCTGTTATGCATCCTATATGGGCAATTGATGAGGAGGCTAATTTTTTCTAGGTGAGTATGGCTAAGTCGGCCTCAGCTTCCAATTATGGTTCATAGTATCACTATGATTAATAGTATGTTTAGGTTGATGGATGGTGACATGTGGTATAAAACTGATAGGGGTGCAAGTTTGTCATGTTAATAGCATCAGGCCTGCTGTTCATGGAATGCCTTGTGTGACTTCAGGCACTCAGAAGTGAGATGGGGAAAGTCCTACTTTTGTGACAAGGGCGATTGTCAAGATGGTGGATGCTGCTGGATTAAAGATTTTTGTTATTCTTTGTGTTTCTTGACCAGAGTATATTAGATTAACAATAATAGCCATTATAAGTAGTATCAATGTGGTGGATTGTTTTAGAAAATATTTGTTGAATGTTTCTATAGCTCTTGAGTTAAATTTTTTTTATTAGAATTGGGATAATAGTAACCAGTGTGAGTTTGTTACTACAATTATGGTTCCTGAGATGATGGTCAGTAGAATGATAGTAAAAATAGGGTTTCTTAGTACAGGAAGGATATACAACAACATTTTGGGGGGTATGGACCCGATAGCTTATTTAGCAGACCTTACTATTGCGTGTGGTGTTATGTGGTAGCATGGAGAATGTAAAATCCTTAAGGGTAGTTTCAATTCCTATGGTTATAGGAATAAGAGCACTTAAACCTCTAGTATTTACTCTAACATAGTGACTCTTTTCACACACATATTACTTTTGTTTGTGGTGTGACGCCTGATGTGATGACAGGTGATGAAACCTCTCATATATAATACATAGGGCTAATGTTAGTGGTAAAACAAATTTATAAGAGATGTAAGTCAGAAAGAGAAAGACAAATACCATATCATATCACTTATATGTGGAATCTAAATATGGTACAAATGAACCTATCTACAAAACAGAAACAGACTCACAGACATAGGTAACAGACTTGTGGTTGCCAAGGGGGAGCAGTATAGCGGAGGGAAGGACTGGGAGTTTGGGATCAGCAGATGTAAACTATTATATATAGAATGGATAAACAACAAGGTCGTACTGTATAGCACAGGGAACTATATTCAATATCCTGTGATAAACCATAATGGAAAAGAATATAAAAAAATGTCTATGTGTATAACTGAGTCACTTTGCTGTACAGCAGAGATTGGCACAGCATTGTGAATCAACTATATGTCAATATAAAATAAAATTTAAAAAAGATATGTATAAGTTGATCCTATCAAAATTGTGCATACGATGCTCAAATTCATAGAAAGGAGATTGTTAGGAGTGTTTTAATGATGGCATTAGCTATATATAATTCTGGTATGTAGGAAATGCGAAATGCTCCTGAAAATAAGATTGTTATGAAAATGTTTCTTATAATGATGTTGACATATTCTGCTAGGAAGAACAGGGCAAATGGTCCTGCTATGTTTTCTACATTGAAGACAAATACAGGTTTCTCCTTCTGTTAAATCAAATGGGGCTCCATTGGATTTCTGCTAGAATAGAGATAATCGATTTATGGATGGGGTCAGGAGGAAAATTAGTTACAGGTGTTCTTGTGTGCCAAATAAAGTTTGGTACTTGCCACCTATCTCTACAAGGATTAACTCACAAGCTGCTGAGACCACTGACTTTCAACAACCCCTGAAAGGAGTTTAGGGCAGAGATCAGGAATGAGGTCCTCTGTGCTCTGGGGAAAACTGGCAGAACAGGCCTTTAGATAGTTAGATATTTTCAGGAGAAGATTTTATGAGCCCAATTCTTGTATCTCCTCATATCTAGAAAAGCACCAAAATCTGTCATGGTGACGTCTGCTTCATGAGACTAGCAGCAGCCTTCTGCAAAACCACATATGTACTGACCTTCCTCCCTACCACTTTGGAGCAGTTTTTCAGAGTTGTTTGCAATGCTGTGGGCTATAGTCCTCATTTTGCTCCAAATAAAACTTAACTCACAGCTCTCACATTGTGCATTTTTTTTAGTCGACATGTGTAATAATTGCTCTTGAAAGTGTAAATGATCCATTTATCAGTAGGACTGATAAGAGAATAACTGCTACTGTTACTTTACATGAAGTTTCCTGTGCTACTGCCCATAGAGCTCCAATTACTGCATATTTTGAATCTGAAGTTCATCCAGGTCAGAGGATGGAATAAATGGCTAGGCTTGATATGGCTAATATAAATAGTATGCCTAGTTTATATTAATTAGTGGATAAGGTATAGGAAGAGGAATTCATATTGTGAGAGCCAGGGTTAAGGCTAGCACTGGCACAATAATAAACATATAAAGTGATGATGTTGATGGTCATAGTGATCCCTTAATAAATAATTTGACTGCATCAGCAGTGGGCTGTAATAATCCATAGGGGCTGATGATGTTTGGCCCTTTCTGGATTTCAATATAGCCTAGGATTTTCCATTCAGTTAATGTAAGGAATGCTATGGCGAGTAAAATTGGGTAATTAGTGAAAGAATGTTAATTATAAACATATTCTTAGGAAGAGGACATGAACCTCTGGGAATAAAGGTTTAAGTTTTATGCAATTGCTGGGCTCCGCAAACCCTAACAAACCCTGTCTACAGTAGGGTATGTATAAATTAATTGAATGTAGATTTTATCATCATATAGTTTGAAGGCGCTTTTGTAAAGTGGGCCTTATTTCTCTCATCCTTTCATACTGAGACAAATGTATAATAGATAGAAACCGACTGGGATTACTCCAGTCTGAACTCAGGTCACATAGGACTTTAATCATTATACAAACAGACCATTAATAGCAGTCACACCATTGGGATGTCCTGATCCAACACCGAGGTCATAAACCTTATTGTTGATATGAACTTTAGAAGAGGACTGAGCTGTTATCCCTAAGGGTAACTCGTTCCATTGATCAATATTTTGAATCAATAAGTGGTAAAGCATTTTGACTAGTTGGTCTAAATTTTAATCACTTGGAGGTTGTTTTATTCTTTGAGGTCACCCACCCCAAATTGTTAATCCATTAAAAGTGATGTTAGCAAAAAAAAAAAAAAAAAGTGATGTTAGCCCTTAAAGTCTATTGTTTATTTTTTGGATTAATTAATTAAAGCTTCATAGGGTCTCCTCATCTTATTTCCACCTCTTCACAGGAAGGTCCATTACACTGATTAAAAGAGACAGTAAATCCCTTGTGTGACCAGTCATACAAGTCCTTCTTTAGAGAACAAATGATTAGGCTGTGTTTCCACAGTTGGGATACCATAGCCATTAAAGAAATGTCACTGGGCAGGCAGTGCCTGTAATACCAGAAGTGCTAGAGGTAATGTTTTTGGTAAACAGGCAGGGTTTGTGATTGCCAAGTTCCTCTTACTTTCTAAAATCTTTCCTTAAATGCATACTTGTGTTGGGTTAACAATGTTTGAATAGATTAAGTATTAGTTTAGGTTTATTGTTAACTATCAGTGGGCTATCTGTTCTGACATAAGCTTATGCATGGAGAAATATTTCTTGTTACTCATATTAACAGGATTGCTTCTATTAATTAATAGATTAGTCCAGTATTAAATTAGAAGTTGGTTTATTTACTATTGGTATTCAGATGAATGTGTTGTTGACCTTGAATGCTTTCTTAACTGGTGGCTTCTTTTAAGTCAACTATGGTGATATTTATGCATACTCTCTAGGGAAGGTTGTATCTTATATCTAAGAAGCTCTACCTTTTTATAATAACATTTAAAATTATGTTAAAAGTTATGTTTTTAAAGTAATATTTAAAGTTAAACTAAAATTATTTTCTGGACCACCAGCTGTCACCAGGCTTGGTAGGCTTGTCACCTCTACTCATAAATCGTTTTCACTATTTTGCCATAAAGATGAGTTTGTTCTTGTAAACTGTTCATAAGTAGCTTGTCTGGTTTCAGGGTATTTAACTTAAGTTCTCTCTGTTAAAGTTTTCTAGTTAAATCATTATGCAAAAGGTAAAAGGGGTAAGTTTTTGCTACTTTTAATACTTCTTCCATCATTCCGTTATGGTACTTTATCTATAGCGCCCGACAAATTTCTATATCCTATACTTTAGATGTTGAATGAATGTTTTATTTAATTTACTTAATGATAGTTGAATTTGGTGGGAAGTTTGGGCTACTTGTAGTACAAAGTGTTCATGCAGTATGAACTCTCTTGGTTGTGAACTAGGTGCTTTTCTTATTTATTTATTTTTTTATTTGGGCTGTGTTTGGTCTTCATTGCTGTGCACAGATTTCAGTAGTTGTGGTGTGTGGACTTCAGTAGTTGTGGCACTCGGGCTCAGTACTTGTGGCTCGCAGGCTCTAGAGCCCAAGCTCAGTAGTTTTGGCACACGGGCTGAGTTGCTCCACGGCATGTGGGATCTTCCCAGGCCAGGGATCGAACCCATTGTCCCCTGCATTGGCAGGCGGATTCTTAACCACTGTGCCACCAGGGAAGGACCTAGGTGCTTTTCTTTAAGCTACACTTTGGTTCATCCAAGCACACTTTCCAGTATGCTCACCTCCTTACAACTTATCTCCTCTTATATGTCTGGAGCTTATTACTGGCATATGAAATTATCAGTATTGGGGGGGGAGTGACAGTCAGTGTGTGTGTGTGCTTCATGGCCTGATTCAGTTAAGTACTCTATTCTTAATTTACTACTAAATTCTCCTTTGGTTTTATTTCATAAAAACTTTCATATAAATTATTTATATTCTTGAGGTAGAAAATGTAGCCCATTTCTTCCCATTCCATAAGTTACAACTTGGCCTAATAGTTTTTTGTTTTTTTTTTTGCAGTTCGCGGGCCTCTCACTGCTGTGGCCTCTCCCGTAGCAGAGCACAGGCTCTGGACGCGCAGGCAGCGGCCATGGCTCACGGGCCCAGCCGCTCCACGGCATGTGGGATCTTCCTGAACCGGGGCACGAACCCGTGTCCCCTGCATTGGCAGGCGGACTCTCAACCACTGCGCCACCAGGGAAGCCCTGATTGACTTCTCTTTAAAGTTTCTAGTTCCTTGTTACAGTGATCTGCATTTCTATTGATAGCCTTTCTTAATTCCTTCAGCATTTTTACTACCTACTTTTTGAACTCAGGGTCTGGTAGACTGAAGAGGTCTGTTTGTTTGTTCTTTCAGGGGATTTCTCTTGTTCTTTTAATTGGGAGTGGTTCCTCTGCTTCTTCATTTTACTTATATTTCTCTGACTCTATGAATTTACAAGCAGTTATCTACTGTTGTCTTGAAGGCCTGTTTTTACATGGGAGCATCCCTGTGTAGCCTGCACGAGTCTCCTTTTTTTGGTGCAAAGGCTGTTTTTGGTATGGATGCCTGCCATGTCTTTCCTCAGGATGTGTTGGTCATTATCCCCTTGATAGGGGGCATGATAAGTGTTGTGGTGACCAGAGTCTGCACTGGATGTTAGGGCCTCCTCTTTGCTCCATGGTTGTCACAGCCCTTTTGGGGACAGGGTCTGCTCTCCAGTTTTTGGAGTAGAAGTCCCCAGATCCAGTTTTATAACCTGAGGTGTGAGGTAGGTGGAATTGGAGTGTTCCTGCTGGGAAAGGAGCCACTGTGTGTTCCTCTCCAAGAGCTGTCCAAGACTTGTACTCTGTGATGTGGCCTGTCACCCATTGTGTGTGCTCACAAAGTACACTGTTGTTGGCACTACCCTTGGGTCCACCTCAGCTACGGGAGCACCAGTAATCACCTTGGATGTCCCCCAGGTGCTGCGCTCACAAAACTGCCAGAATGAATCCGCCAAAATTGCACACCCACTGGGAGTCAGCTCAGAGTTCAGCCCTCTTGCCCCCCAGCACTTGTGTGCTCCCAGAACTCATAGCAGTGGAGCTAGGCCCACTGTGAGCAAGCTAAGAATGAGGCTGCTATGGCGGGGCCACACCCCTCCCTTCAGGCGGGCATTGATAATGGGGCTCTTATTGTGGACCTGGACTCCATCCTGCTCACACCACCAGTTGTGGCTCAGACCACACTCCAGGTACTTTGGGCTGTCTCCACAGAGCCAAACTGAGTCCTGTCCCTGTGTCTGTCCACTGAAGCCTGGATTTCAGCACCCAGCCGATGCACACACCGGCAGGTACACGTCTCAGGCTGGGGTGTTCAGTGAGGTGGCCAGGTGGCCTTCTGTGCAGGTCTCTCTCTGTCCTGCCTGCTGCAAGCAGGCTGCTGCACTCTCCTCTGAGCCTCTCAAGCTCTCTATCTGTCCCAGCTGATCTCCCAGCCAGTGAAGGGGGTTCCCAGGATGAGGGCACCTTTCGCCTTTCAGAGTTCCCTCCCTGGGGCATAGGTTCTGTCCTGATTCCTTTTTTTTTTTTTTTTTTTTTTTGCCCTTTCGTCCTATCCAGTTATGTGGTGATCTTGCAGCTCTGGTTGTATGATATCATCTGCCAGTGTTCAGTAGGTATTCTGTGAGAATTATCCCACATGTAAAAGTATTTTTTATACATTTGTGGGAGGAGGTGACCTCCATGTCCTTCTATTCCATCTTGATCTCCTGTCTGCTCTCAATTGCTTTGCTCCATTATCTACATCGTATGCTTCGTCCCACCCACTCTGTTCTATATATAGCCTGTCCCTTTAGGGATAGCTTTAGAGCCTTCTATCTCTTGCCTCTCCCTGGGTGGAATATCTAAGGCACTTCTCTGGAGCTAGGGACAGGAACCCACTTCCCTCAAAGTGATACCTGTGCTTTCTGACAGGGTGCTGAGCTGGAGTGGCAGGCTGTTTGCCTTGGCACAGAATCTGTACTCTACAATTGACCTGGGGTGAGGGAGATTGGGGCCCCAGTATTTTCATCATGCTGCACCTGAGGTGGAGCCTCTGCCCTATGAAGGGGTACTAGGTGGAGGAACGGAGCCTTGATTCTTGGCGGCACTGACCTAGGATTGAGCCTCTGTAATGTGGAGCTGGGGACATAAGAAGGGCTGGCAGCCTGACACTCCTGGGGAGATTCCATATCTCTTGACTGGAGCTGGAAGAGGAGGGGTACCTATCTTCTAGCCTCATTCCATCAAGCTGAGTTTGGAGGGGAAGAGAGGGAGTGGGTCAGGGTTAAAGTGCCACAGAATCTCACTGTTCTTACCAAGATTTAGCAGACTTTCCTGAATTTTTTTTCATGTGCTGACTGCCCTTAGGTCAATTTCCAGGACTGCAATGGTTGTTTTCTTTTTCTTTATAGTTTTCACCAGCTTTGCTTGTTTTACTGGTGTGTGGGTCAAAGTTGATCTTTGTGTGCTCAGTTTATTTACTTCAGAAGCCACATGGAGCCATCAGAGAAAAAGTGGCTTTCAGAAATGTTATCGCTAATCAGAAACCCAGTGTTCATTTTCCTCAGGATTGTTGTGTATGTTTTTTTTTGCAGACCAAATACTTGCAGACCATAAAGCAAATAATAAAATTAAAACTAATGCCTCTACATTGTAACCTTTAACATGCATTTATCTGTGCTTTTTCTATTTATGCACAATGATGAGCATCTGAACTGCCCCTAACCCTGACCCCTGATTCTGACCCTCACCCTGACCCCTACCCCTACTCCTGACAACTACCCCTGACCCCTGATTCTGACCCTTACCCTGACCCCCATGGAGTCCTTAACCTGATCATAAACATGAACACTGGAAAATATTTGTAACTTTCTAATGGCACACATTTTGGGGATTGTAGTTATGCAGTAATATATAATTGATAAAGGTATACTTTTGATTTCTCATGTCTCACTGTATCTCCAGTTACAATTCTTTACTAGGGTTAGTTTCTAAGCAAGAATCTGAAGTACAAACCAACCTCTAGTATTTTTTCCCCATATTATAGGGCTGCAGTTAGAGGTAGCCCCAAACCTATCCCCCAACATTAATCCCTATACCCTGACCCCTGATGAACTGACACATAATCTCCTTTATCCCTGGATACTCTTTGCTCTGAAATCTACTTCATCTGATATTACAATAGCCATTCCAATTTTCTTGATTGGTGTCAGCATGTATATTGTTCCATGTTTTTACTTTAACCCATTAATGTTTAAAGTGAGTTTCTTATAGGCATTTAGAGTTGACTCTTCCTTTTTTAAAATTCATTTTGACATTTAACAATGTATTTAACTGGTATGTTTCATTTGGATAGTTTGTATTGCTATGCCTTCAAGGTCAATAATCTTTTCTTCTGAAACGTCTATGCTGTCACTAATTCTATCCAGTGTATTTTTTACCTCAGAAAACCTAGCCTTCATCTCTAAAAATTCAATGGGCCTTTTAAAATTCCATATCTTTACTTACCTTTTGGAACATATGAAATATAATATTAACAACTTTTTATGTCTGGTAATTCTAACATCTGTATCAGTTCCATGTTTATTTTAATTGAATGGTTTTTCCCTTATTATTGGTCATATTTTCTGCTTCTTTGTGTGACTGGTAATTTTTTATTTGCTGCCCTGCCCAACACTCTTTTATCTTGTTTATATTCCCACAAATATATCCTTAAGTTTTGTTCTAGGACAGTTACTTGGAAACAGCTTCTAAGGTCTGGACTTTAAGATTTATTATCCTGGGTGAGACTGTTAAGTCTACGCTAGTGGTTCTTAACCAAGGTTGATTTTGTTCCCCACCCCAACTTTGCAGGAACATTTGGGACATTCTTAGTTGTCACAATTGGAGAGAGGGTGCTCCTGGCATCCAGTGGGTTGAGGTCAGGGATGCTGCTAAACATCCCACAATGCACAGGACAGTCTCAAAGAACATCTGGCCCCAAAGGCCAACAGTGCCAGGATTGAGAAACTCTGGTCTATGCAAGACCCTTCTGAGTACTCTACCCAATACCCTGTGACTCATGAGGTTTTCCTGTCTGTAGGGTTATTCCTAGCCCTGTGTGGGTGTAGGATATTCTTCCTTCTAGTCTTTGGGTGGTTCTTTCCCTGCCATTGGGTAGTTTCCTCAGATCTCTAGAGTCTTCTCTCTGCAACTGTCTCATTTTTAGTACCATGCCCTGCCCTGAAAACATCTCTGGGTATCTGTCATGTGTCAACTCAGGGAATCTTCCAGGCTCTTCCTGGGTTCCTTCTCACTCCATTGTAGCTTGGATACTCTCTCAACATAATAAGCTGGGGCAATAATTAGGTTCACCTCTTTGAAATATCACTGCCCTTCATTGCCTGGAGTCCAGTGTCTTAAAACAGTTGTTTCAAATATTTTGTCCTTTACTGGGTTATTTCAGGTGGGAGGGTAAACACAGTCACTGTTACTCCATCTTGGCCAGAAATGAAGTCTGTAAGGGGTATTACTGAATTTAATGTTCTCTCTCTGTGCATAAGGCTTTTAAACTTTTCTTTATGCTGGTCCAAATTGGAATGCAAGTAAAAAACAAGTAAGTCAGGGTGTCAAACTGTGCATATGAATTTTCTTTCACAGTTATTCTTTTTGGAAGAGATGTAACAAGTCACAACATATTTTGAATTTAGATGTTTTAATAAACAACACGAATCCAAAATAATTTTGTACAATGTACCTTGACCAAAAGAATGCTTTAACTTCCCAAATGGTCTTTCTCCATAAGATGAAGCAGTTGATCTTTAAAATGAATATAGGAAGAACTTGACTGTGCTAGACTGGCACCACTGTTCTTGCTAGAAGCTGGGAATTTCATTAAAACTCCTTTCCCTATATGCTTTTAGAATTGTTTTGCCTGTGAAATGAAGTCACATAAGACTTGGAAAGCAGAAGGAAAGTGGAGGCCAATACTCTTTGAAGGTCAGGGCAGTCAGACATGAAGATGCTAAGGTAACTGACATACCCCAGCTTTTTCTCTATCTCCTCCACTCTGCATCCAGCTCATCCTCTTGACTACTGGCCCTGCTGACCAACTGGGGACACAACTGGGTACTTGGCATCAGGTTTACTGAGCCTGTGGCTTCTTTTCCACACAAATCTTGTCACACACCTATTTTGGCAAACAGACATGTAGGGATTCTCAGGTTTTCCAACAAGCTCCACCTGTTCAACAGCACTAGCACTTTAAGTGGAAATGCTTAGGACTGTTCTTCTGATCCCCTGGCACCTCCCTTCCAGACTTTCTCTTCCTACTTTGTCATACACCTGTATAAGCTTGAAGACAGTATTAAACCCCTTGTTTCTGTAATACTTGTCTTGGCTCTGTTTTACTCATTGAATTCAAACTGAATCATAGGTTAACCACCACCGCCACCACCACTCTACCCCATTTATTATTTTTTAAAAGATGGAGTAGTCAGAAACAGATCTGCTTCTAATGTAAAACAGTGTAGGAGGGTCTAGCGCTGCTATTTCTGTTGTTATATCAATTTCATTAAGATATCCAGGGAAGCAACCCAATTTCTTCATCTATCTTGAGGCTGGGAAAGCAGAGTTAAGCAAGGAAGAATCGTTATCTGATGGAAGCCATGTCCATCTATTCTGAAGGAAACTTAGAGACTGTGACACTATTTGACCTTGTGGCCAAGGGTTCGAAGAGAAATAATTAGCTTTTACCACTTCTTTCTTTGTTCATAACAACCAAATAGCCTTTTTCCCCCACCTCTGTCTGGTTAGGGAATGCACACTTCAGTTGAAACCTGCAGGAGGTCTGGGGAGAGTTAAATGGGCTGTTTTTGAGTTGCTCTAGCATGTACAGAAACATATTCTACCATTCTTGACTTCAGTTACCTAGGTTCAAAGGCCCAAAGTGACAGATTATTGTTTCGTTGTGGCCCAGTTTTTGTACATTTGATCTTTGCCACTCTTATTTCTTTTTTTCTTTACTAAACCTGTTTTGCTCCAACAAATTATTCTCTCTCACCCTCAAATGCCTTCCTTTGAGCCATCTATTTCAGAACCAGTCAGAGTTGTGTTGAACTGGATTACAATCCCTGGGGTTCTCTTCCTGTTCTGTCTCAACCATGGTCTCAGGATGATGGCTGTAGAGGCTGTGTGGTCATTTCATGATCTTTCATTGGTTTTGGTATGACCTACATACTTTTTTAACTTCTTTTGTGTCTTCTGGTTTTGAAGAAATTTTATACACCTGAGACAGTGCTATAGCTCTTTACTGTAAGGCTCCAGGTCACACTTTTAAATGTATTTTCAGCATAAGTAAAATACTTTTGTTCTGTAAACTATGGCAAAATGCCATAAGAAGAAATTAGATTGCAGGAAGAAATTCTAAAACAAGCAACTCATTGTATTACTCTTAAATTTTATTAATGCCTTCAGTTTGTGCATCATTTAAAACAAGATATGTGCTTTAAAAAGCATTCTTATACATAAATAGATCAAGGGATGGTTAAGTAATTTATCCCTAAAACATGCACATCATTTTTATTCAGGTGTGTATAAGAAAGGGAAATAAGCTTTAAGTCTTTTTCTTTGGATTAAAGACATTTGAAATTATTATTAAGGAATGCCAAATGTTTTCATGGAACAAATGTGTTTTCCAATAGGAAATGCTGATGTAATTAAAAGGCATTAGTGTTGATAAAGAGGACTGAAAAAACATTTGCACTATACATGATCACCAGGAAAAGAGTCCCAGGGGGTTGAAAATATGTCAAATAAATGAATCAGCATGAATTGAAAGGTATAGATGGAAGAACAGGTAGCAGGTGCCAGATTATGTGACACATAAATATTCAAGGCACATGATTAGGCTAAAAAGGTGACTAGGTTTTACAGACCAATTTGTTCTTTCATTGGGAAAATAGTCAAATGTAATATAATTTCCATTCACTGGCATTTATTGATAAATAAATGCAATTAGATCTAAGGCAGCAAATGCTGTCCTTTCAGATACACACCAAAAGTACACACTAGCTAACAGATGCCAGAGTAGCCAAAGCAGTATGATTACACTCCAGTTTTTTTCACACTGCAGTTACATGGATGTTAGCTAAAATGTCTTGTACTGTTTCTATGTATCATACTGTCTACTCTCAAGTTTCCCAAAAGAATTCTTCAAAACTAGGCAGATTAAAGAACTTAATAAACCACAAAGGATGCTCAAACTACTATTCAACACCAGTCAAACCCAAACCCTGGAGTTGATTGCTGACTATATTCAGTTTGGGCTTTTCCACTGTGGTTCTTTTCTTTTTCTTTGGTGAGCCAGAGGAATGTGTCTCCTCACTCCTTCCACTACCCATTCTATTATCTATACAATTGCCTTAAATACCCACCAAAGAAAAAGGATTATGTAAAAAACCACAACCTTCAACAATATTTAAACCACGGTCTTCTCAAATCAACTGCAATGGGGAAACAGAGGCTATCAAGCTCTGAGAGGTTTGTGAATGATCAAAATTTCTTCCTAAAAGTTAATAATAGGCAGACAAGGATAATTCTGTTTGCTTCTAACAGGCTAGCAAAACGTTCCCCATCTGAGATAAAATGTTTAATACTTTACCTGCTTGGGCTCCTAGAAACACCAACAATTAATTACAATTCCCCAAATAACAAGAATTTTCCATGTATTTTATTTTCAAGCACTTAAAACCCTTCAAAATCAAAAGACATTAAGACGAGATGTTAGCAATACTATCTGTCTCTTAAACTTTTGTGTGCACAAAGGTCATCCATAATTTCAGTAGACAGCTCATAAGACAGGTGGTTTCTACCTTGGTGATAGCTTTGTGCAGTTATAAACAAAAATGTATCTATAAGTAGATGACACTAGTTAACAAACCAAAGAAACAAAATGCCTTTTTAAGGCTACTGCTGCAATAAATGGTTCAGTCTGAAGTGCACTGGAATAAATTGGTTGATAGGACAAAGATAAATCTGGAGGCATAGAAGAATATTAAAAAAAAGAGAGAGAGAAAGAAGAGGGTTGAAGAGACTGGCAGACACCATCTCTCAGTATTAAAAGGCTTGAATCACACGGATTGCTTTTAACTCCTTGTTCTGTCGTATCCTTGGTTAATGATAACTTTTTTATTTCTTCACACAGCTTGGCCATGTAAATCCACCACAGAGTGGTGACACAATAATATAGATGAATACCTGGGGTGGGGGCAGAGAAGGCAATTTTATTTTCTTGAATCTATCATAGGCTCCTAAATAATATATAAAGACTGATGAACAAATATTGGTTCCATTAGAGTGGAGTTGTGTAATAATACAATACACTAATCAAGTATTTTCGAAGACAGAAGTGGAATTAAAATGATCTTTTTTGATATAACCCACATCCACTTGAATTCCACTGTTTTCTTTTCCGGTAGGGAAAGCAGTGGGGTTGTTTCTCTTCACTAGGAAGTAGGCAGAATGGAACTATATAAGCAACTCTACTGATAACATCATTGTCATAAAGATCACAAATTAGCATGATTCCCTTAAGTATGATTTTATAATTAAGTACATTTTTAGGTTTTTGCACATGGATTAATTTTTCATTATTAGGATGATTAAAAATATTAAAAAGCATGAGTAGACTCTACATCTATATCACCTATGAGCAAAAATGTTGCCATGAACCTTTCAGTGGATAACAATGATAATTATAATTACCCAATTATAAGTAACACAGCAAAAATACTAGTCCTAATAAAGATGTACTAGTGTTTTAGGACTCAAAAACAGGATACACTATGATTCTGTTACGTGAAGTCCTAGAAGAGGCAAAACTAGTCCACAGCAAAAGAAATCAGAACAATGGTAGCCACTCAGCTGGGGGTGGGGGTTGACTGGGAAAGGACATGAACCGTCTTTCTGGGTATGAAAACACTCTGCATCTTGATGAAAGTATGGGTTACACAAATGTGTGAATCTGTCATTGAACTGTATGCTTAAGATATGTGCATTTTCCTTTAAGTATCTCAATTTTAAAAAGCTTTAAAAAGTGAAAAAACAAAAAAAGAGGTACTAGCTTTTTAATTATGGTATTATAATTTTAAATTATGATATTCTGCATGGCATATGCTTGCTCAGATTAACTACATTCCAAAAATAGATTCATTGTAAAATTTAGGTTCACTGCATTAAATCAGTCATTTTGTTCTGATTTAAATTGCAACTTTCTAAGATCTTTAAGTGACTGATTTCATTACTCACACACTTAGAAAAAAATACATTATGAATTACATGCTCCCTACCTAAAGTCAGCAAAGTGTTTTTCCTTACTTCTCTACAAATGTTGGGGGTAGGGGTTATAGAAAATTCTGGTTATTAATAAATAGGCTAAACTACTCATCATATTCACATAAACACAGATATTCCAATTTGATAGAAACTTGCCACAGCTAAAATATAAGGATTTTTAAAGCTGAAGTACAATATATTAGGTGACAACACCTTTTGGTAAAGAGTTGGCAAGTTGGCAAAGTACTCTGCATGTAATAAGTAATCAATAAATATAATCTGAATTTAATAATAATCTACCTTTATAACTCAATCTAAATTCCTAGACCAAAGAAGGAGGAAGAAGCTAAGCTGAGAAGCCAAGAATGTGCCACCTGAGGATCCTGAACAAGGGGACAATCAAGGCACAATTTCCAGTATAACATTAATAGAGCTATAGCTGTCCTTCTCTGTTAGGCAGGTCCAGCTGTCTAAGGTGGAAGACCTTCAATAGGGGTCAAGGAGAGGTGGAGCTGAGTCAGAGATATCTGCTAGGAGTTAACTTTGGGCATCTGTAAATGAAAAGAGGATGAGGAGGAAATGCTGCTTTGCCAAGACACAAACTACCCCCAAAGCAAAACATCCCTCCCCCACTCCTTAGAGCAGCTCTCAAGCTTTTGGTTCAGGACTTCTTTACACTCTTAAAAATTAGTGAGGACTCCAAAGACCTCTTGTTTAGAGGTGGGTTATAACTATCAACACTTAACCATATTAGAAATAAAAATTTAAAAATATACCCATTACATATAAACATAACTAACTACATTTCTGTGAGGTCAGTTTTGTGTGTCAACTTGGGGAAGCTACAGTGCACTGGTATCCAATCAAACACTAATCAAGGTGTTGCTGTAGTCTGTAGATGTCATTAAAGCTCATAAATCAGTTGACTTTAAGTAAGGCAGATTATCCTACATAATCTGAATGAGCCTGATCCAATCAGCTAAAAGGCCTTAAGAGTGGAGCCAAGGTTTCCTTGAAGAAGACCTTCTGCCTGTATATACAGGTTTGCTCCTGCCCCTCAGGTCCAGCCCGCCCTTCCTGCCCGCCTGCTATGTGGATTTTGGACTTGCCTAGCCAGCTCTTGCCACTGCAGAAACTAATGCCCTGTGATATATCTCTGAATATATATCCAGACAAATTCAAGGAGAGAGTATATTTGTTAACAAGTACAAGTTCCATGAAAAAAAAATGTTAAAATAAGAATAATCAGAGTTCTTAGAAATTTAAAGCATGGCTTTAAAAAAATAAACATTTAAAAATTAATTTTTAAAAAGAAGAACTGGATAGCAGAATGAACAGAGCTGGAAGAGTTAGCTGAATGATTCACCCAGAATGTGATGCAGAAAAGGAGTTTAAACATATTAAAAAGGTTACCAGACATGCAGGATAGTTCAAAGAGGTCCAATATCTTTTTATATTGGGGTTCCAGAAGGAGGACAGCATACAGACTATTTTTTGTTTGTTTGTTTATTTTGATGTGGACCATTTTTAAAGTCTTTATTGAATTTGTTACAATATTGCTTCCGTTTTGTGTTTTGGTTTTTTGGCCACGAGGCATGTGGGATCTTAGCTCCCCAACCAGGGATCGAACATGCACCCGCTGCATTGGAAGGCAAAGTCTTAACCACTGGACCGCCAGGGAAGTCCCTAGACTAATTTTTATATTTATAGACAAGGGTTAGTAAGTATTAGGAAACTGAACTCAACGTGCATTAAAAGACTACTACATACTGACCTCTTAGTACTTATCCCAGAAATGAAAGAATAGTTAATTATTAGTGCTTTCATTAATGTCATTCAATATATTAATATTAAATGTAGTTATATTATCAATTCATTGGGTAGAGAAATACCATTTCTTAAAGTGAAATGCCTATTACTGATAAAAAAACTTTTAGCACTCTAGAAATAAAAGGTTCTTTAACTTCACAATAAAAGTAACAAGAATTCATAGTAAATATCACTCATAAATATTAGAAGCATTCCAATTAAAACCAGGAACTAAATAAAGATTCCTACTGATACCACAATTATTCAGCACTGCTTGTAAATGAAATATGTGTGTGTGTGTGTGTGTGTGTGGTACGTGTATAAATAAATGATGAGGTTAAGATTATTAATAGACAGTATCATAATTTACCTATAGCAGGAGTCAACAAACTACAGCCATTGCCTGTGAGCTAAGAATGGTTTTTGTATTTTTCAACAGTTGTTTAAAAAAGAATATGTGACAGAGACTGTATGTGACGTGCAAGGCCTAAAATATTTACTATTTGGACCTCACAAAGTGCTGACTCCTGATCTACAGCACACAGAAGAATCAACTGACAAACTATTACAACTAATAAAAATTATGCAAGGTTGCCAGAAACAAAACAGATGAATTAGAAAAGAGAAAACAGAAACAAAGAAATAGAAAACAGAATTAACTAGAAAACAGAAATATTATTAGAAAATATTCACTCAATTAGAAAATGTAAGTTTAAAAGAATCCCATTTCAGCAGTGAGAAAACCATTATATAATCAGGAATATCTGGAATGCCTTAAACGACTACTTACATATAAGAATTCTCAGTAGGGAAATGGGGTTTAAGTAGGGACACTATGTCACAGTAACTTCATAGGAAAGCTAATCCCTGGTCATGTGTTTTACCATTAAAAGTTATATGTAGCTCATTTCAGAGTGCTCATCATTTTTTTTTCAGAGTGCTAACACTGAGAAAGAATTCTAGCACCTAATTTCTTAGAGATTGAAAAATAAAATCATATATTAAAAGGACAAAAACTTACAACTGATATGATGATGATGATGATAGTGAGCTTGAGATTCTTCATACACATGGCTCGGGCAAGATTTCTGCTGGTTGTTTTGAAGGTGACAGACTAGGGGAAAAAAAAAGCATGAATTGTTTGATCCCTGGCATTGACTACATGATTGATTTGCAATAATACCTGCAAAACTTTTACTTTCATTAAATTCTGTTTCAATGTTCTTTACCCCTTCCCTCTCTTCACAGGTAGAGACTGGCCATTCATAATCAATAGTTCCACAAAGCAGGACTCTGCCACATATATGGTAAGCAGTATGAGCCCACTGGAAAGGATTCCCTCCTTTTTCTTCTCCACCACAGCAATGCATGTGATGTTGAGCACGAGAAGTAGTTCTTTGTGATAGGAGAAAAGCCTTTTCATCTTCATGCTTCCAATAAGAAAGCATGAGCTAGTTGGGTGCAAACACATTTGCCTATTCTGCCCAGTATAATCCTGGCATTGTGAACCATAAGAACCTGTTCAATTTCCATAGGAAGATATGTATTTACTCGTATGAGAGCCCAAACCCAAAGAACTTCACTCCTTCAGTTATCCATTTTCTGTTGCAGCATCAATTTCTCAATATCTACTGAACCATTCCCACCAGGACACAAGCAGTTTAAAACAAACAAACAAACAAACAAACAAACAAACATCCCTAAGAGCCCAGCAATTCCACTCCTAGGTATATACCCAACAGAGATATATGCATAAGTTCATCTAAAGACATATACAAAAATGTTTCTAACTGCACTATTTCTCTAATCTCAAGACTGGAAACAACCCAAACGCCTACTAAGTGTACTGTATCGTAAAGAATTTAACCTTGCCCAAAAAGGGATCTGACCTTTGCTCTCAGCTCCTGGGAGGTACCCTTTTCTTGCCTGGGGGCCATGGGCTAGCCAAATAGTAACAATGTGATTTAATGCAGGGACTAGTCACTCTATAAAGCCCAACTATATGATTTAGGATAGGGGCTCTGGGTCTCTAGAGGAGCTAGAGACTGGAGACTGAGATTAAGCAAGTAGGCAATCAGTCAATCATGCTTATGTAATGAAACCACAATAAAAACTGAAAAATGAAATAACAAGGTCCTACTGTATAGCACAGGGAACTATGTTCAGTATCCTATAATAAGCCATAAAGGAAAAGAATGTGAAAAAGAATATATATATATATATATATATATATATATATATATATATAACTAACTGAATCACTTTGCTGTACACCAGAAACTAATGCAACATTGTAAATCAACTATACTTCAATAAAAACAACAACAACAAAACTGAACAATGAAACTTGGGCAAGCTTCCTTGTTGTACAATGCTCTGTGTATTTTGTGAAATAAAATTCATATTTTATGGCAAGACAAAAATTTAAACATAAAAGTTTTTCTCTGCCCTTTGGCCTCCTCTCTCCCCACAATGTGCACTGTGTATCTGCATTATGCATTGACCAAACCTTCCCCATCAGCAAAAACTCCTGCTCAACCATAAAGACCAACATTCTCCCAGCACCAACAAGACAACTTAAAGATAACATTCCTTCTTAATCTTGTAAGGGGTCACAGTGACACTTAGATCTGGATTGTGTAAGTGTCAATAATATGTCATTTAATGTCCAGTCCTCTGTCTCAAAAGCCTTATAGAACTGTGACTTGACTTCTAACGGGCGGAACAGTTCTCTGAGCTATCCGAGATGCTCTTCCCTGGTTATAATTCTCAAATTTGGCTCAAATAAAATTTTCCATTTCTTTCTTAGATGGACTGATTAATTCTTTGTTGACAATGTCATCACACATCTATGCTGGGAGAGTAATGAGTCCATGGGGAGAGAACAACAGAAACCGTGGGTTTGTTACCTCTCCAACTCCACCCAATATGCTGCTTCTTTTGGCTGAGCTTAATCTGTAACCTTTGCCTGCAAAAAACCATAAGTATAATAGCTTTCATAGAGTTCTGTGAGTCCCTCTAGTCAGTTATCAAACCTGAGGATGGTTTGGGGAATGAACAAACTTGCAGCTGGTGTCAGAATTGAGGGAGGCTTGGGGACTGTGCCCTCTAAACTGTACATAGTTGGTGAACTTCTCAGTTGCCCAAACTCTTTTCAATTACTCAAACACTAAGTCACAATAAAGACTCCAAGAAGGAGGAAGATAATATGAATAAGAAAAAGTAGTGAGCAATCAAACTAATAAACCTAAATACAGTTATGTGATTCAACAGGTTGGGGTGAAGATTTCTCCACAATCCTCAGGTCAGTATTTGAACACTGATATATCACCTGTTTAAAACCAGTTCAACTATAAAGAACAATTGTTACACCTTACCAAAGCTTCCCTTGGGGATGGGTGGGGGTGGGTGTAAGTAGAAAATAACAAAAATATATAAAAACCCCTGTGAGAATGACAAGGGCAAGCTGACCAGCCTGACGGCCTCTCCACTCCATGTAGATGGTTTCACTAGCAGCTGATGATGCACTAAAAATGGGCAAAGGACTTGACTAATTTCTCCCAAGAAGATATACAAATTGTCAACAAGCACACAGGAGGATGATCAACATCATTAGTCTTTAGGGAAATGAAAATCAAAATCACAATGACATACCACTTCATACCCACCAGGATGGCTATAATAAAAATATGGAAAATAACAAGTGCTGGTGAAGATGTGGAAAAACTGGTATCCTTGCACATGTTGGGAATGTAAAATGGTGTGGCAGTTATGAAAAAATGTTTGGTAGTCCCTCTAAAAGCTAAACATAGGATTACCATATGACCCAGCAATTCCACTCTTAGGTAAATACCCAAAGGAAATATAAGCAGGGACTTGAATGGATACTTGTATGCCGATGTTTATAGCAGAATTATTCATAAGCACCCAAAGATGGAAATAACTCAGTGGTCCATCAACAGATGAATGGATAAATAAAATGTGGTATATCCATATAATGGAATATTATTCAGCCATAAAAAGAAATGAAGTCCTGACACATGCTACAACATGGACGAAACTTGAAAATATGATGCTAAGTGAAATAAGCCAGACACAAAAGGACAAATAATTGTAGGATTCCAATTATAGGTCTCTAGAATAGGCAAATTCATAGAGACAAAAAGTAGGTAAGAGGTTACCAGGGGCTGGGGGGAGTGGGAATGGGAGCTTATTGGTTAACAGTTACAGAATTTGTTTGGCATAATGACAAAGTTTTGGACATAGATAGTGATGATGGCTGTACAACACTGTGAATGTAATTAATGTCACTGAATTATACACTAAAATGGTTAAAATGGCAAATTTATTATATGTATATATTTCACCACAATTAAAAATTATAATGTAATATGCCAAAACCCATTGAACTGTACACTTTAAATGGGTCAACTGTATGGTCTGTGATTTATTGATCATAAATAAATAATTAAATAAGGATGTTAGAAAAACCAAGAGGTGATAAAATGAAACAATTTTTTAAATATTTGAATAAACAAAATAAAAAAGAGGAACAAAGAGGACAGAGCAAATAAAAACCAAAGAGCAACATAGCTTACTTAAACTCAACTCTATCTTTATATTACATGTAAGTGGAATAAACATTTCAATTATAAATATACTTTATATATTAAGCAATGTAGAGGAAAGCATGCAAATGTTAAGGAGACACATGAAAGACATAAAAAAGATCAAAATCAAACTTGTAGACATGAAAAATACACAAAATGGGAGTAACAGATTACAAACTGCAGAATAAAAAGATAAGTAAACTTGAAGACACTGTAATAGAAACTATCCTAAATGAAACACAGAAAGAAAAACGACTGAAAAAAACGAACAGAGCATCAGTGAGCTGTGGGGCAACTTCAAGTGCTTTAATGTACACATAATTGGAGTCCTAGAAGGAAAGAAGGACAGAAAAATATTTGAAGAAATAACAGTTGACTGTTTTCATAATTTGATAAAAACTACAAACCCACAGCTCAACAAACCCAGACCTGAAGAAACATAAAGAAAACTACACCAAAGTATATTATAATCAAATTTCTTAAAACCAATGATAGAAAAATCTTATAAGCACCCAGAGGAAAAAAAGACACATTATATATGTAAAAACAACAGTGGAATTTTTGTCAGAAACAATATAAAAGACAGTGATGAAACATCTTTCAAATATTGAAAGAAACAAAATAATATAGAATTCTATTCTGTGAAAATATCTTTAAAAAAAGGAAGTGAAATAAAGACTTTTCAGATATACAAATACTGAAAGAATTCATTACTAGCAGACCTACACTACAAGAAATGTTAAAAGACATCCTACAGGCAGAAAGAAAATGTCACCAGATGGAAATATGGATCTACACAAAAGAATGAAGAGTTACGAGAAATATTAACTACATGGATAAATAGAAAAGATGTTTTTCTTATTATTTAAATATCTTTTGAAGGTTATATGTGTAAATAGAAGTATGACAAAAATAGCACCAAGGCCAGGTAAAAATTGGAGGTATACTATTATAAGGTTCTCATACTATTTGTGATGTGGGATAATACCACTTGGAGGTAGACTGTAAGTTAAAACCTTATACTGTAAACCTTAAAGCAATCACAAAATAACAAAACAGAATAAAAGTGGAATTTAAGACGAACTCATTAATGGAATAGAAGGCAGAAAAAGAGAGCAAAGGGAACAAAGAACAGATGGTTAAGAAAAAGGGAAACAAATAGTAAAATGGTAGATTTAAAACCTTCCCACAAAGAAAACTCCAGGCTGAGACTGCTTCACTGGTGAATCCTTCCAAACAGCAAAGGAGCAAATAATGTCGATACCACCTAAACTCTTTTGGAGGATAGACAGAGAGAGGTAACATTTCACAACCTGTTTGATGGGGCCAGTATATCCCTGATACCAAAGCCCAAAAAGAAAAATAAATTATAGACTAACATCCCTCATGAACACAGATACAAAATTCCTGAATAAATCAATAGCAAATCCAATAAGGTATTATATAAAAAGGATACTGTATCATGATCTTGCAGGAATGCAAGGTTAGTTTAACATTCAGAAATAAATATTAGTTTAGTAAGTTAGGTTCAGTCATATTAACTGATTAAAGGAGAAAAACCACATAATGTTCTCAATAAATAGAGAAAAAATATTTGATAAAATTCATGAATAAAACTCTGAAATGAGGAATTGAAGGAACTTGTTTCACCTGATAAAAGGTACCTATTAAAAATCTACAGCTAACAACATAATTGTGAAAATATTGAATTTTTCTCCATAATATGTGCTTCATTCAAGAATGTCCAGTCATGACTTGTCTTCACTATTGTGTAGAAGGTTCTAGCCAGTGCAATAATACAAGGAAAAGAAATAAAATGTAAGCACCTACAAAAAAGCTTGTAGAACTAGTAAGTGAATTTTGCAAAGTTGAAGGATACAAACCAGGTCAATATACAAAAATTAATTTCATTTCTATATAATTAGCAATAAATATTGGAAAACAAAATTTTAAATTTACAGTAGAATGCAAAAGCATGAAATTCTCAAAGGTATATTTCACAAAATATGTGCAAGACTTGTACACCAAAAACTAAAAAACACTGGTGAGAAAAATTAAAGAAATCTGATGCAAAAGCAGACATATGCCAGGTTTATGGATAGGAAGACTCAATGCTGTCAAGATTACCAATTCTCCTTAAATTGACCTATCAGTTAAATGCAATCACAATCAAAGATACAAATTTTTTTAAGGATGGAAAATAACAAGCTTATTCTGAAACACAAACGGAAATGCAAAGGACCTAAAATGGTGAAGACAGTCCTGGAGAAGAACATAGTGAAGGACTTAGGGAGTTCTATAAAGCTACAGTTAGCAATACAGTGTGGTACTGGCATAAAGATAGACAAAGAGAACAATGGAACAAAATAGAGGATCCAGAATTAAAGCCCCACAGAGGAGAATGGATAAATAGTGGTAGGTAGACTTATACAATGGAATATGTAGTACAAAACAATAAAAAATAATAAATTATTACTACATTCAACAACATGGATGAATCTCATAGGCATACTGGTGAGTGAAAGGGGACATACGCAAATATATAACATACGTTTCCATTTTTCTATACATTTTAAGAACGGGAAAAACATTATCTAGGGTGATATAAGTCAGAAAAATTACTTCTGTTGGGGATTATTAACTGGAAGGGGCTTGAGGCTGCCTTCTGAGGTGTTGATAGTGTTTTATATCTTGACCTAGGTGGTGGTTACATGGGTATAAACATATGTAAAAAAATAACTGAGCTGCACACTTACTAAAAGTAGTACATTTGCTGTACTTTATTGTATTTGTTATTCCTCCATAAAAAGAGGCAGCAGTTAATGAGTACCTTTTGTTAATCTGGGTGATGTAGTCAAGAAAATTAAGAAAGCTTTTTTTGGAAAGTGCAGACTATACTAGTACTGGTCAAACACAGGCCACTCCAGCTAAATAGGGTCATCTTCAGGGACTAAGGATACCTAAGAGATAGATTCGAAGTACAGAAAAACTTGCCATCAGATCTACAATCAGACACCTGTTTTCTCTCTTTGTCCCCAAGCAACGGTTTACAAAGTGAGCCATTATAGAACCCTGGTGTCTTAACTTCCTGTATGGTGCCACTCTTCCTCCAATTTCCATGTACTTTGGTGAAAAAACTATTATCCTCCTAAGAGCTACTGTTAATAGATGTCTCTGTAAAACTAACAATAACAATAAACCTTTAAATAGCTCTTACTATGTATCAGACACTGTGTTAGGGATTTTGCATGCATTGTGTGCTTTAACCCTCAAAACACTATGAAAAGGATTCATCTTCATTTTACAGATGATGATGACTGAGGCATAGAGAGTTTAAGTAACTTGCCTAAGGTCACACAACTAGTGAGTGACAGAGCTGGGATTCAATCCCAGGCAACCAGACTCTAGAGCTTGTGCTCTTAACCACTACAATCTACCTGTCAGTAAGAATGAAAAAGATCACTCACTGATATCTGTTTCAAGGGGTAAATTTCTACTCTTCATGTAAATTTGTAATTGTGTAGACCCAAATTGTAACTGATCTCCGCTGTCCTTCTATTCACTGTATATGTATCATCTTTCCTGAAAACTTTCATCCACCAACCAGATGGAAAATGTGGAGACACACGTAATTGTAGCATAAGTAGATTACAGGGACACATCCTTCCCTATCAATCTCTGCCTCTTGCTTAATACAAAAAAAGCTCAAGCTGTCACGGTAAGCAAGAAAGTGGCTGAACTGTCTGATTTTTAGGATCCATAATGGGTCACAACTGTCCCGCACTTTTGTTTTGCGTTTTACGAATATACAGAGAACAGACTGGTATATGTAGCTAAGGTGCTAAATTATGTAGGCATCAATCCAAAGCTTTAAAAAATTGTTTCTTTATATTGAGTACGTTTTCCAAACGAAAGCTTCCTTAATGGCTATTAATGGGTTGTGGCTT
Source organism: Mesoplodon mirus (assembly GCF_964341445.2). Lineage (NCBI taxonomy): Eukaryota > Metazoa > Chordata > Mammalia > Artiodactyla > Ziphiidae > Mesoplodon > Mesoplodon mirus. The sequence goes on along the minus strand of NC_138981.1, from coordinate 140,502,894 downwards.
TTTTCTATGCCTCATTGATATCCTCATGATCACAACGTAGTCACATAATGGGGGTTAGAACGGAAAAAAAAACCCACTGAAGTATTGAATTTAAGACATTTCCCTATTATATTAGCCATCAACCACAGTTTCTTTAGTTTACACCCTGGAAAAACATTACCATATCCCATACTTACCGAATCCACGAGATTTTCTGTTTTATCTATCAATAATTCCAATCTTTCGCCTCGCTGAGCTACCAGATCTGAAAATGTTGGAAAAACAAAAAATATGTTTATGCTACAAATCTACTAATTTTGCCTTTAAGCCAAATCTGATTTTAATTATTGTTGGTATTCTTGACAACTCATATTTTCTATGGAAGCACTTATATCTTTAAGTAATGAAAGACCTTAGTAAAGCTTATCAACTAAAGTAGGTGTTGTCAGTTTTTTTGTAAAGGGCCAGACACTAAATATTTTAGGCTTTGTGGGCCAAATGGTCTCAGTTGCAATTACTGAACTCTGTCAGACATAAACAATACATAAATGAATGGGCATGACTGTGTTCCAATGAAACTTTATTTAGAAAAAGAGACCAGATTTGATCCAAGGGCTGTAGTTTGCAAACACCTGAATTAAGGGTATAATCTGAGACTAAAAACAAAAAAAGAACCTTCAAAATAAATGAGAGTTGGACATTTCCAGAATTGCAGTGTGAGGAGCTCCACAGAGCTTCTCTCCAATAAAACCACCATAACTGGTAAAAATTATAAAATCAAACAAAAACAATTTAAAGTCTCTGAAAACTGTGAATGTCCTAAGGGCATACAGCAAATGAAGAAACACTTACACAAGAAAATCAATGAATTCTTAGTAAGAAAAGTGAGAGTCTATGGCATTTGAGACATGATCTACTCCATGCTTCAGTTCAGTGAGATGGAAGCTCTACTCCTGGCAAATAAAGCCTGGGAGCACTCTTTCCCCTCAGGTCCCATTCAAAGGCTATGCTTTGTCCCCAGGAGGGGCAACTCATCAGCATTTATCCTCCTACCTCACCCCATACCCAGGTCCATAAGGCAGAAGCTCTATTCCAGCATGGCATGACTGGTAGGTGTGAGGCTTCCTCCATCTACCTAGCCCCCATGCACAGGGCAGAAGCTCTACCGCAGGTGGCAGGCCAAGAATAGTGGGCTCTGAGTGCCCCTGCCCTGATGTAACTCATAGAGTAGAGGTTCCACACTGGGAGAGGCAAGCCAAGAAAACCAGGGTTACCCAGCACTCCACTGGTAGGGCAAGGGTGTCACTCCAAGAGAAGGAGTCCACTGTCCCTATCCATAGCTCCAGAACAGTGGTTCATAGATTGTTCCCAGGGGGAAAGGCAGGACTTAAGAACAGAGAGCTTTCCTAAGAAAATAGACTTTATTTGGAACAGAGTATGGGGAAGTTCAAGCCTAAGGGTGCTGTCAAAACAATGGAAATTTGAGAGATAAGCAGTTACAGTAAAGCTGGGAGCTTCATGAGAATAACAAGCCAAACCATGTGACAGCTAGAAGTTTAACAGAGAGTACTTGGGGGAAGAGTCAGCTAAGAAGAACCCTCCTCAGGTCAGAACAAATACCTAAGACTGGCCTCAAACACAAGGGAATGCAAATCTAATTAGATCACTGGAGGACTTTACGTATGGGAAATAGTCAGAAAAATAAAAATGGAACAATTAGTCTGCAATTAATGGAGGCTAACAACTGGGTGAGGTACCACAGAGGCAGGCTTAATAGGGAGATTAGGAAAAGAAACAAGAGAGCTGTGTCATTCCAGGGTGATTATGTGTATGTCCAAGATTGTTCCCTCTGAGAGGTGACATTAGAGACTGCACACTGTGGGAGAAATAGACTTCAAAGTAAAAGTGCAGCCAAGTCACTAAACAAATAAACCAGCAAACAATACACCCTAGGGGTTGGGAATCAGTACCCAGAGTTGCTACATTATCGAAAATGTCCAATTTTCAAAAAAAGTTATGATATGAAAAGAAACAGGAAAGTGTGATCCATACACAGGAAAAAGAGCAGAAATTGGAAACTTACTTGGGGGAGGGGGAGCTCAGCTGCTTCACTCAACAGTGAAATGAAATTAGAAATCAATAACAAGGAAAACTTATGGGATGAAGTAAAAGCAGTGAATAGAAGGAAATTTATAGCAGCAAACACCTACATTACAGAGAAGAAAAATGTTATAGACTGAATTGAGTCCCCACAAATTCATATATTGAAGCCCTGACCCCTAATGTGATAGTATTTGGAGATGGGGTCTTTGGGAGATCATTAGATTTAGATGAGGCCATGAAGGCTTATGATGGGATTAGTGGCCTTATAAGAAGAGACACCAGAGAGCTTGCTCCCTGTCTTACTTCCAGCCATGTGAGGACACAGTGATAAGGCACCATCTGCAAGCTGGGAAGAGAGTTCCCATCAGAGCCCAACCATGCAGGCACCCTGACCTTAGAATTCCAGCCTCCAGAACTGTGAGAAAATCAATTTCTTTTGTTTAAGCCACCCAGTCTATAGTAATTTTTTATAGTACTCTAAGTTGACTAAGACAAAAGATCCCTAATTAATAACCTATCATTCTATCTTAAGGAACTGGAAAAAGAAGAGCAAACTAAATCCAAAGCTAACAGAGGGAAGTAGATAATAAACATTAGAGCAGAAAAAATATATAGATCATAAAAGAAAAATAGAGAAAATCAATGAAACCAAAAGTAGGTTTGAAAAGATCAACAAAATTGACAAATATTTGCATAAACAGACCAAAAAAAGAGAGAATACTCAAATTACTAAAATAATAACTATCAAATTCATAGAAATGAAAGGGATCCTAAGAGAATACTATGAACAAGAGTATGTCAGCATATTAGATAAATGAAATGGATACATTCCTAGAAAGACACAAACCACCAAAACAGACTCAAGAAGAAACAGAATATCTGAATTGAGCTACAACAAATAAAGAGATTGAATCAGTAATTTTTAAACTTTGCAGAAAGAAAAGCACAAGCACAGATGGCTTCAAGGGTGAATTCTACCAAACATTTCAAGAAGAATTAATACCAATTTTTCACAAATTCTTTTAAAAACAGAAGAGGAGGGAACACTTGCAACTCATCCTATAAGGTATTACTCTGGTATCAAAACCAGATAAAGATATCACAAGAAAATAATAGATCAATATCTCTTATGAATAAAGACATAAGAAGTCCTCAGTAAAGTACTGGCAAAATGAATCCAGCAATATATAAAAAGGATTATACACCATGATGAAGTGGCATTTGTTTCAGAAATGAAAGGTTGATTTAGTATTCAAAAATCAACTATTGTAATGTTTTAATAAAATAAAGGACAAAAAACAATATGATCATTTCATTAGATACAAAAAAGGACTTGACAAAAACCAACACCTTTACATGATAACTCAACAAGCAAGAAACATAAGGGAACTTCCTGAACCTGACAAATGGCACCTATGAAAGAACCACAGCTAACATCATACATAACTGTGAAAGTCTTTCTAAGATCAGGAATAAGACAAGGATGTCCACTCTTGCTACTTTCATTCAACACTGTACCAGAGGTTCTAGCCAGGGCAATTAGGCAGGAGAACGAAATGAAAGTTATCCAGATTGAAAAGGAAGAATTAAAACTCTACTTTCAGATGGTATGATCCTATATACATAAAATCATAAGGAACTATTAAATGAGTTCAACAAGATTGTACACGATCAAAATACAAAAACCAACTGTATTTCTATACATGAGCAATGAAAAATCCAAGAAAAAAAGAGAAAAATTCAATTTACAATAGCATAAAAAAATGGGAACAAGGCAAGAAAGATGTTGGAAGAGAGATACTATTAAAAAGAAATTATTCTGGCACTTGTCAAAAATGGTAAGAAAGACTTTATTCAAGACTATTGCAATAGGGGTCAAGATTATTGGAATAGGGGAGAGAGACTGAGCTCAACTCTGAATATAACAAGGACAAGTGATGTCAGCATCATAGTGGCATAAGATATTCCTTTTTGTCCCCCCTTTTAAACAACTAGTTAGACATCCATCCACGAACAAAAGTCCCTCTGTTAGAGTTCTGGGATCCAGGTATGCCAAGGGACCTGGGAGGAGTCTCATCCACCTGTGCATCAGTAATAGGCAGAAAGACCATTGTATGAGCTGTGGAATCAGCAGGACCAGTGAACCTGCCCCAATCCCTCTTGGCCATGGTTGGGTTGGGGAAAACCTGAAGAGTACTGACTTGAGCAGGCACACAACGACAAAAGAGAATTTGTAGAACTCCAGCCTTGCTGAGGGGAGATTCTAGCATGCTACTGGAGCAAAACAAAACAAATTTGAGGCTGGGACCTCCATGACTGGGGGAAGGGAAGAAATTAGTAAAGAAGCAGGTAAGAATATCAATATTAAAGGGATATAGTTCCTGATGACTGTGTTCAGGACTTCAGTGGAAAGTCCATCTGTGAGCTTCTGGGAAACCCTCAACCAATGATCCCCTCACCAGTCCCACAGTCACCCCCAATGCCCAGAGTGCAAGACTCACACCTCCTCCCACTCTCCAGCCAGCTCCTTATATGTGCTCCTGAGTTCAGTGGCAAGAGCAAACTCCAATAAAAAAGTGCTCTCAAAATATCTGACCAGGGTCCATGTGAAAGGGAGAAACCAAAAACTTGAACTGTAGTGCTACATTCTGAAAAACAAAAGAGAGGTTCTAGCAGACATCCTGGTGAGCTGTAAGACCAGACAAGACATAAAAGCTTAATAATTATGCCACAAGAGGGAGCAAGAAGCATGGAGCAGGTATATCCACACAAGGTCAGAGAAAACCCCAGATATAACAGGATGTATGAACAATATTTCCCACCTGAAGGCAATTAGCAAAGTTTTGAGGAGGTGTCTGCTACTTCATATGTGAAAGCAGTGACACAAAACTCCAAGGAACATGAAGAATCAAGGAAACATGATATCACCAAAAGGTAATAATCATTCACCAATAACCAAAATCAAAGACACGAAATTTTAGGATCTAGCTGATAAAGAATTCAAAATAGCAGTCTCTAAAAAAATTTTATTCCTTTATTTATTTCTTTATTTATTTATTTATAGCTGTGTTGGGTCTTCGTTTCTGTGCGTGGGCTTTCTCTAGTTGCAGTGAGCGGGGGCCACTCTTCGTCGTGGTGCACGGGCCTCTCACTGTCACGGCCTCTCTTGTTGTGGAGCACAAGCACCAGACGCACAGGCTCAATAGTTGTGGCTCACGGGCCTAGTTGCTCTGTGGCATGTGGGATCTTCCCAGACCAGGGCTCGAACCCGTGTCCCCTGCATTAGCAGGCAGATTCTCAACCACTGCGCTACCAGGGAAGCCCAAAATAGCAGTTTTGAGGAAACCAAAAGAGCAGCAAGAGAACACAGAAAGACAATTCAACGAAATCAGGAAACAGTACATGAACAAAATCTGAAATTTAATAAAGAGATAGAAATCATGGAAAACAACCAAACAGAAATTCTGGAGCTGAAGAATTCATGAGTAAAATGAAAAATGCATAGAGAGCATCTATCTCAGAGTAGACTGAGTGGAAGATAGATTAAATGAGCTAAAGTATAGGAAATTTGAAATCAGGGATAACAAAGAAAAAAATAATGAAAAAGAGTGATTTAGAAAGCCTATGTGATCTATAGAACTCCATCAAACATACAAATATTATAATAACTGGGGGTTCCAGAAGGAAAAGAGAGAGTTAAAGGCAGAAAAGTTATTAAAGATATAACAGCTGAGAACTTCCCAAACTCAAAGAAAGACTGGGACATCCAAATTCATGATTGCTAATCACCTTTATCTCAATGCAAAAAGACCTTCTTAAGATAAATTACAATGAAACTGTCAAAAATCAAAGAGAAATTCCTAAAAGCAGCCAGAGGAAAAAGACTGTGATCTACAAAAGAACCCCCATTAGGTTATCAGCAGTTTTCTCAGCAGAAACCCTACGTGCCAGGAGAGAGTGGAATGACATATTCAAAATGTTGAAAGAAAAAAACTGTCAGCCAAGAATACTCTACATGGAAAAGTTATCCTTCAGATATGAAGGAGAAATAAAGATGTTCCCGGACAAACATAAGCTGAGGGATTTCATCACCACCAGACCTGCAATGCAAGAAATGCTGAATGGAAAAGACTCTAATTAGTGAAATGAAAACATATGAAGGTATATAATACACTGGTAAAGGTAAGTATACAGATTTAGAACACTCTAATTCTGTAATAGGATGGTGTGTTAAACACAACTACAGTATAAAGGTTAAAGCAAAAGAGTATTAAAAATAACTACAGCTACTGGAGAGGAGTCAAGATGGTGGAATAGGAGGACATGGAATTTGTCACTCCTCACAAGTACATCAAGAACACATCTACAAATGGAACAATTCTCATAGAGCACTTGCTGAACATTAGCAGAGGACTTCAGACAACCTAAAAGGACAAGAAAAATCCCCTCACAATGAGGTAGGATGAAAGAAAGAAGAGAAAAAGAAAAGAGGAATCAAAACAGGGACCAGCAATCTGGCGGGAAGCTGAAGGTGAGGGGAGGTCCCCACACTCAGAAAAACTCCTTCACAGTGGGGATATCAGCTGGGATAGAAACGGACCTTTGGGGGATCAAAGGAGAATGCAGTGGACACTCTGTGGAAGGCAGGACAAATACTGCATGCATGGTCTACACTGCAGCTCTGCACATTCTGGCCTGAGTCATGAGTTGCCTGTTACGGAGGGGGGCTGGGTGCTGGAAAGTGGGGTTTGGAGTGTGGACCCAGGGAGGGGATAGCTGTTGGCTGTGAAAAGACAGCCTGAAGGGACAGGAGTAAGGAGCTCCACAACCGGGAAAGTCTGTGGAAAAAGCCCAGGATACCATAGAAGCAAGGTGTCATTGTTCAGTGGTACGTGAGGGATGGAGCTGCCATTACAAGCCCTTTCCCCACCCACCGGCTTCTTCGGCCTCTGCAGGCACTGAGAGGGGCTGCCATCTGAGCAGGCCCACTTGCCCCTCGAGCTGGGGTCTCTGCCCGTGGGCTCTGGGGGACTGAGTGCTGCACACCCCAAAGCCTCCTTGGGAATCAGCTCTGGGCACCCCTGCCTGGGACAAAAGTCTGTCGATGCTGGCGGGGGCTGAGAACTAAAGTGTGGGGTTGGGAGAATGGGTCTGGGGAGAGGAGTGCTGTTGGCTGTGTAGATATAGCAGAGGGGACAGGAGTGAGGGGATGCACGGCTGGGAATGCCCCTAGAGGAAGTGTGGTCCTGCCTGGGAAGCAAGGTGCCATTGTTGAGAGACACGTGGGGGGCAGGACCACCACCGCCCCCACATTCCAGCTCCTGCCTACGCGGGCACTGGGAGGGACTCTCACCAGAGCGAGTGTGCCAGTCTGCTGCAACTGCCTGCTGGTTCTGCCACTGCAGGCAATTTGCACACAGCCCAACTGTGGCCGCTGTACCCCTCCCTGGCCTGAGTAAGTGTGCCGCAAGCAGCCACTGCTTTCGCTCCCTCTCACCTGGGCAAGGAACAGATGCCTGAGGGTGGTGCACACGCAGAGGTGGGGTCAAAACCAAAGCTGAGGCCCAGGGGCAGTGACTAAGGAAGAGGAATGGAAATCTTTCTGTGCAGCTGCGCAAACCGCGGATTACATCCCTGAGGTTGGCTTGCTAAATCCTGCGTCTGTGAAATACCTGAGTAGACAACGAGTGTTCCATAACTGAGACCAGTCTAGCCTTTGCAGCAGTGGACACTGGGGGCAAGGAGTCTGGCCAGGTCAGAGTCTGAGCTGGCCCCACAGTACCCACAGCAGGTCCCGAGGCCTAACTAGAGGTATTGGAAGGCCTCCTGAGGAGACAAGGATTGGCTCTGGCTCACTGTGGGGGCAAGGACACTGACAGAGGAGGCCCCAAGAAAATATTCTTATTACTATTATTCTTTTTTGTTTGTTTCATTTTGTTCAGATGTTGGTGCTGTTGCTTTTATTATTTTTTACCTTTCTATTCTTTATTTTTATTTAAAAAGAATTTTTTAACATATATATTTTTAAATTTTTACTTTACTTTTTTGTTGTTTTGTGGGTTTATTCTGGTTTTTGTTCTTTCCCTTTTATTTTTTTATTGTTTTTATGTCTCTATTTTGTTTTCTTCACTTTTTTTGCTGTTTGCTTTCTGTTTTAGTTTTATTTTTCATTTTTTTGTTTTTGTTAGTTTAGTCCTTATGGACTATTCTCATCTTTGAATTCCTTTGTTTGTTTGTGCTCTTGTTTTTATTTTCTTTTCTTTTTCCTGCATGTGTGTTTGTTGTGTTGTTGCTGCTGCTGTCTCTTTGCTGTCGTTTTTGCTATTTGTCTTGGATTTTGTCTGTTTGTTTTCTTTTCTATTTTTCCTTTTTTCTCTGGCCGCTCTGTGAAGCTTGTAGGCTCTTGGATCCCTGGCCAGGGGTCGGACCTGGGCCTCCGGGGTGGGAGCGTCAACTCCAGGACACTGGACTGCCAGAGAATCCCCGGGCCCAGGGAATATTAATAGGTGCACGTTCTCCTGGAGGTATCCACATCAACACCAGGACCCAGCCCGACACAACTGCCTGCAGGCTCCAGTGCTGGACACCTCACACCAAACAACCAACAAGACAGGAACACAGCCCCACCCATCAGCAGACAGACTGCCTAAAGTTGTACTAAGCTCACAGAAACTCCAAAACACACCACCTGATGCGGCCCTGCCCTAAGAGGGAAAAGACTCAGTTCCACCCACCAGAGGACAGGCACCAGTCTCTTCCACCAGGAAGCATACACAAGCCCCTGGACCAACTTCACTCACTAGGGGGCAGACAATAGAAGTAAGAGGAATTACGACCCTGCAGCCTGTGGAAAGGAGACCATAAACACAGTAGGTCAGACAAAATAAGACGACAAAGAAATATGTTGCAGACGAAGGAGCAAGGTAAAAACCCACAAGACCAAATAAATGAAAAGGAGAGAGGAAATCTAGCTGAAAAATAATTCAGAGTAATGACAGTAAAGATGATCCAAGATCTTGAAAACAGAATGGAGGCAAGGATAGAGAAGATACAAGAAATATTTAACAAGCACCTAGAAGAACTAAAGAACAAACAATCAGTGATAAACAACACAATAACTGAAATGAAAAATATACTAGAAGGAATTAACAGCAGAATAACTGAGGCAGAAGAATGGAGAAGTGAGCTGGAAGATAGAATGGTAGAAATAACTGCCATGGAGAAGAATAAGGAAAAAAGAATGAAAAGAAATTAAGACACCCTAAGAGACCTCTGGAAAAACATTAAACGCACCAACATTTGAATTACAGGGGTCCAAGAAAAAGAGAAAGGGAAAGGTACTGAGAAAATATTTGAAGAGATTGTAGTTGAAAACTTCCCTAATGTGGGAAAGGAAATAGTCAATCAAGCCCAGGAAGTGCCGAGAGTCCCATACAGGATAAACCCAAGGAGAAAAACACCGAGACACATATTAATCAAACTAACATAAATTAAATACAAAGAAAAACTATTAAATGCAGCAAGGGAAAATCAACAAATAACCAAGAAGGGAATCCCCATAAGCTTATCAGCTTATTTTTCAGCAGAAACTCTGCAGGCCAGAAGGGAGTGGCAGGACATATCTCAAGTGATGAAAGGGAAAAACATACAACCAAGATTACTCTACTCAGTGAGGATCACATTCAGATTCAATGGAGAAATCAAAAGCCTTACAGACAAGCAAAAGCTAAGAGAATTCAGCACCACCAAACCAGCTTTACAGCAAATGCTAAAGGAACTTCTCTAGGTGGGAAACACAAGAGAAGGAAAAGACCCACAAGAACAAACCCAAAACAATAAAGAAGATGGTAATAGGAACATACATATCTATAATTACCTTAAGTGCAAATGGATTAAATGCTCCAACCAAAAGACATAGACTAGATGAATGTATTCAAAAACAAGACCCGTATATATGCTGTCTACAAGAGACCCACTTCAGACATAGAAACACATACACACGGAAAGTGAGGGGATGGAAAAAGATATTCCATACAAATGGGAATCAAAAGAAAGCTGGAGTAGCAATACTTATATCAGAAAAGATAGACTTTAAAATAAAGACTATTATAAGAGATAAGGAAGGACACTACATAATGATCAAGGGATCAATCCAGGAAAATATAACAATTGTAAATATTTATACACCCAACATAGACGCATCTCAGCACATAAGGCAAATGTTAACAGCCATAAAAGGGGAAACTGACAGTAACACAATAATAGTGGAGGACTTTAACACCCCACTTACACCAATGGACAGATTATCCAGACAGAAAATAAATAAGGAAACACAAGCTTTAAATGATACAATAGACCACATAGACTTAATTGATATTTACAGGACATTCTACCCAAAAGTGGCAGAATACACTTTCTTCTCAAGTGCTCATGGAACATTTTCTCCAGGATAGATCACATCTTGGGTCACCATCAAGTCTCAGTAAATTTAAGAAAATTGAAATCATATCAAGCATCATTTCTGACCACAATGCTATAAGAAATCAATCACAGGGAAAGAAAACTGTAAAAAATACAAACACATGGAGGCTAAACAATATGTTACTAAATAACCAAGAGATCACTGAAGAAATCAAAGAGGAAATCAAAAAATACCTAGAGACAAATGACAACGAAAATACAATGACCCAAAACTTATGGGATGCAGCAAAAGCAGTTCTAAGAAGGAAGATTACAGCAATACAATCCTACCTCAAGAAACAAGAAACATCTCAAATAAACAAGCTAAACTTACACCTAAAGCAACTAGAGAAAAAACAAACAAAACCCAAAGTTAGTAGAAGGAAATAAATCATAAAGATCAGAGCAGAAATAAATGACATAGAAATGAAGAAAACAATAGCAAAGATCAATGAAACTAAAAGCTGGTTCTTTGAGAAGATAAACAAAAATGATAAACCTTTAGCCAGACTCATCAAGTAAAAAAGGGAGAGGATCCAAAACAATAAAATTAGAGGGGCTTCTCTGGTGGCGCAGTGGTTGGGAGTCCACCTGCCGATGCAGGGGACGTGGGTTCATGCCCCAGTACGGGAAGATCCCACAGGCCATGGAGCGGCTAGGCCCATGAGCCATGGCTGCTGGGCCTGCGCGTCCGGAGCCTGTGCTCTGCAACAGGAGAGGCCACAACAGTGAGAGGCCCGCGTACCGCAAAAAAAAAAAAAAAAAAAAAAAAAAATAGAAATGAAAAATGAGAAGATACAATTGACACCACAGAAATACAGAGGATCATAAGAGACTACTACAAGCAACTCTATGCCAATAAAATGGACAACCTGGAAGAAATGGACAAATTCTTAGAAAAGTACAACCATCCAAGACTGAACCGAGAAGAAATAAAAAATATGACCAGACAAATCACAAATAATGAAATTGAAGCTGTGATTAAAAATCGTCCAACAAACAGAAGTCCAGGACCAGACGGCTTGACAGGCGAATTCTATCAAACATTTAGAGAAGAGCTAACACGTATACTTTTCAAACTCTTGCAAAACACTGCAGAGGCTGGAACACTCCCAAATTCACTCTACAAGGCCACCATCACCCTGACACCAAAACCAGACAAAGATACCACAAAAAAAGAAACTTACAGGCCAATATCACTGATGAACACAGACTCAAAAATCCTGAACAAAATACTAGCAAACAGAATCCAACAACACATTAAAAGGATCATACACCATGACCAACTGGGATTTATACCAGGATGCAAGGATTCTTCAACATACAAAAATCAACGTGATACACCATATTAACTAACTGAAGAATAAAAACCATATGAGCATCTCAATAGATGCAGAAAAAGCTTTTGACAAAATTCAACACACATTTACGATAAAAACTCTCCAGAAAGTGGGCACAGGGAGAACCTACCTCAATATAACAAAGGCCATATACGACAAACCCACAGCCAACATCATTCTCGATGGCGAAAAACTGAAAGCATTTCCTCTAAGATCAGGAACAAGACTAGGATGTCCACTCTCGCCACTATTATTCAGCATAGTTTTGGAAGTCCTAGCCACGGCGATCAGAGAAGCAAAAGAAATACAAATGGGAATACAAATGGGAAAAGAAGTAAAACTGTCACTGTTTGCAGATGACATGATACTGTACATAGAAAATCTTAAAGATGCCACCAGAAAACCACTAGAGCTAATCTATGAATTTGGTAAAGTAGCAGGATACAAAATTTATACTCAGAAATCTCTTGCATTCCTATACACTAACAACAAAAGATCAGAAGGAGAAATCAAGGAAATGATCCCATTTACCACTGCAACAAAAAGAATACCTAGGATAAACCTACACAAGGAGGCAAAAGACCTGTATGCAGAAAACTATAAGATATTGATGAAAGAAATCAAAGACAACAAAAACAGATGGAGAGATATACTGTGTTCTTAGATTGGAAGAATCAATATTTTGAAAATGACTATACTATGCAAAGCAATCTACAGATTCAATGTAATCCCTATCAAATTACCAATGGCATTTTTCACATAACTAGAACAAAAAAGTTCACCATTTGTATGGAAACACAAAAGACCCCAAATAACCAAAGCAATCTTGAGAAAGAAAAATGGAGCTGGAGAAATCAGGCTCCCTGACTTCAGACTATACTACAAAGCTACCGTAATCAAGACAGTATGGCAATGGCACAAAAATAGAAATATAGATCAGTGGAACAGGATAGAAAGCCCAGAGATAAACTGACATACCTATGGTCACCTAATCTATGACAAAGAGGCAAAAATATACAATGGAGAAAAGACAGCCTCTTCAATAAGTGGTGCTGGGAAAACTGGATAGCTGTGCGTAAAAGAATGAAATTAGAACACGCCCTAACACCATACGCAAAAATAAATTCAAAATGGATTTAAGATCTAAGTGTAAGGCCAGACACTATAAAACTCTTAGAGGAAAACACAGGCAGAACACTCTTTGACATGAATCACAGCAAGATCCTTTTTGATCCACCTCCTAGAGTAATGAGAATAAAAACAAAAATAAACAAATGGGGCCTAATGAAACTTAAAAGCTTTTGCACAGCAAAGGAAACCATAAACAAGACGAAAAGCCAGCCCTCAGAATGGGAGGAAATATTTGCAAACAAAGCAACTGACAAATGATTAATCTCCCAATTATATAAGCAGCTCATGCAGCTCAATATCAAAAAAACAAACAACCCAACCAAAAAATGGGTGGATGACCTAAATAGATATTTCTCCACAGAAGACATACAGATGGCCAAGAGGCACATGAAAGGATGATCAACATCACTAATCATTAGAGAAATGCAAATCAAAACTACAATGAGGTATCACCTCACACCAGTTAGAATGGCCATCGTCAAAAAGTCTACAAACAATAAATGCTGGAGGGGGTGTGGAGAAAAGGGAACCCTCATGCACTGTTGGTGGGAATGTAAATTGTTACAGCCACTATGGAAAACAGTATGGAGGTTCCTTAGAAAACTAAAAATAGAACTACCATATGACCCAGCAATCCCACTACTGGGCATATACCCTGAGAAAACCATAATTCAAAAAAAGACATGCACCCCAGTGTTCATTGCAGCACTATTTACAATAGCCAGCACATGGAAACAACCTAAATGTCCACTGACAGATAAAGAAGTTGTGGTACATATATACAATGGAATATTACTCAGCCATTAAAAGGAATGGAACTGGGTCATTTGCAGAGACGTGGATGGACCTAGAGAATGTCATACAGAGTGAGTAAGTCAGAAAGAGAAAAACAAATATCGTATATTAACACACGTATGTGGAATCTAGAAAAATGGTATTGATGATCTTATTTGTAAAGCAGAAATAGAGACACAGACATAGAGAACAAATGTATGGATACCAAGGGGGAAAGTGGGGTGGGGGTGAGGAAATTGAAATTGACACATATACATTATTGATACTATGTATAAAATAGACAACAAATGAGAACATACTGTATAGCACAGGGAACTCTACTTAATGCACTCTGGTGACCTAAATGGGAAGGAAACCCAAAAAAAGAGGCAATATATGTGTATGTATAACTGATTCATTTTGCTGTACAGTAGAAACTAATACAACATTGAAAAGCAACTATACTCCAATAAAAACTAATTAAGAAATAATTACAGCTACTATAATTTGTTAATGAATGCACAATATAAAAAGAGGTAAAGTGTGATGTCAAAAAGATAAAATAGGGATAGTAAATGGGTGGAGGTTTCTATGCAAAGTTAAGTTGCTATCAGCTTAAAATGGACTATTTTATCTATAAGAGCCTTTATGTAAGCCCAATGGAAACCACAAAACAAAAATCTGTATTAGATTCACAAAAGACAAAGAAAGGGGAAATAGAGGACACAACCACGGAAAATCACCAATTTAAAAAGGTAAGCAGAAATAGAGGGAAATAGGAACAATGAAACCATAAAACAGGCAGAAAGCAATGAATGAAATGTAATTAGTAAGTACTTTCATATCAATAGTTACTCAAACTGTAAATGGATTGAATTTACCAATCAAAAGGCACAGAGTGGTTGGACAGATAAAAAAACAAGACTCAACTATATGCTGCCTACAAGAGACTCACTCCAGATTTAAGTCCACACACAGGCTCAAAGTGAAGGGATAGAAAAAGATATTCCATGCAAGTAGAAACCAAAAGAAAGTGGGTATAACTATACTGATCTCACACAAAATAAGATTGTACACCAAAAATGGTAACAAGAGACACATAAGGTCATTATAAAATAATAAAGTGGTCAATTCATTAAGAAGATATAACAATCAATGATATGCTCACACGATATCAGAGCACCTAATTATCTTAGGCAAATACTAAAAGATCTGAAGGAAGAAATAGACAATACAATATTAGGGGACTTCAATACCCCACTTTCAGCAATGGATAGATCATCCAGACAGAAAATCAAAAAAGAAACATTGGACTCAAAACACACATTAGACCAAGTGAACCTGACATGTACAAAACAATTCATCCAACAGCAGCAGAATACACAGTCTTCTCAAGTGCACACAGAACATTCTCCAGGACAGATCATCTGATAGGACACAAAACAAGTCTTAACTAACTCAAGAAGATTGAAATCATACTATCTTTTTTGTCCACAATGGTATGAAACTAGATATCAACAATAAAAGGAAAGCTAGAAAATCTACAAATATGTGGAAATTAAATAACACACTCCTGAACAACCAATGGGTCAAAGAATAAATCAAAATGGAAATAAAAAATATCTTGAAACAAGTGAAAATGGAAAGACAACACACTAAAACCTAGAGGATGCTGCAAAAGCAGTCTCAAAGGGAAATTTATAGTGATAAATGCATATATTAAGAAAATAGAAAGATCTCAAATAAACAACCTAACTTTACATTTCAAGGAACTAGAAAAAGAACAAAGTAAGCCCAAAGTTAGCAGAAGAAAGGAAATAACAAAAATCATGGTGGAAATAACTGAAATAGAGACCAGAAAAACAATAGAAAATATCAGCAAAACTAAGAGCTGGTTTTCTGAAAAGATAAACAAAATTGACAAAGCTTTGGCTAGACTAAGAAAAAAAGAGGACTCAAATAAATAAAATCAGAAATGAAAGAGAAGATATCACAACTGATAGCTCATATGATAGCTCAGAAATACAAAGGACCATAAGAGACTACTATGAAAAGTTATATGCCAACAAACTGGATAACCTAGAAGAAATGAATATATTCCCAGAAACATACAACCTACCAAGACTAAATCAGAAAGTAACAGAAACTCTGAAGATTCTAATAATGAACAAAGAGATTGAATCAGTAATCAAAAGCCTCCCAACAGAGAAAAGCCCAGTACCAAATGGCTTCACTGGTGAATTCTACCAAACATTTAAAGGAAAGTTAATGCCAATTCATCTCAAACTTTTTGAAAAAAATGGAAGAGGAGGAAATACTTCCAAACGCATTTTACAAAGCCAGCATTACCCTGATACCAAAGCCAGATAAGGACACTATGAGAAAACAAAACTAGAGCAATATTCCTGATGAATATAGGTGCAAAAATTCTCAAAATATTAGCAAATTGAATTCAACAACACATCAAAACAATCATACACCAACTAGGTGGGATTTATCCCTGGGATGCAAGGATAGTTTGATATACACAAATCAATACATGTGATATACCACGTTAATAGAATGAAAGATAAATATTTATGATCATCTCAATAAATGGGGAAAAGACAATTGACAAAATTCAGCATAATTTCATGACAAAAACTCTCAACAAACTGAATATTGAAGGAGTTTACTTCAACATAATAAAGGCCATTATGTCAGACCCATAGCTTAACATCATACACAATGATGAAAGATTGAAAGCTTTTCCTCTAAGATCAGGAACAAGACAAGGGTGCCCACTCTCATCACTATTATTCATAAAATACTAGAAATCCTAGCTAGAGAAATCAAGCAAGACAAAGAAATAAAAGGCATCCAAATTGGAAAGGAAGAAGTAAACTTGCCATTATTTAAAATGATATGATATTATACATAGAAAATATTAAAGATTCAACCAAAAAAAACTGTTAAAACTAGTCAATGAGTTCAATCAAGTTGCAGGATATAAAACCAACATACAGAAATCAGTTGTTTCTATATAATAACAAAATATCAACAAAAGTAATAAAACTTTCCCAATCACAATACCATAAAAAATAATAAAATATTTAGGAATAAACTTAACCAAGGAAGTGAAGATCTGTGTGATAAAAACTATAAGACTTTGATGAAAGAAATTAAAGAATATACAAACAAATGGAAATATATCCCATGTTCATGGATCAGAAAAATTAATATTGTTAAAATATTCATAGTACCCAAATTCATCTACAGATTCAATGCAATCTCTATCAAAATTCCAATGGCATTTTTCATGGAAATAGAAAAAACAATCCTAAAATGTATATGAAACCACAAAAGATCCCAAATAGCCATAGTAATCCTGAGAAAGAAGAACAAGGCCAGAGGCATTACACTTCCTGATTTCAAACTACACTATAAAGCTATAGTAATTAAAACAGTATTGCTGGCAAAAATAGATACATGGACTATTGGAACAAAATAGAGAAACCAGAAGTAAACCCCCACATATAGAATCAACTACGATTTGACAAGGGAGTCAAGAACACTCAATGGGGAAAGGATGGTCTCTTCAGCAAATGGTGTTGGGAAAACCACATGGAGAGCCACATGCAGAAAATTGAAATTGGACCCCTATATATATCACTCAAAAAATTAACTTGAAATGGATTAAAGACTTAAATGTAAGACCTGAAACCAATAAAACACCTAGAAGAAAATATAGGGAAGAAATTTCTTGACACTGGTCTTTGCAATGATATTTAGCATACCAAAAGCACAAGCAACAAAAGCAAAATCAACAAGTTGGACTACATCAAACTACAGAGCTTCTGGACATGAAAAGAAACAATCAACAAAATGAAAAGGCAACTTATAGAAAGGGAGAAAATATTTACAAACCATATATTGGATAAGAAGTTATCATCCAAAATATATAAAGAATTAATACAACTCAATAACAAAAAAACAAACAATTGGATTAAAAAATGGGCAGAGGAACTGAATAGAATTTTTCCAAAGAAGATATACAAATGGCCAACAGGTACATTAAAAGATGCTCAACATCACAAGTCATCAGGAACATGCAAATAAAAACCACAATGAAATATCAACCTCATACCAGTTAGAATGGCTATCATCAAGAAGAAAGAGATAAGTGTTGGTGAGCATATGGAGAAAAGGGAACCCTTATGCACTGCTGGTGGGAATGTAAATTGGTTCAATCACTATGAAAAACAGTATGGAGTTTCCTTTAAAAAATTAAAAATACAACTACCATATATATCTAGCAATTCCATTTCTGGGTTTCTATCTGAAGGAAATGAAAGCAGGATGTTGAAAGGATATCTGTACTCCCATGTTTATCGCAGCATTATTTCACAACAGCCAAGATACGGAAACAAGCTAAGTGTCTGTCAATGGATGAATGGATAAAGAAGATGTGGTGTATATATATAATGGAATATTATTGAGCCATGAGAAAAATGAAAATCCTGCCATTTGCAACAATGGGGATGGATCTTGAGGGCACCATGCTTAGTGAGATAAGCTAGTCAAAGAAAGACAAATATTGTATGATATTACTCATATGTGGAATCTAAAAATGTGAACCTTATAGAACCAGAGTAGAATGGTGGTTACCAGGAGCTGGGGGGTACAGGAATTGGGGAGATGTTGTAAAAGGGTACAGACTTGCAACCAGAAGATTAGTAAGTTCTGAACATCTAGTGTACAGCACACTAATTGTAGTCAACAATACTGTATTATATACTTCAAAATTGCTAAGGCCACATTTTATATAACTCCATTTATATGAAATATCCAGAACAAGCAAATCTATACAGACAGAAAGGAGATTAATTGTTGCTTAGGTCTGCAGGTTGAGGGGAAGAGAGGAGTGACTGTAAATGGGTACAGAATTTCTTTTGGGGGTAATGAAAATGTTCTAAAATTGATTGTGGTCATAGTCATACAACTCTGTGGACATAGTAAAAACCATTGGACTGTATACTTTAAATGGGTAAATTGTATGGTATGTGAATTATATGTCAATAAAGCTGTTAAAAAAATCAAAGGGAGATGATTAGGAAGGTTTTTGCTACATTTTAAATTTGCTATTTATGTAATTCTAAACATAAATGTCATTTAAGAGGAGTTGATTAAAAAGGTTCATTTTCTGGAAACATGCATCTGCAATAAATACTATTGTAGCAGTTGGCTGCTTCCACTTTTAGGCAAAATAAATATATTTGGTGACCAAAAAAAGAGAAAAATATTAGTAGTTTTTCAACAGGTATATTGAAAGATATATTTAAGAGTTCTCTAGTCTGCATCTAGACCTATATTTAAAACTAAAATCAATGAAAGGAAATCACTTCAAATAACCAAGAGACACATATTAAGAAATATAAAAATGTTTCTGCCTTTTGATTATTAATCCCATTCCTGGGAACTAATCTCAACAAAATAAGAAGAATAGGCACAGAAACATTTATAACAGTACTGTTACTATAACACAAACTCTAAATCAGTGCTACCTAAGAGTGTTTGCTACTGCTCAACTAAGTCTCCAAGTATACTGTTCAGTCAAATTGACATTTTCATAGCAAGATGTTCTCAATGAAGGAAGCACAGCATTGACTTCTATTCTGGAGCAAGCTCCTTATCTGGTTGTAAAACAGCACTCTGAGTAATAATGCTCTAAAGACCCAAAGTGTCCAACATAAGGACATAATTGGTCACCTGTGATATAACTCAAAGAAATACTGTATGAGCATAAAGTAGACTAACAGCTAACAATCATTCAGCTCTTACTATGTGCCAGGGACTGTACACAGTGTTTTACATACATTACCTCTTTTATCCTGGTAACCTCAGGTTCTATTACCTCCTTTTTGCAGATTAAGGAATAAAGGTCAGAGAGGTTAGAGGACTGATCAAGGCCTAACAGCAGGTAGGAAGTGAAATCAGGACTCAAACTCAGGCATGTATGACTCCAAATCTTGATTACTCTATTATACTGCCTCCACAAAACTGAATATAAACTATGATTAACTATGTATACATGTAAGTAAAAACTTAAAGGAAAGAAAATGTAAATAAAACTTTAGGATGTTGAGACAAAGTAAACTTTTAAAATGTCTTTTCATAACTTTTAAGTGTTCTAATAATAAATGTAAAATTCAAACAGTAAAATCAAAATTATGATTAAATGGACATCTACGAAATGACGTCTCAGTTAAATATCTTGTAAAGCATTTATATACTAATTTTTGTTCAATTTTATATTAAGAATTTATTCTCTGCAAGACATTCCTCTTAGAAGATATATTTAAGAGTGGTTCTATAACTTGAGTATGCACTGGAATCCTCTGGAGGGCTTGTGAAAACACAGATTTCCCACTCCAAGAGTTTCTGATTCAGTAGGCTTGGGGTGGGGCCTGAAAATTTGCATTTGTAACAGGTTCCCAGGGGATGCTGATGCTGCTGGCCCAGGGACTACATCGTGAGAACTGGTGCTATTAAAAAATTAAAATCATCCTAAATCTAAATACCACTGTTATAATCGATTAAAAAATAAACAGCGCATTTCTCTGGATTATTTTAATGTGGTAAATAGGTTCTTGACAAAACACAGGCCAATGGAATTCATGCCGTAGTTCATTCTCTTGAAGAATACAACAGTTTTTTGGTCCAATTCTTTCTCAGCCAAGAGCTACAAACTTTCTAAGGAGGTCAAATAGTTATACTTTAAGTGCCTATACTGATGATAACAACTATCTGGGTATTTCCAGCCAAAACTGACTAAATTATTCTAAGTTGCTGAACTGTTTAAGGGTCCTAGTCTTTGCTTAGTCTTGCTAAGCAAGCTAACAAATTTAGAATGAATAGTCATAAGTGCTAAAAAGAAACCATCATACAGCAGGCAGTATCATAGGTAAGTAATATCCATATCTCAGCTGACAATTAGCTTCCAATATTAAGAATAAGGAAGTGCTCTTTCAGCCTCTCTAGAATGATTTGACCCCAATCAAGTAATCTATTATCATTTTTGCCCTCATGCATGCAGAGTATGCCATGAAACATACCTATGTTTCTGACCATGATTCCTTTAAGTTCATCCACTTGGGCTTGAGTCTCCATCACTTTATCTAGGCCCTTATTCTCGGAGTGATGCTTCTATAAAAGAATATGATTTAACTCATGATACCCAGACATTATTTACAATATGAAAACAAAAAGAGGAGGAATGACATTGAAGAATGCTATAAAACTGTCTTTATCTTTGGCACAAAAGATAGATGTCACTTCATTCAAAAATTGTTACCAAAAATATAGGCAAGCATAAAACTTGCTACCATATGAAATATAAGCATTATAGTATAAAAAGATCACCTTGTTTTAAATGAAATAAAGCTAAATGTATTATATCAAATATACATCTGAGACTCCTGGGGCAGAAGTAGGGTGTTATATAATCTGTGCTCAGACAAGGAAGAAAGGAGAAAAGACTGTAGTGGGGGCAGGGGGAACAGGACAGGGAAAGGGTACTCTAAATTTTTCCCCATTTCTTGGGTATGATGAGGTAGGGACTGGCCCAGCTTCTGAGCATCTGTTCTTGTATCTGTTGGGATCAGAGTATGCATCCTATTTTCATTGGCTTCTTATAGGATCTAGAAATGTAAGACACTGAAGATAGTATATATTTTGAAATTATTATCTATAGCAAACAATTGTGGACTGCTTAATACACAATATTCCAGTCACTTCACTGTGCTAAGTGCTTCAAATAGGGGATATTATTTAATCCATGCAAAAACTCTATGATGAAGATGCCATTATTATTATCTCCATTTATAGTCAAGGATCCTGGCACAGATTTGTTTAGAGGTTCACATACACATCTGGAGCTAAAGACAAACAAGCTAAATTGAAAGTTTTGCTGCCAGCTAACCCTATTTACCTTTTTCCTCCCTTGTGATGAGAACTCTTAGGATTTACTCTCAACAATTTTCATACATAACATAAAGCATTATTAATTATATTTATCATGTGGTCCACTATATCCCCAGTATTTATTTATCTTGTAACTGGAAGTTTGTACTTTTTGACTGCCTTCATCCAATTCCCCTCCCCATAATGCCACCTCTCTGATCTCTCTTTCTATGAGTTTGTTTTTAAAGTATAATTGACCTATAACACTATGTTAGTTCCTGTTACACAACATAGTGATTTGATATTTCTACACATTTCCAAATGATCACAACAATAAGTTTAGTTATGATATGTCAAAATTCAAAGATATTACATAGTTATGACTATATTCCCAACACAGCACCTTTCATACCTATGACTCATTTATACTGCAACTGGAAGTCTATAACTCTTAATCTCCTTCACCTATTCTTTCCTACCCCCAACATTCTCCCCTCGGGCAACCTATTTGTTCTCTGTATCTATAACTCTGTTAATGTTTGGTTAAGTTTGTTCATTTGTTTTGTTTTTTAGATTCCACATATAAGTGAAATCATACAGTGTTTGTCTTTCGCTGACTTATTTCACTTAGTATGATAGCCTCTAGATCCATCCATGTTGTTGCAAATGACAAGATTTCGTTCTTTTATATGGTTGAGTAATATTCCTGTGTGTGTGTGTGTGTGTGTGTGTGTGTGTGTGTGTGTGTATGCCACATCTTCTTTATCCATTTATCTCTTGATGGGCATTTAGGTTGCTTCTATATCTTGGCTGTTGTAAATAATGCTGTGATGAACACAGGGGTGTATGTACCTTTCCTAATTATTGTTTTTGTATTCTTCGGATAAATACCCAGGAGTGGAATTGCTGGATAATATAATAGTTCTATTTTTAACTTTTGGAGGAATCTCCATATTGTTTTCCATAGTGGCTGCACGAATTTACAATCCCATCAACAGTGCAGGAGGGTTCCCTTTGCTCCACATCCTCACCAACACTTGTTATTTGTTGCCTTTTTTGAAAACAGCCATTCTGACAAGTGTGAGGTAATATCTCATTGTGGTTTTGATTTGCATTTCCCTGACAATTAGTGATGTTGAGCATCTTTTCATGTGCCTGTTGGCCATCTGTATGTCTTCTTTGGAAAGACAGCTATTCAGCTCCTCTGCCCACTTTATAGTTGGTTTGTTTTTTAGATGTTGAAGTTCTATCAGTTCTTTGCACATTGTAGATATTAAGCCCTTATCTGATATACTGTTTGCAAATATCTTCTCCCATTCAGTAGGCAGCCTTTTCATTTTGTTGGTAGTTTCCTTCACTGTGCAAAAGCTTTTCAATTTGATAAAGTCCCATTTGTTTATTTTTGGTTTTGTTTCCCTTGCCTGAGACATATCCAAAAAAATATTATTAGTACCAATGTCAAAGAGCATACTGCCTATGTTTTCTTCTAGAAGTTTTATGGTTTCAGGTTTTATATTTAAGTCTTTAATCCATTTTGAATTTATTTTTGTGCATAGTGTGAGGAAGTAGTCCAGTTTGATTCTTTTGCATGTAGCTGTCCAGATTTACCACACCATTTGGTGAAGAGGGAAAAAGACAGCTTTTTCCCACTATATTCTTACCTCCTTTATCGTAGATTAATTGACCATATAAGCATGGGTTCATTTCTGGCCTCTCTGTTCTGTTCCATGGATCTATGTGTGTTTTTGTGAGAGTACCATGCTGTTTTGACTATTGTAGCTTTGTAGCATAGTTTGAAATCTGGGCGTGTAATACCTCAAGCTTTGTTCTTCTTTCTCAAGATTGTTTTGGCTATTCTGCAACTTTTGCGCCACCATACAAACTTTAGAATTATTTGTTATAGTTCTGTAAAAAATGTCATTGGTATTTTGATAGGTATTGCATTGAATCTGTAGATTGCCTTGGGTAATATGGTCATTTTTAACAATATGAATTCTTCAAATCCATGAGCACAGTATATCTTTTCATCCATGTCTTCTTCAATATTTTCATCAGGGTCTTATAGTTTTCAGAGTACACGTCTTTTACCTCCTTAGTTAGATGTATTCCTAAGTATTTTATTCTTTTTGATGTGATGGTAAGTTGGATTGGTTTTTAATTTCTCTTTCTGATAGTTTGTTGTTAGTGTATAGAAATGCAACAGGTTTCTATATATTAATTTTGTATCCTGCAATTTTACTGAATTTATTATTTCTAACAGTTTTTTTGGCAGTATCTTTAGGATTTTCTATATATAGTATCACATCATCTACAAAGAGTCACAGTTTTACTTTCGAATTTGGATTCCTTTTCTTTCTTTTTCATGTCTGATTACTGTGGTTAGGACTTCCAATACTATGTTGAATAAAAGTGGCAAGAGTGGGTGCCCTTGTCTTATTCCTGATCTTAGAGGGTTTCAGCTTTTCACCACTGAGTATGATGTTAACTGTGTGCCACTCCCTTCTGGCCTGCAGGGTTTCTGCTGCAAAGTCAGTTGATAGCCTTAAGGGAATTCCCTTGTATGTGACACTTTGCTTTTCCCTAGCTTCTTTTAATATTCTTTCTTTAATTTTTGCCATTTTAATTACAATGTCTTGGTGTGGTCCTCTTTGGATTGATCCTGTTTGGGACTCTCTGTGCTTCCTGGACCTAGATATCTGTTTCTTTCCCCAGGTTAAGGAAGTTTTCAGCTGTTATGTTTTCAAATATGTTCTCTGCCCCTTTTTCTCTCTCTTCTCCTTCTGGGACCCCTATTATGCAAACGTTAGTACATTTGATGTTGTTTTAGAGGTTTCTTAAACAGTCCTCATTTCTTTTTATTCTTTTTTCTGTTCCACCTCAGTGATTTCAACTACTCTGTCTTCCTGCTCACTGATCCGTTCCTCTGTATCATCTAATACACTGTTGATTCCCTCTAGTGTATTTACTTCAGTTATTGTATTCATCTTTGTTTGGTCATTGCTTACACTTTCTCTTTGTTAAAAAATTCTAACTTCTCACTCTGTTAATCCAATCATCTCCTGGGTTCTTTGATCATCTTTACAATCACTACCTTGAGCTCTTTATTTGGTAGATTGCTTATCTCCACTTAGCTCTCCTGGGATTTTATCTTGTTTCTTCGTTTGTAACATGTTCCTCTGTGCCTTCATTTTTCCTAATTTCCTTTTTTTATTTCTATGTATTTTGTAAGTTGATTACATTTTCCGACCTTGAAGAAGTTGGCCTTTTCTAGGAGACGTCCTACGAGTCCCAGCAGTGCACTTCCCTCTGGTCACCAGAGCTGTATGCTATAGGGATACCTCCTACATGGGCTGTGTGGATCCTTCTGTTGTGGCTGGCTGACTACTGTGGATAATCTGGTAGGCATGGCTGGCCCCCAGTCTGGTTGGTTGCCAGATCCTGCCTTGTGTGGAGGCTGTCAGCCGCTGGTGGGCAGGGCCAGGTCACAAGGCAGCTGGCTGTAGAGGTCCAGGGGATCCTGGGGTCTCTGGTTGCAGGGCCCTGGAGGTCCCGGAGCTGGTGTTGGCCTGCTGATGGGCAGAGCTAGTTTCTGAGATGGCTGGCTGTGGAGTGTGGGGTGTCCCGAAGTTGGTGTTGGTCTGCTGGTGGGCAGGGCCAGTGCCCAGCAGGTCCTAGGGCTAGTGCAGGCACACTGCTATTCAGGGCCAGGTCCTGGGCCCTTTGTTGGGCAGAGCCAGGTCCTGGAGTAGCTGTAGGCTCAGGGGTTCTTAAGGCAACCAGCCTGCTGGTGGGTGAAGGTGTGTCCCTGCCTGGCTAGTTGCTTGGCTTGAGGTGTCCCAGTACTGATGCAGATAGGCTGGTGGGCAGGGCCAGGTCCTGGCATTAATACACTAGAGGGAAGATTCTAAAATGGTGCTTGCAAGCTCCATTAGTAAAGGATGGTAGAAAAAGCTCCCAAAAAAGGCTGCCACCAGTGTCTATGTCCCCAGAGTGAGCTCCAGGTGCCTCCTGCCTCTCCAGGAGACTCTCCAAGATCAGCAGTGGGTCTGATCCAGGCTCCTTTAAAATTACTGCTTCTGCCCTGGTTTCCAGAGCATGTGAGTTTTTTTTGTTTTGTTTTTTTGTTTTGCAGTACGCGGGCCTCTCACTGTTGTGGCCTCTCCCATTGTGAAGCACAGGCTCCGGACGCGCAGGCTCAGCGGCCATGGCTCACGGGCCCAGCCGCTCCATGACATGTGGGATCCTCCCAGACCGGGGCACGAACCCATGTCCCCTGCATCAGCAGGCGGACTCTCAACCACTGTGCCACCAGGGAAGCCCAGCATGTGAGATTTTATACACGCCCTTTTAAGAGTAGAGTCTATTTCCCACAGCCCTCTGGCACTCCTGAAATTAAGTCCCACTGGTCTTCGAAGCCAAATGTTCTGGGGGCTCATCTTCCCAATGGAGGACCCCAGGGCTGGGGAGCCTCATGTTGGGCTTGGACACCTCACTCCTTGGGGAGAACCTCTGCAATTGTAATTATCCATTTGTGGGTTACCCACCCAGAGGTATGGATCTTGATTATACTGTGTCTCTGCCCCTCTGTCTTACTGTGGTTCCTTCTTTATATCTTCAGTTGTATAAGATCTTTTCTACTAGTCTTCTATTCTTTCTCATCAATAGTTGCTCTGTAAACAGTTGTAATTTTGGAGTGCCCATGGAAGGAGGTGAGCTCAGGGTCTTCCTACTCCACCATCTTGGCCACCAACCTGACCCTATTTACTTTCAAATGGGCACTAGTATATATTTTGCTGATGATGTTTTACATAGCTTCACATATATGAATGTTTCCTAGTGGAAGTATGAAACAAACCAACTGATTGAATAATAAAGATTTTAACTATTTAAAGGAACTTCATCCCTACAGGATGCATATTTAGAAGTGTAATCCTCAAAAAGGGTATTAAAAAGGAGAAGTGTAAAGGATCGTATTCAATTACAGTAAGTCTCTTTTTCTCATTCACAACACCATCATAGATAAAACTTATGTCTTTGCACTCAAATAGTTTCATGGATAAAAGGTAACTAAGCATTTTTTAAGGTCTCCACATCCTTAGTCATCAGGGAAATGCAAATTAAGACCACAATGAGATATCATTATACACCCACAAGGACGAATTACATTAAAAAGACAGACCATAACAAGTGTTGGCAAGTATGCAGAAACACTGCAAGTGCTAGTGGGAATATAAATGGTACAACCACTTTGGAAAAAAAGTTTGACAATTCATTATAAAATTAAACATCATTCACCATATGACCCAGCAATTCCATTCCTAAGTATTTACCAAAGAGAAATAAAAACACGTCTGCACAAAGATTTGTACATGGATGTTCATAACAGCTTTGTTTGTGATAGCTGAAAACTGGAAGTAACTCAAATATCCTGCAACAGGTGAACGGAGAAACAAATTGTGGTATATGCATACAATACTACTCAGCAAAAAAGGAAACTACTGATTTATACAACATGGATGAATATCAAAAAGCTTACACTGACAAAACAAGGAAGACACAGAAGAGTATATAATGTATGATTCCATTTATAGGAAATTCTAGAAAAGATAAAACTAATTTATGGTGACAGAAAATAGAGCAGTGGTTGCCTCAGGCAGAGTGACGGGGAGGGAACTGACTGCAAAGGGATATGAGGAATCCTTTAGGGTCATGGAGATGTTTTGTACCTTGAAAAGGGTGGTATTTCACGGGTGTATACATATGTACAACTTTACTGAGCGGATAATTAAGTATTCATACAGATGAACAGACTTTCAAATGACTGACTGAGCTGTTCAAAAATTAAATCTGCCTCATGGGAGGGTAGAGGTTAATGTATAGGTTAAGAGGCCATTTGGCATGTTGAGTGGATTTACACATTAAATGGGTAGTTGAAGTAGATGATCTTTAATCTCTTCCCCAACCCTGAGATACTCTGACCACCATTTATAGAGAATATCACCAATTATTCACTTTCCATCCTAAAATGGCCCCTGTATATATATTTTTAATCAGGGAAGTTTTACTATCTTGGCATATAATAACACAATCAGAAAAACACACTGCAGGTCAGAGTCCCCTATATTCACGGTGCTTTAAGGTAATAAAGAAGATATGAATCAAATACTATATCCTGAGAAAGATCTTACCAGCTGTGCAGCCAAGACACTTGAGAACTCACTATTCATGGCATATGGGAGCGCTGTTTGTGCTCTTGAACCATACGTAGTCTGGAACCTCTTTTTTATCTCATTCAGAAAATTAAAGGCTCGGGAACGCTCAAAATCCTGAAAGGAGATCAACACAGAGTTTACATTACAGTAAACAAAGATGATATGGATGATTAACAACAACCAGAAGAACAGCTAACATTTACTAAGCAATGATTCTATGAGGAGGAACTGACCTCATTTTACTGATAAAGAAACAAAAGCTCTGAAAAGGTAACTAATTTGCCAAAGGTGAAACAACTAGTAAATGAAAGAGCTGAGAGTCTAATCCAAATATGTTTGATTACTGCCAACTAAGATAACAGTACCTAGGTTAGCTTCTTGAGAGCAGGAATTGGGTTTTACTCCATCTATGTCTTTCACAGAATCTATTAGAAAGTCCAGCACAAGAAGATGCTTAAGAAATCCATAATAATAGTACAGTCTTTCACATACAAAGATAACACTATTGACATAAAGTTTGAATTGATTTTTTCAATAGTGGTGGTACTCTTATCTAGTCCCAGTCAAAAAGTGTGTGTGTGTGTGTGTGTGTGTATAACATATATACAAAAAGATAATTATAGCTCAAGAAATATAAGACTCAACTCTGACCATCCCAAATTTAGTGATATTTCTCGCCTACTCCAAGCACTTTCACATCAGTCATTTCAGATATAGCTGTATTTTTAAAATAATTTTAGAAAATACTGTGAAATCAGGAAATATAAATCATTGTGATGATCACTGTGGTTGACGCTCATCTCCATTTCACCTAAGATGATTAGTCTAAGCCAAGGGTTCTTAAAGTGGGGTCAATGGTCCAAATTCAAGGAGCTGATGTACTTGGATAGAAAACAAAAAATCTCATCATTATTTTCACCAATCTTTAACTCAAATTTCAATTGTGAATGTAGTAACAAACCGGAGAAGTATTTAACAGTACCTGTGACCTTGTCACCAAGAGAAGTCTTTTTTTCATATACCATCAGTTATAAACATCTCTCAAAATATTATTTATACCCATCACATCAAAATAATTTTTATTTATTAGACCCATGAGTAGAATTTGTTATTTAATGAATTCATAAAGAAGCATATATATTACTATATCAGTATTTAAAATATTTTGAATACTGTATTTCAATATAATTGGTTTTGTTTATAATCACACATTTAAAAAAATTCTGGGAGGGGCCCATGAGTGCCAAAGGGGTCTGTGACACAATAAACGTAAGAACTCTGACCTATGGCAATCATGCCAATTCCATGCCTCTTGTCAGTGATCAATTTAGAAATAAATACGTAACCTAGTCCTAGCCAATAAGTCATGAAAAGAAGTCCACTTTGAAAGCACGGGGAGGGTAGTGTGTGCATCTGGGAAGTTTCCTCATTCATACAGTAAGAGACTTGAGAAGACATAGTCCGTCTTTTTTGGACACAAATAAAGAAGCATGTGGCTCCATGCAACCATAAGGGGAATGTGTCCAGGAAGAAGCTGACACTAGGATTGCAGAGAGGAGAAAGGACCTTGATGACCACCATTAAGTTATTGAGCATTTTCCATCTAGAAGCTACAAATACTCAAAAACAACCTACCAATGTGAACTACAGGTTTACAAAGCTGATCATAATGTATTGTGATTTTGTTTTCCCAAAGTCCACATACATTAAAAAAAATTCACTATTGATTGGAGGAGTGAAATAATCTATTTACTATTTCAGATAAATAAATTTTGAGAGGGTCTGATACCAAAGAATCATAATTATGAACACCAATTCTCACTACACAATAGAATAAATGTAGAAATTACAAGAGGTTAAGCTAAAACTCTACAAAAGCAAGCTTATTTGCATATACCCAGATATCAACTTTTCTTTTCATTTGCTGCTCTATATGATAAATACAAAGTATAGGAAAAAAATTTCCAGCTATAGACAGTTATATTCACATCACCTTTACCCACCACAGATACAGATAATTAAGAACTGGCTCTATTAACATTACACATACTTAAATAGCAACATGTCTTCAAGTTACTTACATCATCAGTGATACAAAGATATACAATCCTGTCTTGGCAGATGTAATGAAACAAATAACTGTAGAATAAAAGATATAAAACTTACTGTGGTTATGAGTAATATCTCTTTCACTTCTATCTATGCATAAGAAATTTTAGTACTGCCAACATGACCGTATTATTTAGAGATACTGTCTATTCTCCCTCTCCCCTATATACATGTTCCTCTGAAGTCAAACTGATAGAAATAAATAAGAAATTAAAACAAGCTACATAGTGCAGTGTTATGCACATTACCCATTAAAATAATATCTACAAAAGCATAATTGGACTTTTTTTTTTTTGGCTGTGCCACGTGCCTTGCAGGATCTTAGTTCCCCAACCAGGGATTGAGCCTGGGCCCTGGCAGTGAAAGCGCCAAGTGCTAACCACTGGACCGCCAGGGAATTCCCAGATACTTAAGGTTTGAACAAGAGATGACATCTGAGGGACAGGTAATTAAGAATAACCCCTAAATGGGCCGTACAGTGTTCTTTGCCTTCTCCTAAGATCTCATAGCAAACACTTTTTCTACCGAATACTCAACAGTAACATTTATTTGGCATCTACTTTGAACCAGTTACTGGGCTAGGTGCTGAGGATACAAATAAGCAAAAACGTCAGTCCCTGCCTTTACAGAGATGAAAGTGCAGGCAATTGTGGAACAACATAGTAAGCAGGATGATAAGGAGTTAAGGGCAGTACATGGTGCTGTGGGGACATAGAGGAGACACCTAACAGAGTTTGTCAAAGGGTAACAGGAAGACATCCTGGAGCAAGTGATGTCTGAGCTGAGACCTGAAGACTAAGTAAGAGATGGCAAAAAGAACAAGCAAGAGTGTTCCAGAGTGAGAGACCAATAAGCTTAAAGGCTTTGAGATAAAAGAGCAAATACTGGGTTTAAAAGTAAAATTAGTTAATATGACTAGAGCAGTTGTCCCCAACCTTTTTGGCACCAGGGACCGGTTTCGTGGAAGACAATTTTTCCACAGGCAGGGAAGGGGTGATGGTTCAGGCAGTCAGGCGAGTGACTGGGGGGATGGTTCAGGTGGTAATGAATGTGAGCGAGCAATGGTTCAAGCAGTAATGCGAGTGATGGGAGTGATGGGGGGCAACAGATGATGCTTTGCTCGGTCACACGCCACTCACCTCCTGCTGTGTGGCCCGGTTCCTAACAGGCCTTGGACCACCACCGGTCCGCAGCCTGGGGCTTGAGGACCCCTGGACTAGAGTATAGAATGTACGGAAAAAATAAACTGCTTGCACAAATGAGGTTGTAAGTAAGCAAATACCGTGCTGTATAAGACTTTCAAACCTCACTATGCATTATCCTAAGGACAATGAACAAGCATCAAAGGGTTTTAGCCTGGGAGTGTGATCAGATTTGCCATATAAAAGGATGCTTTGGCTAAAGTGTGGAGAACTGACCAAAAGGAGGACCAGACAGAAGACTACTGAAGTAGAACAGTGAGAGAAACAAACTAAACTACTATGGGCAGTGAAGAAGAAGGGACTGAGAAGAAATAATAGAACTTGATGACTGGCTACTGGGGGTGAGGCAGAGGGATAAGTCTATTTTGCTTCCCAGATTTCTACCCTGGGCAAGTAGACAGACAAGAATACTTGTTGAATTGTATTATTAATGTTCACATAGAGGCTTGATATGAATTACAAGGAGGTATGGGAACTCAGGCAAAATGTCTTCCTCCAGCACTGAAATTGTTCACATCAACTCCACCAATGATTTCCACACTGCATATCCAGTGGCTCTCTGACACATTTGATAGTGCTGATCACTTCCTTCCTCTAGAAAGTGTTTTCTCTCCACTAGATTTCTTGACACCAGGCTTGCCTAGTTTATAAGATAGTCTCTTTTGCTCTCTGTTGATGTCTTGCAGCATCCTCAGCCCCCTGCTTTTCTCACACACACTCCCTGGAGGGTGGCATCCACTCTCTTGTTTTGCTGTCAATATCTGTTTTCAGCTACTACAATTATAATGATTCCCAAATCTAAATCTGACCTATCTCCCGAGCTCCAGGCCTGCATACGCTACTGTCTACTAGACATGTCCAACAGGAGTACCATAGACAACTTAAACACTACAGGTGCAAAAATGAAAGTCATAATTTTCCCCACAAAATTTGTTTCTCCTAAACCACACTTGGGAGGACGTTGGTGCAAAGACCACAGAAGGTAATGAGATATGGTCCTTGTCATCAAGGAGCCTATAGTCAGAGGACAGAGACAAAAAATAAAGATAGCAATTATAACACTGCGTCATAAGTGCTACAATATGAATAAACACAGGATGCTATGGAGACACACAAAAAGGGGGCACCTGGCCCAATCTTGGAGTTCAGGGGTTTCCAGAAGAGGAAACGTATAAGCTCAGGAAGACAAACTCAGATTTTTAAAAAGTAATAGCTATTGCAAAGGCTAGGAAGAGAGAAAGAACCCAACACTGAAATGCACATAGCTGAGTATGGTTGGAGAACAAAACTGAGTGCTCAAGTAATGAGAGATAAGGACAGAGAAGGGAGCAGGGGCAGATCTTGAAGAATCTTTCAAGTAGTGTTAAGGAACTTTACCCTGAGTACCTGCTGAAGGAAGGGACATGATCAGAACTGCCCTTTAATCAGAAGGATTAAAGTGACAATTAAGAAAGTATTTCATTTGGAACCTGTAAAATGAGCAAAAGTTTACCGGGGGCCTAGGAAGGGAAGGACATTCCAAGACACAAAGTCATGAAAAAAATATACCAAAGCTTGAAATAACATAGATAGGTCAGGTAATGACAAAGATTTCTATAGAGATAAGGATAGAAAAGTCAGGAATAGACAAAATTGTGAAAGCTGAGTTTCGGCTTTATTCTAAAAGCAATGGGCTTTAAGCAAGAAAGTATAATCATGGGAATGTGAAATACAGATTTAAGGAGGGATCAACTAGAAGCAGAAAAACCAGCTAGGAGGAGGTTACTAGAAATGAGAAACAATGAATGCCTGAACAAACACTATGACAAGTGAGGACAGAGGAGATTGAAATACCTCCTGTAGGAGAATGGCAAGGATTTGGTTAAGAAGTCAAATATGATTCTGAAGCTTTAGGCTCAGCCAACTGAATGACTGGTGATGCTATTAAAGAAAGAAAGAAATAGCAAGAGGAAGGTCAGATTTCAGGGAGAAATGATTTTCATACAGTAAAATGTACTTTTTTCTGTTGGTGTACAGTAATAAAAGATATTTTTGATTGGGATGATGGAACATGATTATAGGAAAGAAACTAAGGCAGAAGGTTAAAAAGAAAAGACAACTCAGTGATAGAGACTTACTCCAAAGGATACCGGGTAGGACTGGGTCAGGATGCAGGTGGAAAGACACAGCAGATGGATAACATCACTTTCTTGCACTATAACCACATTTTCGTTGGATTACATAGTCTAGCTTCCCTTGTAGCTAGATATGGCTAGTGACTAAGTTCTGCCTGATAAAATATGAGTGGAAGAAACATGCCCTACTTCCCAGCCTTGCCTCTACAAAGATGACATGTGCTTTCCTTGAGCATTTTCCTGGGAACTGACTAGAAACACGATCGTTGAGCCCAATAAATTTTTGAAGAAACCCTAAAGCCATACTCACAAGAAACTGAGGTCATTTAACCCAGAGGTAACTTCTTAGCCCCTAAACTACACCAGGAAGTAACAGAATACAAAACCTATACAGTTCCCAAAGATGACACACTAACACCCATTCTGGATGTGGCCACAGAGGATAATGGACCAGGAAGAGCCTCCTGGAGAAGAAAGGGAGAAAAGATGAAGAATTTCTTCCAAGAAAGCAGAACCACTAACCACTCCCAGGTCAGAATAGGAGTCTCTGAAATTGCTGTGGAGTAGTTATTTGAATACTGCTAAGAAGCAGTGACATCTATGTGTTTCTTGTTCTTCCCTTTTCTAAATCGAGGTTTACAACTTCCACTTAGTGATGCTGTTCTTATTCCACCAATGTCTATTGGGTTGGTCTGGTGAAACAGGGAGATCATATGACTTGTCTTTTAGTTTGTTGTTAATGGGCCACAGGAGCCACTCCTGGGCATGATGGAGAGGACTGTGTATCACTCGGACTGCCTGGACCTGGAGCTGGACACAGCGATCAGATGAGTCTTTGGGGCCACCTCCTGCAGAGAGGAGGTATGCTCTAAGTTTGGGAAGAAGAGTACATCCTAATATTTTGGTGGCCTAGAAGAGTAGACTGGAAGACTGTATGTTGTCTACTGATGTCCTATAACTTCCTCCAGAGTAACAGAGTTTTAGCTGAGCATATGGCTGCACAGCTAGAGATGACAAATTCTAGTCTCCATTCCAGCTAGGTTAGCTACATAACTATGCAGTGAACAATAAACTGTCAGGCCACTTCTGGGCTTTGCCTTTAAAAATACTGGGCAAGCACAGGGAAGTAACAAGAACTGAAGAAGCTGCCTTGGCCAGAGTTGGAAGGCACTAATTAAAAAATGGCAGAGCCACCCCACCAGTCCTGAAGCACTCATCTCTGGGCTATCTCATAAATTAATACTGTATTTTGGGGTCTCTCTCTTACAGCAGCTTAGACTAGATCCTAAATTATACAAGGAGTTGGCCCTGGAAACCAATAAGGACGTCCTTCTGAGACAGGGTCTAAGGAAATTAGGATGAGTTAGGTAACAAAAGATAGTTAAGTACTGAGGAGGAAGGTTGAGGCACTTTTTATGATTACTAAGATTTCCCCACTATGCCCCTCCAATTCATTCTCCAACCAGCCACGACAGTGATCTTTCTAAAGCAAAAGCTTACCACGTCACACACCAGCTGAAAACTTTCAATGCCTTCCCATTGCCCATACGGCAAAGTACAACCCCTTAACATGGTCTATGAGGCTCTACAGGACTTCTCTTCTGTCGGTCTCTCTAGCTTTATTTTCACCATGTTGGGCACCAGTCACAGACAACCACCTGCAGTTCGCTAAATATGCCTCCATACTTCTCTACCAGCTGTTCCTTCTACCTGGAATACCATCCCCCTGTCCACTAGCTTCTACCCTCTACTGTGATTACCTATGGATATGACTGTCTCCTTCATTAAACTATAACCTCCATGAGGGCAAATACTGAGTGATTTCTTGTATCCCCAGCACCAAGCAAAGCGTCTGGCGATAGTCAAGTGCTCAGTAAATATTTACAGACAGAATGAAAGAAAAAAATATTCTTTATCTTAACTACATCAAGTTTCACATGTACTAGAGCTCTATAGCAGAGTCACTTTTACATCTAACATTTCCATATCTTTCTTTAAAATATTAATATCACTTTGATGAAAGAATAAAATAATTTTTAGTTAAATTTAAAATTAATAGAACCAGACATTTTCTAAACTGGTAAAGATTATTGTTCTGTCAGCTTATTCAAATTATCTACTGAGAAGCTTGCTTTTCTAGTTTTCTACTGTTCTGATTATAATAATATAATTCACTTCTTTCACCCACTACCCACACAGAGCAGAACTCACTTGCCGTGTGAGTACGTTAGCTTGTTATTTTCAGAAGGTATCTTAGCCAGAATCTGCTCTGTCACCTCCAGGAAGTTGCCTCCACACCAAGCATGTTTGGCAAGGATAGTGGTTCCCCTGGCAACAACAGCGAAAAGAATGGCCATGGCTTCGATCTATCAAAAGGAAAAAAGACACATAAGACTTAGAATATTTCTTTGACATAATCTTTCAAAAGTAACTTACTATCATTACCAACATCCATCTGGAGACAGTATTGACCAAGGCACTGTAACATTAAACAGAACAGACTTAACAACAGACTTAACAAAGTCAGTCTTCTACGAGCTTATAATCTAAACCACACTGATATGCATTCATATTTAGAGAAAAACCAAATGCATACACATAATATATTTTTATGTGTGTGTGTATATACAATGTAATGTATATGTGATACATGCACACACACACGTACATTACACTGATAGGTTGCATTTACAAATTACACAGCACAAACTGTTATCATCCTCTGAAAAGCAATGACCATAGACGGCAAAGGGACATAAAAATGTCTTCATCCTTTAATAAAGTAATCCCATCCTGAAAATTTATCCTAGGGAAATAGTTCAACAGCAGTTAGATTCTATATTCACAAATATACCTATTAACAATAATAATAGCCCATATTTATTAAGCACTTACTATGTGCCAGGCACCATTTTAAACACTTAATTTAATCCTTATGTCAATGAAATTAATACACTATCATGATACTTACATTAAAATGAGGAAAATGAAGTATAAATGACTTAAATAATTTGTCCAGAATTACAGAGCTAATAAGTGGTAAAAGATGGGATTTAAACCCAGGCAGTATGGTTCTAGAACACACAATATTATCCCTATACTATATTCTGCCTGTCCTATGAAGGCATTATCCATCACAGAAATAAACTGAAAATAACCCGAATCTTCTGCAAGAGAGTAATGGTTCTATAAATTATGGTAAGATCCTTTATAAACAAAATATTTCTAAAACAACACAGAATGAGTTAAAGATTACACAGTAATACCTCAGAGGTATTGCAAGTTCAGTTCCAAACCACCGCAATAAAGCAAATAACACAATAAAACAAGTAACGTGAATTTTTTGGTTTCCCAGTGCATATAAAAGTTATGTTTACAATATGCTGTAGTCTATTAAGTGTGCAATAGCATTATATCTTAAAAAAACACAATGTACATGTCTTAATTTTAAAAAACTTAATTGCTAAAAAATGCTAACCATCATCTGAGCCTTCAGAGAGTCATAGCAGTAACACCAGAGATCACTGATCACAGATCACCATAACAAACATACTGAAAAAGTTTGAAATATTGCAAGAATTATTAAAATGTGACACAGAGACATGAAGTATGCAAAATACTGTTGGAAAAATGGCACTGACAGACTTGTTCAATGCAGGGTTGCTACAAACCTTTGATTTGTTAAAAACACAAAAACAACAACAAAAAACCCCAGCAATATCCGTGAAGCACAATAAAGCAAAGTGCAATAAGAAGAGGTATGCCTGTATTTTCCTCATGTTTATGAATTTGTACTATTTTTTTCCCCACAGAACAGCCTGGTTTCTCTTATTTAATGGCAAGAACTTATAAGAGAGATGAACAAACATCTTCCTATTCTTCAACTAACTCTTCAACCTAATGTTATTTGTTAACATGTTCAGTTTCATCCAGTAAGCCAGAGTCATCTTGGGTGGCAAAGTGAGAGTCACTTATTAAAAATTCAAATCCTTGGTATCATTCCCTGAAATTCTGATTCAGTAGGCCTGAGGTGGGACCCTAGAATATATACTTAAGAGCCAAGCCTGTCTGGATGCAGGTGATTCACATGAACACGTTTTGTGAAACACAGCAACTAAAAAATGCTTGAGGTCAGGGAATCCACTGATTCCCTCTTGGAATGTCTTTGGTATGAAGGACAGCATACAGAACAGAAATGCTCATGTGTCTCTTAAGCTGAACTCCTCTTGGGGTCTCTTCATTGCACTCTGTAAATGAAGGTGTTTCCCAGGGTTGTGTCCTCAGCCATCTTCTTTCTGGATTTCTCCAAACACATATGTAGTAGCATGTTATAATTTCCAAATGACTTTCTCATACATTATATCCCTTGAACATAAAAGCCTCAACTGACCATGTAACATGATCCAGGTACTGCTCCATCTCTTAAAATTATCATCTACACACTATCTCTGCTTCTCTATCTTCTTTTAATTCTTCTCTTCTATAATCTGGCTTTTCCCCTCAACACTCCACAAAACCATGCTTGTCAAGATCACCAACAGCCTCTACATTACAAACTTCTGTGGTCATTTCTCTATTCTCACCTTACTTGATGTCTCAGAAATAGTCAACACAGCTGAATAACCCTCCTTCTGGGAACACTCCTAAATGTCTGGCTGTTCCTTCTGTCTTCTTGCTGAATCCTTCTCCTCTAGCTGACCTCTAAATGTTGACTTTCCATGGGGATCGGTTCTGCACTCTCTTATCCTAGATGAGCTCATCTAGACCTGCCATTTTAAACATGCTTTATTTGCCAAAGATACATTGCATACATAAAAAAATCAAAGGCACAACCAAAGTTGAGTGAAAAACCAAAGACAAAATACAAGGCATACCAAATAGTTGAGGGAAAGGTAGATGAATAATAGAGATCCACAAAGAAGATGGAAGAGGACCAACCAGGAAAGCGAAAGGAAAGCCAGAAGAGTGTGGTGGCCTTGAAGCCAGAAAGAAACCTTGAAGAAGGAACAAGTGTCACCTCCCAGCTCTGTTCACTGATACACAGTATTAAGACTATAAAACAGTCACTGAAATTATTTATAAGGAAGGAGGTCATTGGTAAGGGTGAAAGAGACATGCAGTGGAGTGGGAAAAAAAAACACAAAGAGAAACAGAGATGAGAAATCATATGGCCCCTGAGACAAAGAAATGAAAAGGTAACAGCCTCAGTCCTTTAGCAGTTTCAAGAAGAAAACTGAGTTTAGCAACAATACAAAAAGATCTAGTGTGCTAGCGGACCATAAGTTCGCTATGAAGTGTTATGATGTAATTGCTTAAAATGCTTATGTAATCTTAAATTACATTAAGAAACAGGGTGTCTTGATCTCTTTAAGTACTATTGCCATTATACTCTGTGCTATTTAGAACACATGTGTAATACTGAGTTCAATTCTAGGTATAGTATTCTAAGACTGGACAGAAGGGCAAAGTATGGTGAGAGACCTGGAGATTGTATCACTTGAAGAATGGCTAGAGGAACTAGAAATATTACACATGAAAAAGACAGCAATCTTCAAGTTTATATAAAGTATAGTCACCTAGAAGAGGGAGGACATTATTTGGAATATAACCAGGAACAGTGAATATAAGTTATAAGGATAGCTACGTAAGTTATGCATAGCAGTGTTTTACTCAATAAAAGCAGTCCTCAATTTTAAAAATAGCTATTAAACATTGGGTATATAGCAACAGAAACTTTACTTTCCTCTCAGATGTCACTAATAAACATTTCTTGAGGGGACCTTCAAGATGGCACAGGAGTAAGACGTGAAAATCACCTTCCTCCCCACAAATATATCAAAAATACATCTACATGTGGAACAACTCCTACAGAACACCTACTGAACACTGGCAGAAGACCTCAGACTTCCCAAAAGGCAAGAAACTCCCCACGTAGCTGGGTAGGGCAAAAGAAAAAGGAAAAACAGAGACAAAAGAATAGGGACGGGACCTGCACCTCTGGGAGGGAGCTGTGAAGGAGGAAAAGTTTCCACACCCTAGGAAGCCCCCTTCACTGGTGGAGATGGGGGGAGGGCGGGGGGGGCAAGCTTCAGAGCCACGGAGGAGAGCGCAGCAACAGGGGTGCAGAGGGCGAAGCGGAGAGATTCCTACACAGAGGATCGGTGCTGACCAGCCTCACCAGCGTGAGACGCTTGTCTGCTCACCCACTGGGGTGGGTGGGGGCTGGGAGCTGACTGGACCTGCCTAAGAGGCAAGAGACTACTGTTTTGGGGTGTTCAAGGAGAGGGGATTCAGAGTACCGCCTAAACAAGCTCCAGAGATGGGCACAAGCCATGGCTATCAGCTTGGACACCAGAGACGGGCATGAGACGCTAAGGCTGCTGCTGCAGCCACCAATAAGCCTGTGTACAAGCACAGGTCACTATCCACACCTCACCTCCCAGGAACCTGTGCAGCCCACCACTGCCAGGGTCCCGAGATCCAGGGACAACTCCCCTGGGAGAACACATGGTGAGCCTCAGGCTGTTGCAACGTCATACTGGCCTCTGCCGCCGCAGGCTTGCCCCACATTCCGTACCCCTCCCTCCCCCCACTGGCCTGAGTGAGCCACAGCCCCCTAATCAGCTGCTGCTTTAACCCTGTCCTGTCTAGGCAAGAACATATGCCTGAGGACGACCTACATGCAGAGGCAGGGCCAAACCCAAAGCTGAACCCCAGGAGCTGTGCGAACAAAGAAGAGGAAGGGAAATTTCTCCCAGCAGCCTCAGGAGCAGCGGATTAAATCTCCACAATCAACTCAATGTACCCTGTATCTGTGGAATACCTGAACAGAAAATGAATCATCCCAAAGTTGAGGCGGTGGACTTTGGGAGTAACTGACTTGGGGTCTGCTGTCTGGAACTGATTTCAGATTTTTATGTTTATCTTAGTATAGTTTTTAGCACTTATTATCATTAGTGGATTTGTTTATTGGTTTGGTTGCTCTCTTCTTTTTTTCATTATTACTTTTTTATCTTAATTATTTAAAAAAAATTATTATTCTTTTTTTCTCTTTTTTCTTCTGAGCTGTGTAGCTGACAGGGTCTTGGTATCCTGGCCTGGTGTCAGGCCTGAGCCTCTGAGATGGGACACCCGAGTTCAGGACACTGGACCACCAGAGACCTCCCGGCCCCATGTAATATCAATCAGCGAGAGCTCTCCTAGGGATCTCTGTCTCAACGCTAAGACCCAGCTCCACCCAATGGCCGGCAAGCTCCAGTGCTAGACATCCCATGCCAAACAACCAGCAAGACAGGAACACAACCCCACCCATTAGCAGAGAGGCTGCCTAAAGTCATACTAAGTTCACAGACACCCCATAACACACCACCAGTTGCATCCTGCCCACCAGAATGACAAGATCCAGCCCCGCCCACCAGAACACAGGCACCAGTCCCTTCCACGAGGAAGCCTACACAACCCACTGAACCAACCTTAACCACTGAGGGCAGACACCAAAAACAACGGAAACTACAAACCTGCAGCCTGCAAAAAGGAGACCCCAAACATAGCACGTTAAGTGAAATGAGAAGACAGAGAAATATGCAGCAGATAAAGGAGCAAGGTAAAAACCCACCAGCCCAAACAAATGAAGAGGAAATAGGCAGTCTACCTGAAAAAGAATTCAGAGTATGAGAGTAAAGATCCAAAATCTTGAAAACAGAATGGAGAAAATACAAGATATTTAACAAGGGCCTAGAAGAACTAAAAAGCAAACAAACAATGATGAACAACAAAATAAATGAAATATAAAATTCTCTAGAAGGAATCAATAGAAGAAAAACAGAGGCAGAAAAACAGATAAGTGACCTGGAAGATAAAATAGTGGAAATAACTACTGCAGAGCAGAATAAAGAAAAAAGAATTAAAAGAATAGAGAACAGTCTCAGAGACCGCTGGGACAACATTAACCACACCAAGACTCAAATTATATGGTTCCCCAGAAGGAGAAGAGAAAAAGAAAGGGGCTGAGAAAATATTTGAAGAGATTATAGTTGAAAACTTCCCTAACATGGGAAAGGAAATAGTCAGTCAAGACCAGGAAGCGCAGAGTCCCATACAGGATAAATCCAAGGAGAAACACACCAAGACACATATTAATCAAACTATCAAAAATTAAATACAAAGAAAAAATATTAAAAGCTGCAAGGAAAAAGCAACAAATAACACACAAGGGAATCCCCATAAGGTTAACAGCTGATCTTTCAGCAGAAACTCTGCAAGCCAGAGGGAGTGGCAGGACATATTTAAAGTGATGAAAGGGAAAAAACTACAACCAAGATTACTCTACCCAGCAAGGATCTCATTCAGATTCTACAGAGAAATCAAAAGCTTTACAGACACGCAAAAGTTAAGAGAATCCAGTACCACCAAACCAACTTTACAACAAATGCTACAGGAACTTCTCTAGGCAGGAAACACAAGAGAAGGAAAAGACTTACGAAAACAAACCCAAAACAATTAAGAAAATGGTAATAGGAACATACGGATCGATAATTATCTTAAATGTAAATAGATTAAATGCTTCAACCAAAAGACATACACTGGCTGAAATTATACAAAAACAAGACCCGTATATAT
Organism: Mesoplodon mirus; assembly: GCF_964341445.2. Lineage (NCBI taxonomy): Eukaryota > Metazoa > Chordata > Mammalia > Artiodactyla > Ziphiidae > Mesoplodon > Mesoplodon mirus. Next base: position 140,460,910 of record NC_138981.1, on the reverse strand, counting down.
GCTGTCTACAAGAGACCCACTTCAGACCTAGGGACACATACAGACTGAAAGTGAGGGGATGGAAAAAGATATTCCATGCAAATGGAAATCAAAAGAAAGCTGAAGTACCAATTCTCATATCAGACAAAATAGACTTTAAAATAAAGACTAAAACAGGAGAAAAAAAAGACACTACATAATGATCAAAGGATCAAACCAAGAAAAAAATATAACAATTGTAAATATTTATGCACCCAACATAGGAGCACCTCAATACATACGGCAAATGCTAATGGCCATAAAAGGGAAAATCGACAGTAACACAATCATAGTAGGGGACTTTAACACCCCACTCTCACCAATGGACAGATCATCCAAAATGATAATAAATAAGGAAACACAAGCTTTAAATGACACATTAAACAAGATGGACTTAATTAATATTTATAGGACATTCCATCCAAAAACAACAGAATACACTTTCTTCACAAGTGCTCATGGAAAATTCTCCAGGATAGATCATACCTTGGGTGACAAATCAAGCCTCAGTAAATTTAAGAAAATTGAAATCATACCAAATATCTTTTCCGACCACAACTCTATGAGACTAGATATCAACTACAGGAAAAAACTGTAAAAAATAAAAACACATGGAGGCTAAACAATACACTACTAGATAACCAAGAGATCACTGAAGAAATCAAAGAGGAAATCAAAAAGTACCTAGAAACAAATGACAATGAAAATATGATGACCCAAAACCTATGGGACACAGCAAAAGCAGCTCTAAGATGGAAGTATATAGCAATACGATCCTACCTCAAGAAACAAGAAAAATCTCAAATAAACAGCCTAACCTTACACCTAAAGCCACTAGAGAAAGAACAAAAAAACCTCAAAGTTAGCAGAAGGAAAGAAATCATAAAGATCAGATCAGAAATAAATGAAAAAAAAATGAAGGAAACAATAGCAAAGACCAATGAAATGAAAAGCTGGTTCTTTGAGAAGATAAACCAAATTGATAAACCACTAGCCAGACTCATCAAGAAAAAAAGGGAGAAGACTCAAATCAACAGAATTAGAAATGAAGAAAGAGAAGAAACAACTGACACTGCAGAAATACAAATGATCATGAGACAACTATGAGCAACTGTATGCCAATAAAACGGACAACCTGGGAGAAATGGACAAATTCTTAGAAAAGTATAACTTTCCAAGACTGAACCAGAAGAAATAGAAAATATGAACAGACCAATCACAAGCACTGAAATTGAAACTGTGATTAAAAATCTACTAACAAACAAAAGCCCAGGGCCAGATGGCTTCACAGGTGAATTCTATCAAATATTTAGAGAAGAGCTAACACCTATCCTTCTCAGACTCTTCCAAAATACAGCAGAGGGAGGAACACTCCAGAAATCATTCTATGAGGCCACCATTACCCTGATACCAAAACCAGACAAAGATGTCACAAAAAAAGAAAACTACAGGCCAATATCACCGATGAACATAGATGCAAAAATTCTCAACAATCAACGTGATACACCATATTAACAAACTGAAGGATAAAAAACATATGATAATCTCAATAGATGTAGAAAAATCTTTCAACAAAATTCAACACCCATTTATGATAAAAAATCTCCAGAAAGTGGGCATAGAGGGAAGTTTCCTCAACATAATAAAGGCCATATATGACAAGCCCACAGCCACCATCGTTCTCAGTGGTGAAAAACTGAAACCATTTCCTGTAAGATCAGGAACATGACAAGGGTGCCCACTCACCACTATTATTCAACATAGTTTTGGAAGTTTTAGCCACGGCAATCAGAGAAGGAAAAGAAATAAATGGAATCCAAATCGGAAAAGAAAAGTAAAACTGTCACTGTTTGCAGATGACATAATACTACACACAGAGAATCCTAAAGGTGCTACCAGGAAGCTACTAGAGCTAATCAATGAATTTGGTAAAGTAGCAGGATACAGAATTAGTGCACAGGGCTTCCCTGGTGGCGCAGTGGTTGAGAGTCCGCCTGCCGATGCAGGGGACACGGGTTCGTCCCCTGGTCTGGGAAGATCCCACATGCCCCGGAGCGGCTGGGCCCATGAGCCATGGCCACTAAGCCTGCGCATCCGGAGCCTGTGCTCCGCAACAGGAGAGGCCACAACAGTGAGAGGCCCACGTATCGCAATAAATAAATAAATAAATAAAAGGAAAAAAAAAATTAGTGCACAGAAATCTCTTGCATTCCTATATACTAACGACAAAATATCTGAAAAGGAAATTAAGGAAACACTCCCATTTACCACTGCAACAAAAAGAATCAAATATCTAGGAATAAACCTACCTAAGGAGACAAAAGTCCTAAATGCAGAAAACTATAAGACACTAATGAAAGAAATTAAAGATGATACAAACAGATGGAGAGATAGAGCATGTTCTTGGATTGGAAGAATCAACATTGTGAAAATGACTCTACGACCCAAAGCAATCTACAGATTCAATGCAATCCCCATCAAACTACCAATGGCATTTATCACAGAACTAGGCCAAAAAATTTCACCATTTGTATGGAAACACAAAAGACACCAAATAGCCAAAGCAATCTTGAGAAAGAAAAACAGAGCAGGAGGAATCAGGCTCCCTGACTTCAGACTTTACTACAAAGCTACAGTAATCAAGACACTATGGTAATGGCACAAAAACAGAAATACAGATCAATGGAACAGGATGGAAAGCCCAGAGATAAACCCATGCACATATGGTCACCTTATCTTTGATAAAGGAGGCAAGAATAGACAATGGAGAAAAGAAAGCCTCTTCAATAAGTGGTGCCGGGAAAACTGGACAGCTACATGTAATAGAATGAAATTAGAACACTCCCTAACACCATACACAAAAATAAACTCAAAATGGATTAAAAACCTAAATGTAAGGCCAGACACTATCAAACTCCTACAGGGAAATATAGGCAGAACACCTTATGACATAAATCACAGCAAGATTCTCTTTGACCCACCTCCTAGAGAAATGGAAATAGAAACAAAAATAAACAAATGGGACCTAATGAAACTCAAAAGCTTTTCACAGCAAAGGACACCATAAACAAGATGAAAAGACAATCCTCAGAATGGGAGAAAATAGTTGCAAATGAAGCAACTGACAAAGGATTAATCTCCAAAATATACACGCAGCTCATGCAGCTCAATATCAAAAAGAAGCAACCAACCCAATCCAAAAACGGGCAGAAGACCTAAATAGACATTTCTCCAAAGAAGACATACAGATTGCCAACAAACACATGAAAGGATGATCAACATCACTAATCATTAGAGAAATGCAAATGAAAACTACAATGAGGTATTACCTCACACCAGTCAGCATGGCCATCATCAAAAAATCTAGAAACAATAAATGCTGGAGAGGGTGTGGAGAAAACAGAACCCTCTTGCACTGTTGGTGGGAATGTAAATTGATACAGCCACTATGGGGAACAGTATGGAGATTCCTTAAAAAACTAAAAATAGAACTACCATATGCCCCAGCAATCCCACTACTGGGCATATACCCTGAGAAAACCATAATTCAAAGAGTCATGTACCACAGTGTTCACTGCAGCACTATTTACAATAGCCAGGACATGGAAGCAACCTAAGTGTCCATCAACAGATGAATGGATCAAGAAGATGTGGCACATATATACAATGGAATATTACTCAGCCATAAAAAGAAACGAAACTGAGTTATTTGTAGTGAGGTAGATGGACCTAGAGTCTGTCATACAGAGTGAAGTAAGTCAGAAAGAGAAAAACAAATACCATATGCTAACACATATATATAGAATCTAAAAAAATGGTTCTGAAGAACCTAGAGGCAGGACAGAAATAAAGACACAGACATAGAGAATGGACTTGAAGTTACAGGGAGGGGGAAGGGTAAGCTGGGACAAAGTGGGAGAGTAGCACTGACATATATACACCCCCAAATGTAAAACAGGTAGCTAGTGGGAAGCAGCTGCATTGCACAGGGAGATCAGCTCGGTGCTTTGTGACCACCTAGAGTGGTGGGATAGGGAGGGTGGGAGGGAGACGCAAGAGGGAAGGGATACGGGGATATATGTATACATATAGCTGATTCACTTTGTTATACAGCAGAAACTAACACAACACTGTAAAGCAATTATACTCCAATAAAGATGTTAAAAACAAATAAGCATTTCTTACTCTCTCCTCTACTGCTAAAAACCACACCTGTAATCAAGTCTCACATGGGCCCACTATTATTATCTTGCAATAGAATCTGTAATGTCTTAATGAATATTGGGATAATAGAAACAACTGTGGCCAAAAGAATACTGCATTTGAAGTCTGAAAACATGGCTCTGCTAATTATTAGCAGTATGTGAATGTCCATTAAATGATAAAGTGCTATATAAGGTCAGGTTCAAGAAGAAAAAGAATTAAACTATAAGCCAGAAAGAGAAGAACAAAAAAAGATAATGGAATATAAAGGAAAGTTGTCTTAACACTGCTCTTCCCTGTTCTCTTACTCACTCCTTGCTTGGTCCATAGCCATCATCCCAATTCTACTACATTCCTGCTAAGAATCCTGTATGAGTTTCCTGTGGCTGCGTGACAAAGTACCGAAAGATGCAAGGCTTAAAATAACAGAAATTTATTGTCTCATAGTTTTGGAGGCCAGAAGCTCGAAATCAAGATGTTGGCAGGTCCATGCTGCTTCTGAAATCTGTAGGGGAGAATCTCTTCTAGAATCTCTTCCTAGCTTCTGGTGGTTTGCTGGCAATCCTTGGTGTTCCTTGGCTTGTAGCTGCAGCACTTCAATCTGTGCCTCCATAGTCACATGGCAATCTCCACATGTGTCTATGTCTTCACATGGTAGTCTTTGTGTCTCTTCCCTTCTTATAAGGACACCTACTCCAGTATGACCTCATTTTAACTTACATCTTAATTACATCTGCAAAGACCGTATTTCCAAATAAGGTCCCATGCACAGATAGCAGGGGTCAGGATTCAACATGTTTTTTGAGGACACAACAAATCCCATCTTGGGAACTCACCATTCCTCCCAAATCACTCCTACTCTCCCCTCTCCACATATTCATATCACCCCAACTTGCCTCCCTCTCTTCTCCAAAACCTCTGTCTCACATCCTTCCATAATCATATTAGAGGCCTGTCCTTAGAACGATGGGCCAGAAGAGCAACCTCCAACAGCTTGGAGTTAGAAAGACCAGTTTCTACTGCCCAGAAAGTTCTAAGGAAAGAACATTTTTGTTTCAGTTGCTGGGATTCCGAAAAAAAGATATGCTACGGGGGAATCCGAGTGAGAATTCTGAATGTAGTTTTTTATAGAGGAATTATTAGAAATTGTGGTGAAGGTCTTTAAGTCCATTAAAGGTTATATATGATGCTATTCATTGGCTTAACAACTGAAATGTCATAAGTAGCATTATTTATAGAAAAAAATGCACCCAGAGTTTCAAACAATAATCTAACAAAGGAACTTCTGGGATATATCCATTTGTAAGGGATTGCCTGCATTAAAAATATTGCTAACAAAATAGCACAGCAACAACATAAATGTTCCTCCTCAGTGGAGGCATCTTCAAGTGGAAGTTGAAGATGGTTTCAGGGAACTGAGTAGGGTAAAAGGACGAGTCAGTGTTTCCCACACTCAAGTCTTTGTGTTCTGAGAAATTTTTTAATTCTGTATTTTTATTTTGATAACACTAAAAATATATACGAATACCCAGATTATCTACATGTATACCATATAAATGAGTGATGGCAAACAATTCAGTGCTGCATTTGCATTACGAAGGCATAGGTGCCAAGAAATTCCCTAAAACAGTGCTTAATTTTTAATGTACTGGAAGCATGTCTGGCTGCTCCTAGGTTGACACATCCTAAAATCATAATGACAATCATGACTCAAGCACTCTTGTATTCCTGTTGTGTTTTTTAATCAGTTATAAGGACAAAATTTATACTTTGCAGTAACAATTTACATCTGAAAGATGTCTGCATGGAAAAAGCCTTTTATTTTTAAGAACTGAGACTTAGTTTTCTGACATTCTTAAAATGACAGTGTGGAAGAATAACATTAACTCATAAATTATCTCAAGCTAAGCAAAAAATAATACTCAAAGGTGTTTATACCAAGTGGAACCCAAATGATACTATAATGTGCTATATGAATAAACGTTGCACAACTATTCAAACAGAAGAAAGAAATGGAAGAATTAACTCATCACATAGCGCATGGCAATAGCCAATGCCAAATCAAACGAAAGCATTCTGTATCATTATCTGTATTACTGCAAGGAAATATATTACGTTTAATCCTTGCAACAGTTCATTAGCAGAATGTTTCACAGGAAATACATTATGGAAATTAAATTTTTTCCACCCTTGTATCATGGGGCATACTATTAAATTGTCCCATTAAATTAAATGCGGGGGGCATGGAAGGTGCTCAGGAAAAAGATGGGAACTCATTTTAGGAGACAGCTATGGAACAAGAGAAGGCACAGAAGTGAGAACATGCTTGAGAAGGTAAATAAACTAGCCTGATGAGATGGAATGGTCCACATTTGGCAAATGAGAAGGTATAGGGATAAGTCTAATGGCCATATGTAAAAAGAAGGCCTTGTATAAATTAAATAACTTGTATTTGCTCAAATAGTTTTTCTATTTCAGTTCAACACATGTTCTAAGGCTTTACTATATGGCACCCAATATAGTAAACACTGGAGGTATGAAGACCAGCCAGAAAGGACGTCTATACTCAAGGAAACCATAGTAAAATATGGAAGACAGACATAAACAAATAAATGAAATAAACTTTAAGGTTGAATAATCTAAGAATGCACCCAATTGTTTAGAAGATTTCTTAAAGTTTTGTGATTATCTCATCTTGGATGAAGAAAAAAAAATGCAGGTGTCAGCCTATGTATTGGGAATTTCCTCAGTATACAGTTTTTTCTTCTTGGAAGAGAGGTCAAAGTGTCTGTTTTATCCTTACTAGGTTCTCAATGCCCAGCACAGTGCCTGATATATAATAATCCCTCAAACATTTAATAAATAAATAAACACCAAGCATGTTTTGGTTTTAAATATACTATTATAGACAGATAACTTTATATTCAGTAGGACCTGGAAAGAACAATATTTTGATTACCAAACTATCTCCCTAAGATAAAGGAGTTGAGCTGAGAATAATCCAATCCTCAACTCTTCTTAGGGAGGAACTAAGCAAATGACAGAAAAGCCACCAATTCTGATGTAATAACCTTGGAGGAGACAGAAGAATGAAGAACAAACATTGATATGAGAGAGAAAAAGAAGTGTTTATGAAAATCCTGAAGTCTGGTCACAGATCAAGACTATTCTTGTTGGTATTACAAATATTCTTTTGGGGTGATGTTCTGAGACCCAACCCAACCCTTCTAACTTTCTCAGGACAGGAGACTACCCTGTCAAGTAAAACATTTGTTCTATTTTGCATTAACCACCACCACCACATAACATCACCTTGATTCTTCTTGTTTGCCCCTTCCACACACACTCACAAATATGTAAGCTACTGAGAGTAGCGATCTCCTATGTCGTTTCCAGCTATATCCCTTGCACTTAGAAGAGCGTCTAGCACATATTAGCTGTTCAATAAATGTGTGTTAAACAAAACATATGAGTGGCTCTACTCTCAGTCACAGCTATTCAAGGGAAAAAATGTCCGAAACATGACAGTATATTCCGGGATCAAGGGTGGGACAATGGAGGTACAGGTAGTTGAGAGCAATTAATAAGACAGAAAGAAAAGGACTTGATAACTGATTGTTTGTGGGGATTATGGAGGAGGGAGGTGTAAAGCATTTACTAAAGAGTCTAGTACGTGGTCAGTTTATTAAATATTGGCCAATAGTAATAAGAAGAACAACACTGTACAGGTCTGACGCTGAGGAAATAGGTCGGGGCAGAGATATAGAGCTCCTATCCGAACTGAGGAAGAAGAATTACAACACTGGGCCTTGGAGGAAGGGCACGCAGAGGGCTAGGAGCCCAGAAGTAGGAGGTAAAGCAGAAAGTGACGTCATCGAAGCAAGGGCGTAGAGAGTTTTTAGAAGATTCAAGAAATCTCAAGATATTCAAATGCTACAAAGAGGTCGTGCAGAATGCAAACTGAGGGAAAGTTAACATTCTTTTTTCCTCTGTAACAACTTAAGTGACGCATTCTGACTCTTTCACTCGAGACCCTTTTAGCGGCATAAAACGCACTTCACCAAAACTGGACCTGTCCGACAATTCGAACTGTCGACACCAGAGAAGCCCTAGTCACCCTTGCATTGCCTCCTAATTCCACCTTCCCGTCGACACCTCTGCCCTCCCTCTGCCATCGTCTCCCGGCCCAGCGCTCCCCGCTGCTTTTACCTGTCCGGACACCGTGTGAGAACTCGGGGATCGGGACAGAGTTGCGCGGGTTAGCGCGGGGTCGCCAACTGCCTGCTCCCGGAGGAGGCTGAACCGGACGCCGCCGGCTTCCGCAAAAGCGCCCCGCCCGCGCGCGGCTTCCTGGGAATGTGAGCGCTCCTCCAATGGGAGCGAGAGGCGGGGAGGGGCCTGCTGCGTTCCCAGCCCCCTCACTTCCCAGGAGCCGCACTGCATTCTGGGAGTGGTAGTTTCGGCTGGCCTATCGCCGAATCCGTCACCCGCTCCATCAACAATTCATGTTATAAACAACATCAAGCGCTGTTCCTTAGAGAAAGTGAGAGAATGCACGGCCACAAAAAGTCCACCGGCGGGATAAATGAAGAGCCGAGCTTTCCCCACCGTCTCCCTGCTTAGTCTCAGCAGGTAACATCGCCTGTTACTTCACAGACAACATAGAATTCATCTGACAGGAATTCCCTCTAATTTCGCCACGAAATTCTTTTAACCTCCTTGGATCCTTCAGCAATCCTTTCTCCCATTCTTTTGCAATAATAAAAATGGTAATAATAATAATAAACCAACTACTCTCCTTTGATGTAAACTCCCTCATCCCCTTTACATCCCTATTCCTTCTTACTAACTCAGTCGAGCTCCACTAATAAACTACTCTGTCTCGTGTCTCAACGGCTCCCTGCTTATTTGCCCTTTATTATCAGCATTTAAAGACTGTCAAAGTTTCTCTCATCTAAAATATTCCAAAGTCACGTTTCTCAACCCCACACCACCCCAAACCTCTCACCACACACAGACTTAACTTCTCCTTTCCAGTCAAAATTCTCAACGGTGTTGCTAAAATAGACACTTTTTAACCATTACCATACTTCACCTCTGCAGGATTTTACATTGGTTATTCCCTCCTTCTTGAAACCCCCTTAGTTTGGGCTGCTTTAACAAAATACCTCAGACTGAATGGCTTAAACAGAAATTAATTTTCCACAGTTCTGGAGGCTGGGAAGGTTCAGACCAGGGTGTCACAGTGTGGTGGGGTTCTGGTGAGGACCTGCTTCCTGGCTTGCAGGCTGCTGCCTTCTTGTTGTGTCCTCATGTGGTGGAGAGATAGTATCTCTCGCACATCTCTTATAAAGGTACTAATCCCATTCATGAGGGCCCCACCCTCATGATCTAATTAACTCCCAAAGATCCACCTCCAAATACAATCACATTGAGGATCCAGGCTCTAATATATAAATTGGGGTGGGAAGAACACAAACATTCACTTTATAGCACCCTTTATTCTCTTAGCTTTTTCTAAGATGCTGCACTCTTCTGGTTCCCCTCCCACTTTTGTGGCAGATCCTCATTTTCCTTTGAAATGTTCATTTTCCACAGGGCTCTTCCTTACACTCTCTTCTTTTCTCAGTTGTAAAACTTTTCTTGGGTGATCTTAACTAATCCCATTGCTTTGATTATCATCTGTATGCTGATGATTCTCACATATAGGAAGCCCAGACAAGACTCCTGTAACCCAGACTAAATATCTAATGAAAGCTGGGCATCTCTTTCAGGCACCTAAAACTTAATGTAGTCTTTAGTTGACCTAATACATTCCTACTCTCCCCTCTCCCATAAGCTGTTCCTCCTTCTCCTCTAATCCCATCTCAGTGAATGGCACAACCATGCAGTCAGTTGCCCACACCAGAAAGCTGGGTATCATTTTGGATGCTTTCACTCCCTCATAGCTCACATCCAAATAATCAGCAAGCCATGTTAATTCTATTCCCTAAATATCTCACTTGTCAAACTTCAGTTTTCTCATCTTTGAAATGAAGATAATAACGGCACCTGTCTTCAAAGATTGCTGCAGTGATAAATAAGCAATACTGCCTGGCAAAGAGTAAGCACTCAAGGACAATAAGCATTTATTGAACAAGCATTATATTTGTCATTGGTTCTTCTTTATTAGGTCTTACATAATAATAGCTAGCATTTACTTTATATTTAGGGAGAAAGAAAAGGAAAATGAGAAATGGTGAGATATTTTGTGTAAGTTACAATCCACTCCATTCCTCAGTATTTTTCCAATCATGACAAAAATATAGCAGTAGTCACAAAGCACTATACAAACTGTTCTACTCTAATGTGTGCAGCATATACCATACTTTATTTATTGTTATCAGCTCTGGATGGGCTATAAACATTAAAAAAATCATGACAAATGATCTGAGCACTAGAAACCAGAAGTAATATCTCTGTACCTACAGTATCTCCTTCACCATCTCCCTCCCACCCACTCCTCATCACTTGAAATTGTTTTATCTAAAACAAAATCTGATCATTTCCAACTTCTACTTAAAATCTTAATTCACTCCTCATTATGTAGAGGATAAAGTCTAAGATTCTAAACGGAGAATTCAAGGCCCTCCATGACCTGACCTCTCTTGACCTTCCCTGCTTCATATTCTGCTTCTCTCACCAACACATCCTGTGTTCAAGCCTACTCTTGTATGGTGTCATTCACTAATTCATCCATCTATCTATTCCTCCAACAAATATGTACTAAGTGCCTACTATGAGCCAGGCCTATTCTGGATTCTGGTGATATAGCAGTGAACAAGACAGACAATGTCCTTGCCTACTGAAGTTAACACTTCAATACCATGCTCTTTCATGCCTCAGTGACTTTGCACAGGCTGCCTCCCTTATCTAAATATTATTTACCCTTCAAGACATATCTTAAATATCACCTCTTAACTTTCCAGCAAAGTATATGCTTTTTTAAGCTTTTTCATCCTCTGCAAAGGTTTACTTTTCATCTTAATATTAATTTAATTTTATTCAATGCCTATTATTTGAGAGACAGCATAGTATCTTTTTTTTTAAAGACACCAATTGTACTGGAACATTTGTTACTTTTTAAAAAAATTTATTTATTTACTTTTGGCTGCGTTGGGTCTTCATTTCTGTGTGAGGGCTTTCTCTAGTTGTGGCAAGCAGGGGCCACTCTTCATCGCGGTGCGTGGGCCTCTCACTATCGCGGCCTCTCGTTGCAGAGCACAGGCTCCAGACACGCAGACTCAGTTGTTGTGGCTCACAGGCCTAGTTGCTCCGCGGCATGTGGGATCTTCCCAGACCAGGGCTCGAACCCGTGTCCCCTGCATTAGCAGGCAGATTCTCAACCACTGTGCCACCAGGGAAGCCCGACAGCATAGTATCTTAGAAAGAGAAGTTTTGGAGCCAGACAGTCCTGAGTTAATAGCTGTATGAACTCTAAATGTTGCCTCAATTTAGAGGTTTTAGAGCTCTATCAAAGCCCCTCTTTTACTCTATAGTCTCTCCTAAAGTAATCTCACCTGTGCTTCAAAATTTGTATCTCTAGCACAAGCATTTATTTAATAATATTAAATTATATTTAATTTAATATTTAAGTAATATTTAAGCTGAAATATAAATGTCAAGAAGGAATCAGCCATAAGAAGATCAGAGGGAACAGAAATAAAGCCATAGTGACTGGAGGGTAGTGGAAATGAGGGGAGAATAGTAGGAGAGGAGATCACACAGGCCTTTCTGCTCCTCAAATATGTCAAGCTCCTCCTCACTTTATATCTTTGCACCGGCTCTCTCTGCTTGGAGTTTTATTCCCTCTTATCTTTTTGTGGCCAGAGGGTCTTGCAAGGCTGCGTAAGCTAGAAGAAGGAGTTTGGACTTTATTCTAAGTGTAACGGGAAATAGAGAGGTTCAAGCAAAGGAGTGGTCTGATGTATGGGTTTTAAAAAATTATCTGGCTTTATTTAGCATACCAGTATACTGTCTACCCTGGTAATAAATTAATATGTACAGTTTTCAAAATATGTTGGGTAGTTTCCAAGAGGAGTGCTTCTGGATGTGTATACTACAGTGCATGCAGAACCGTTTAAATAGGTGGCTTTATAATTTGATAATTTTCAAATTTAGAAGTTCTGTTACCATTTCATCAGGTTACTGAAAAATGGATTCTCTTTTTTATAATACATGATTTTAGATAGTATGAGCTTATGGAGTAAAGGTTTCAATTTCCATTTCAGTTCCTTCAGCTACCAAACCTGGAATTATAGAACTGATGGTTTAGATAACCTTATCCAGTCTCCCAATTGTACACATGACAAAGATTACAAAGCTAAGAAGAGATGGAGCCTGGATTACAAACTAGCTTTCTTATAGTAGATGCTCCAGAACTGTCTGTTGTACTAAAATAAGATACATATATCATACAGAACTCTAGTCATATCTGAGAGATCCTGGTTTTACATTCTGCTTAACAGGATTGGATCGTGATGTGTTATTTTGTAGTTCACAAACAAATCTAGTGACTGTTGTTTTGGCATCACCATCATTCACATTATTGCAATTTATCACTGATCACCAGTGCTATTTATGCTTCTTTTCTCCTGGATATTTGGACTTGGGAAAATTTTCTTCCTGTTCATCTGTGCCCAAAATAGATCTACCTTGAGAATGCATGTTCTCCTTTGAAATTCACAATCAGTAGAGGGAGCTAACACATTATCAATATCTACAAAATCATTGACATTTGAGTATGGGACAGTTTGTTTCTCTTTGTAGCTCATTCCAGTTAGTGTCATCACACTTCCGGCTCTGTTGGTCTGAGCCATCAATGGTTCCAACATCAGCTTTGGCAAAGCAGTTGTGGATTACTTCTGAGGTTTCTATCTCACATAGCAATGAAATTCTCATCATTTGGACATGCCAATGGACATGCCATTTCTTTACACCTGCAATAGAACAGTGCTTCTCATAACATACCAAGCATTTCCATCATCCAACTTTTGATGATTTATTATTTCTCAGTCAAATGGCTACACATAGCCATGGTGCTGGCAGGCAAAAATAAAAGACTACAAACGTTTTAATTTAAACCTCTGGTGTCCATGTGCAGCTAACAGTAATAGAATGTTCACATTCTGGTAAGTCATTTTACTTTCTAATCGCAGGAGCCATTTTCCAAACAACCTGCCAGACGTCAGTGCATTTTTGTTAAGTTTATATACACACAGGAAAGTTGTGTATAAACGGGGAGTTTTCAAATTTCCATATTGATTCTAATTTCTTGCTCCTCTCAGCATTCTAATGGAGGAAAGCTGATGACCCAGCTTTCTTTCTTTATTTATTTTTCTCCAGGACAACATTCTTCTGTCAGAGTGTTCCTCTGGTTTGGTCACAGATTATAGAGGCGCATTAGATATGCCCCCAAGGACACATCTATTCAGATTTGACTTCTCATTTTCAAGACAATCATCAGCAAACAGAGTTATTGTAGGTGCTTCACTGTTTAGGTTAAGTGAAATGATATTGTGATAATGCTGAAAGCATTGTTGCCAGTCATAAAGACTTGACATCAACTCCCATTTGAAGAGCAATTTCATTAGCCTTTTCTAAAGACAAGTGAGCATCCAGATATAGAAATATCTTCCCTGGTCTGGCAAAATTATTCAAGTGTTCCACTTACTAAGTTGGCATATTTTGCTCCTCTCATTCTGTTATGAATTTTACCTCCCTCAGCTCCTTGACTTTTTCCAGTTTTCAAAAAAAAATACAGAATATTCATGAGAAAATTCCAAATTTTGTGACCATTTAACTTTTTGACTTTTCTTTTTTATCCATGAACATTTAGTCCTGGAGAAATTGGGAGCTCACTATATTTTCATTTTAATGGCATGACAAATACCGCATGGAGTGTAACAGAAAAGGCCTGCTTCATAGAACATGAACATTCTCAAAAGGGCAAGACCAAGGGCAAGCCTGAGGCTTGGTGCAGGAGATGAAAGTGCAGCACTGACAAGGCAACTAATTGTCTTAAGTTCCAAAGTTTCCAAAGCAAACGTGATGTCAAACTGTAAAATGGGTTACTTTGAATTATTTTTATAACCAAGTCAAAAATGAGGGATACTAATGACTTTGGGGTAGATACTGCTGCTATCAGACAGCAAGTAATTAGGTTTAAGACATTAAAATGATGAAACAGAGGGAAAGAAAGCACTGACTTGAAATTATCCTCCTTTACAATTCTGGTGAAAAATTGAGAACACTTAGAGTTCAAAGCTCTAAGCATAAAATCCATATGTTGGCTTACTTCTCATATGATGTAAAGAATCCACAATCTAACGCAATAGCAAACCACAAAACTGGTGTCCCTATGGGAGAGGCCTGTAACTTGACATTTGTTTTTTCCACCTTGCCTCATTTCCAATTGTTTAGAATTTTTGACTCCTCAAGCCTTCAGCCTTTAACCAATTATTTGCTGGTGGAAGGGGCTGGGGTTGTTTCTCCACACATAAACTGATCTTTGTCATCAATCACTTTCATAATGAGAGAACATCCAGGACACATAGCAGTGTCTTCCCCATTCTCCAACTCTTCCTTGGTAGGGATGAAGATGTCCATATAAGTTATCCCCACATGCACAGGGGTAGAAATACATCTCTAAGGCATGATCATATTGCAAGTCCATGATTTCTATCTTGGAACAGACCTGGTATGTTCCTACCTTTGAGTTTTTGCATCAGCTGTTTACTCAGCACTGAATGCTGAACCTCCACATCTGTGCACATGTCTTTCTCTGGTATCAAATAGTATTCTAAGATAAATATATATTACTGCATTTAATCATTGGTGTAATGGTAGGAAGTCATTATTATTGTCATCAACCTTTTTTTTCCAGATAAGAAAACCGTGGCTTCAAGTTGCACAGAAACTCAAGGGGCCAAGGTTTGCCTCCCGAGGTCTTGGCTTCCTAACCCACCCCCTCTTTCGTAAGTTTCAGAAGTTCCTTAAGAGGGAATGCAAGGAAGGATAGGCAATCAGTGTTGGTTGACTAAATCCAACAGTCCCAGATCGACCTGTTTGTTTCCGTTTGTCCCCTCCATTTCTGTTCCTGTGTCCTGAGCCTTCCTGTCACCTTGAAAAGGGATGATTACAACGCAGAAGCCACAGAGATGGGGGAGGGAGCAGAAATCTCACATTTCTCAGCAAAATGGTTGGAAGACAGTCCGTAAGTGCTACCGAAGGGCGAAGTATTTCAGAGTACACAGCCCAGGGACCTTGGCAGAAAGGGCCCAAGGGGCCCAGAGCTTGAAACAGAGCCGGGAACAAGGTCAGGGGACAGGGACCAGGCAGGCCCGGTGTTGTGTCACTGCCTGTGGCAGCTTCTCTGATAAGGGTGCAGCGCTCCAGTGAGGAATGGAAGGGTAGGAGGGCCGCTACCCTTCCATACTGAACATGGCCACTGAATGCGAGCTTGTGACCCCGGTTCGGGAAAGCAGCGGGAAACCGACTGAACCTGTGACCTTCTTCAAGGGGCAAGGGAACAGAACAATCATGAAGAGCAGGTTAGCTTTGGTTTTCTTTTGTCTCTTTTATTGCTTCTCAAAAACACAGTGAGCAGGATTTCATCTCCCTCCCCACTCGGCTCGGGATTTACCTGGAGCACTTCTCTGACAGGGTGGGGGTCGGGGTAGGGACCACCGATAGAGTCCACTCCTAGAGTCTAAAACAGTAAGGCTCACAGGGGTTGCTCTAAATCATCCCTGGGTTAGAGACTGTGGAGCTGGGACTAGAACCCAAGACGGCTGCCACCCACACCTTTGGTGTCCCCAAGGCATCACAAGCCTTTTTTTTTTTTCCTTCCCACTACAGCCTTCAACGTTATTTCAAATATGTGGCCGCGGTAGTTCCCTGTAAGGAAAAGAAATTTAAAACGGCTTCAGATAGCTTACATGTAAAGATAATGGTTTTCACACTATGTTTTAAGAGTATCTGAAAGCTGTGAGTCCATATGTAACACAATGGGAATCAAGGGATATATGTTTTTAATTTGTATATCTTACTTCCTTCTGGGAAGTAATTGCAGAGTGTTTTAGAAGCTCTGTAAAAAAAAGTGGCTGGAATTCATTCACATAACCTGTGGCTCACAAGATCTCTAGGATACACTCTTGCTCAACTCTGCACTGTATCTTCACACAGCTGTGCAGATAATTAGCTTTGTTGAGAGATGGAAATACTTTTTGTAAGAAGACAGTAAGTTTCTATGTATAATGGAAAGTCATATAGAAATTTAAGAGGATTGAATCAACATACAGGCTAATAGCTTCTATTTAGCAAACATTTATTGGAGCCTGCTGAAGACCAAGAACTGGGAGACTACAAACAAGGATAAAACCATACGTTCACAATCTGGGTCAAGGTACTTAGCATGGTAGAACAATAATTGATATGAGAGAGATTTTATGAACAAAGTAGGCAGAGGAAAGGAAACATTAACATTTTATTTATTGAACATATATTTAATGAGTCCCTGCTATGTCCGAGATACTAATGCAACAGTACACAAAACACAGTTCCTGCTCTCTTGGAGATTGCAGTTGTTGAGTTCCTACTAAGCGTCAGGCAAGTTCTTACATTCATTTTTTTAGATATATGTGTTCTCAGTTAATATTCCAACAACCCTGGGTAGTATCTTCTTGAGGTCCATATCTTAAAATTTCAGTAACAACTAGAATTTTACAATCCATAGACATCTCCTTATCTAGATATATAAAAGAACATGGTGAAAATGGTGAGAAATCTTGGGTTTAAATCTTGTTAAAGGTTAATAGCAAAGCATAAATTCAAATCCAATGTCTATTTTTACTCCATGGTCCCCATATACCTTTATACAATGCAGCTTCCTGTGGGGCCAAGCCCAATCTGACTTCACAGTCAAACTGCATCTTAAAGGATGAGTGGGACAGGAGCATAATAGAGACAAAGGTTACTGCTTATGTAATAAATCCCACAGAAAGAACTTCTTTTCTTCAGTCATTAAGGTCACATGATTCAGTTATCCAGACTTACTGAGTTATTCATACAATTTTAGCCTGCCAAAGTAGGAAGGCCAACATTCTAGGAAATTTTTTTAGAAGTTATCGCCATGACTTTGACTATCTGCAATTAAACAGAGAGGTGCAGTTCAACAAACTTCACTGAGGCATCATGTGCCAAGAAGTATGCTAAGTACTAGAGATACATGCTCTGAAAAGACTTAAATAATATATGCATTTGAGACATTTTTGTCCTGGATTTTGTTACAATTCTGATTTCAATACAATTCATATGACTTCATCTTTCTGACTCTCCTCTATAAATTATGAGGTTGTATTAGCTGGTCATTAAGAAAAATTTTTATAATCTAGCTGTATTAGAATCTGGCAAAAAGTTTTCTTTAAGTGGTTACTTTTCTCTTTCAAATTTTGCTGCATTCTATGGTCTTGTACTTGATACTGAGGAATAACATAATAATCTTTCATTTTATCTTGGTTGGCAGGTGCTGGCAGTTGATGCATATAGAAGTTGTATCACGTTTTTATTGCCCAAGGAGGACCCTAAGAAACTCTCATTATATGATCATGAAGAAGTGAGTGTAAATGTCCATTCACCAAGAGTTTGGTGGTTTCTTCCTAGAACCATTGGACTAAACATTGATCCTTTAACACCAGTGTATGGATAGGCTACACAAGAATCACCTGGGGTGTTAGCTGTTAACATAGATTCCTGGCCTACAAAGTCACATTTTTGAGGGTTTAAGATGAGTATCTGTATTTGTAGCAAGGAACACAAGTGATGCTGATAAGCTTAGAAAATACTGCAAAAGCAGAGACTATGGAAACCTATTTAATTCCCCAATTCCAAAATAGGATCAGATTTAATCCTAAACTGGGATCAGATTTTTCAATTTGCAATAGTGCCTACCAGAGTTAACAACACAAACAGAATGTCGTTTAGTAGATATAACCAAAATCTATCATTCTTTAGCTTCAAGTCCATTTACTGTCCATAGCCTCTAGGATACACTGCTACCAAGGCCTAATTTCAGTTGCCACTTTGAAAAACAAATGCAAACGAAATCTGTCACTAGACAGACTATAAGCCTCATTATTTTCCAACATTATTCAAAACCTACTTTCATTTGATAAATCATAAAAGTTTTTTAAGTTACACAAGTAATGCATGATCCGTAATAGAAAAATCTGAAAATGCAAGTAGGTAATAAAGAAAATATAAAAATCAACCTTAATCCTACCATTTAGGGTATATATCTCACAAGACTTTACATGTATATAGACGTGTGTATGTTTGTGTAAAAAATTAATTTTTTTCTGAGTGTGTATGATTTATGACATTGTATAGGAAATTAAAATTCATTATACCATGGAAAAGGCCACCGATGAATTGATCACATAAAATTAGTCCGCCTCAAAAACCTAACAATAGCATCTATACTCTTCATCATATCATTGGTCCTTCGTTGACTACTGAATGCTAACAATGCAAAAATTACAAATTAATGGTAATTCCCTGGTGGTCCAGTGGTTAAGACTCTGCTCTTCCACTGCAGGGGACGCAGGTTCAATCCCTGGTTGGGGAACTAAGATCCCGCATGCTGCGTGGCATGGCCAAAAAAAAAAATTACAAATTAATTGCAAGGTAAAATTATAAATCATGCAAAAGATACAGGATTTCATAAAGTTGAAAGTGGTATTGGATAATTGCTTCAATACACCAAAGCCACTGACACATGAATTAGATCAGTTAACAACTGAAGTGAAGAAAATCTACATGGAGGATGATTGATAGGTATTTTCATACCAAATTAATGAGGAGTCTTTAGAAGAAACAATGAATTGTTCAAATGTTTGGGCAAAAATCACCTTTTTATGCTAGGAGAACAATAAATGGGGTGAAGGATACTATATCATGTGATACTTTTATTGGAAAAATGCCCCAAATCCCCCAAACAATTCTTATTTCATTCTTTGTCCAATCTAAAAATTAGTGCATAGCTGCAATTAAAACCTAAATTCTTTTAAATATGAGATTAAGCAAGCTTATTTTCATAATCTTAGGTCTTATTTTTCCGGATGAAGTCCCAAACAAACCTTTTATCCATCATTAGTGATGAAATTTTTTTCCCCTTTTAGGTTGATTCCCTTCAGGTAGCATTTTAAGTACCAGTTGTCCTTGGATAATGAGGACTTTCTATGTGTGTGCATGACACTGTTTTTGTTTTTATTTCAATTGAGATATAATTGACATATAACATTATACGAGTTTTAGGTGGAACCTAATGGTCCAATATTTGTATATATTGTGAAATGATCACCACAATAAGTCTAGTTAACATTCATCACCACACGTAGTTACACCTTTTTTTCTTGTGATGAGAACTTTGAAGATCTACTCTCTTAGCAACTTTCAATTATATAATGCAGCATTATTAACTATAGCCACTGGGTTCTATATTATATCCCCAGGATTTATTTGTTTTACAGCTGGAAGTTTATACCTTTTGATCACCTTCACCTATTTTGCCCACCCTCCCAAATCCCCCACCTCTGGCAACCACCATTCTATTCTCTGTATTTTTGAGTTCAGTTGTTTTCCCAAGATTCCACATATGAGATCATACAGTATTTGTCTTTCTCTGTCTGACTCATTTCATTTAGAATAAAGCCCTCAAGGTCTATCCATGTTATTGCACATGGTAAGATTTTCTTCCTTTTTATGAATGAATACTATCCCATTTGTGTGTGTGTGTGTGTGTGTGTGTGTAAAACATTTTCTTTTCCATTCACCCATTGATAGGAACAGCTTGCTTCCATGTCTTGCTATTGTAAATAATGCGGCAATGAACATGGGGGTGCATATATCTTTTTGAGTTAGTGATTTTGTTTCCTTTGGATAAATATCTGGAAAAGGAATTGCTAGATCATATGGTAGTTCTACTTTTATTTTTTGAGGAACCTTCATATTGTTTTCCACAGTGGCTGCACCAATTTACATTCCCAACAAGAGTTCACAAGAGTTGTCTTTTCTCCTCATCCTTGCCAACACTTGTTATTTCTTGTCTTTTGAAAATAACCATTCTAACAGGTGTGAGGTGAAAGCTCGTTGTGGTTTTTTATTTTATGTACTTTTTTTTTACATTTTATGAGAGTACAATTGCTTTACAGTGTTGTGTTAGTTTCTACTGTATCACAAAGTGAATCAGCTATATGTATACATATATCCCCATATCCCCTCCCTCTTGTGTCTCCCTCCCACCCTCCCTATCCCACCCCTCTAAGTGGTCAAAAAGCACCTAGATGATCTCCCTGTGCTATGTGGCTGCTTCTCACTAGCTATCTATTTTACATTTGGTAGTGTATATATGTCCATGCCACTCTCCCACTTCATCCCAGCTTACCCTTCCCCCCATCCTGTATCCTCAAGTCCATTCTCTACATCTGCGCCTTTATTCCTGTCCTGCCACTAGGTTCACCAGAATCATTTTTTTTATAGAGTCCATATAAATGTGTTAGCATACAGTATTTGTTTCTCTCTTTCTGACTTACTTCACTCTGTATGACAGACTCTAGGCCCAACCACCTCACTACAAAACTCAATTTCGCTTCTTTTTATGGCTTAGTAATGTTCCATTGTATATATGTGCCACATCTTCTTTATCCCTTTATCTGTCAATCGACATTTAGGTTGCTTCCATGTCCTGGCTATTGTAGATAGTGCTGCAATGAACATTGTGGTACATGTCTCTTTTAGAATTATGGTCTTCTCAGGGTATATGCCCAGTAGTGGGATTGCTAGGGCATATGGTAGTTCTATTTTTGGTTTTTTAAAGAACTTCCATTCTGTTCTCCATAGTGGCTGTATCAATTTACATTCCCACCAACAGTGCAAGAGGGTTCCATTTTCTCCACACCCTCTCCAGCATTTACTGTTTCTAGATTTTTTGATGATGCCCATGCTGACCGGTGTGAGGTGATACCTCATTGTGGTTTTGATTTGCATTTCTCTAATGATTAGTGATGTTGAGCATCATTTCATGTGTTTGTTGGCAATCTGTATATCTTCTTTGGAGAAATGTCTATTTAGGTCTTCTGCCCATTTTTGGATTGGGTTGTTTGTTTTTTAATATTGAGCTGCTTGTATATTTTGGAGATTAATCCTTTGTCAGTTGCTTCATTTGCAACTATTTTCTCCCATTCTGAGGGTTGTCTTTTTGTCTTGTTTATGGTTTCCTTTGCTGTGCAAAAGCTTTTGAGTTTCATTAGGTCCCATTTGTTTATTTTTGTTTTTATTTCTATTTCTCTAGAAAGTGGGTCAAAAAGGATCTTGCTGGGATTTATGTCATAGAGTGTTCTGCCTATGTTTTCCTCTAAGAGTTTGATAGTGTCTGGCCTTACATTTAGGCCTTTAATCCATTTTGAGTTTATTTTGTGTATGGTGTTAGGGAGTGTTCTAATTTCATTCTTTTACATGTAGCTGTCCAGTTTTCCCAGCACCACTTATTGAAGAGGCTGTCTTTTCTCCACTGTATATT
Source organism: Mesoplodon mirus (assembly GCF_964341445.2). NCBI lineage: Eukaryota > Metazoa > Chordata > Mammalia > Artiodactyla > Ziphiidae > Mesoplodon > Mesoplodon mirus. The sequence goes on along the minus strand of NC_138981.1, from coordinate 140,439,072 downwards.
CTTGCCTCCTTTATCAAAGATAAGGTGACCATATGTGCATGGGTTTACCTCTGGGATTTCTATCCTATTCCATTGATCTATATTTCTGTTTTTTTGCCATTACCATAGTGTCTTGATTACTGTAGCTTTGTAGTATAGTCTGAAGTTAGGGAGCCTGATTCCTCCAGCTCTGTTTTTCTTTCTCAAGATTGCTTTGGCTATTCGAGGTCTTTTGTGTTTCCATACAGATTTTTAAATTTTTTGTTCTAGTTCTGTGAAAATGCCAGTGGTAGTTTGATGGGGATTGCATTGAATCTGTAGATTGCTTTGAGTAGTATAGTCATTTTCACAGTGTTGATTCCTCCAATCCAAGAACATGCTATATCTCTCCATCTGTTTGTATTGTCTTTAATTTCTTTCATCAGTGTCTTATAGTTTTCTGCATACAGGACTTTTGTCTCCTTAGGTAGGTTTATTCCTAGATATTTTATTCTTTTTGTTGCAGTGGTAAATGGGAGTGTTTCTTTAATTTCCCTTTCAGATTTTTCGTCGTTAATATATAGGAATGCAAGAGATTTCTGTGCCTCAATTTTGTATCCTGCCATTTTACCAAATTCATTGATTAGCTCTAGTAGGATTAGGATTATCTATGTACACTATCATATCATCTGCAAACAGTGACAGTTTTACTTTTCCTTTCCAATTTGGATTACATTTATTTCTTTTTCTTCTCTGATTGCCTTGACTAAAACTTCCAAAACTATGTTGAATAATAGTGGTGAGAGTGGGCACCCTTGTCATGTTCCTGATCTTACAGGAAATGGTTTCAGTTTTTCACCATTGAGAACGATGGTAGCTGTGGGCTTGCCATATATGGCCTTTATTATGTAGAGGGAGGTTCCCTCTATGCCCACTTTCTGGAGAGTTCTTATCATAAATGGGTGTTGAATTTTGTTGAAAACTTTTTCTGCATCTATTGATTATCATATGGTTTTTATCTTTCAGCTTGTTAATATAGTGTATCACATTGATTGATTTGCGTATATTGAAGTATCCTTGCATTCCTGGGATAAGCCTCACTTGATCATGGTGTATGATCCTTTCAATGTGCTGTTGGATTCTGTTTGGTAGTATATTGTTGAGAATTTTTGCATCTATGTTCATCAGTGATATTGGCCTGTAGTTTTCTTTTTTGGTGACATCTTTGTCTGGTTTTGGTATCATGGTGATGGTGGCCTCGTAAAATGATTTGGGAGTGTTCCTCCCTCTGCATTTTTTGAAGAGTTTGAGAAGGATAGGTGTTAGCTCTTCTCTAAATGTTTGATAGAATTTGCCTTTGAAGCCATCTGGTCCTGGGCTTTTGTTTGTTGGAAGATTTTAAATCACAGTTTCAATTTCAGTGCTTGTGACTCATCTGTGCATATTTTCTATTTCTTCCTGATTCAGTCTTGGAACGTCATACTTTTCTAAGAATTTGTCCATTTCTTCCATGTTGCCCATTTTTTTGGCATATAGCTGCTCATAGTAGTCTCTCTTGATTATTTGTATTTCTGCAAGGTCAGTTGTTTCTTCTCTTTTTTCATTTCTAATTCTGTCCATTTGTGTCTTCTCCCTTTTTCTCTTGATGAGTCTGGCTAATGGTTTTTGTTTTCAATTTTCAAAATGCTTTCAATTTTGTTTATCTTCTCAAGGAAGCAGCTTTTAGTTTTATTGATCTTTGCTCTTGTTTCCTCCATTTCTTTTTCATTTATTTCTGATCTAATCTTTATGATATCTTTCCTTCTGTTAACTTTGGGGTTTTTTTTTTGTTCTTCTTTCTCTAGTTGCTTTAGGTGTAAGGTTAGGCTCTTTATTTGAGATTTTTCTAGTTTATTAAAGTAGGATTGTATTGCTATAAACTTCCCTCCTAGAGCTGCTTTTGCTGCATCCCATAGGTTTTGGATCGTCATGTTTTCATTGTCATTTGTTTCTAGGTATTTTTTAATTTCCTCTTTGATTTCTTCAGTGATCTCTTGGTTATTTAGTAGTGTATTGTTTAGCCTCCATGTGTTTGTATTTTTTACAGTTTTTTTCCTGTAATTGATATCCAGTATCATAGCATTGTGGTCGGAAAAGATAGTTGATACAATTTCAATTTTCTTAAATTTACCAAGGCTTGATTTGTGACGCAAGATATGATCTATCCTGGAGAATGTTCCATGAGCACTTGAGAAGAAAGTGTATTCTGTTGTTTTGGGATGGAATGTCCTATAAATATCAATTAAGTTCGTTTGGTCTAATGTGTCATTTAAAGCTTGTGTTTCCTTATTTATTTTCATTTTGGATGATCTGTCCAATGGTGAAAGTGAGGTGTTAAAGTCCCCTACTATTATTGTGTTTCTGTCAATTTCACCTTTTATTGCTGTTTGCATTTGCCTTATGTGTTGAGGTGCTCCTACATTGGGTGCACAAATATTTACAATTGTTATATCTTCTTGGATAGATCCCTTGATCATTATCAAGGATCAATAGTGTCCTTCTTTGTCTCGTGTAATAGTCTTTATTTTAAAGTCTATTTTGTCTGATATGAGAATTGCTATTCCAGCTTTCTTTTGATTTCCATTTGCATGGAATATCTTTTTCCATCCCCTCACTTTCAGTCTGTATGTGTCCCTAGGTCTGAAGTGGGTCTCTTATAGACAGCATATATATGGTCTTGTTTTTGTATACATTCAGCCAGTCTATGTCTTTTGGTTGGAGCATTTAATCCACTTACATTTAAGGTAATTATCGATACATGTATCCCTATTACCATTTTCTTAATTGTTTTTGGTTTGTTTTTGTAGGTCTTTTCCTTCTCTTGTGTTTCCTCCCTAGAGAAGTTCCTTTAACATTTGTTGTAAAGCTGGTTTGGTGGTGCTGAATTCTCTTAACTTTTGCTTGTCTGTAAAGCTTTTGATTTCTCCGTTGAATCTGAATGAGATCCTTGCTGGGTAGAGTAATCTTGGTTGTAGGTTCTTCCCTTTCATCACTTTAAATATGTCCTGCCACTCCCTTCTGACTTGCAGAGTTTCTGCTGAATGATCAGCTGTTAACCTCATGGATTCCTTTGTATGTTATTTATTGCTTTTGTCTTGCTGCTTTTAATATTTTTTCTTTGTATTTAATTTTTGATAGTTTGATTAATATGTGTCTTGGTGTGTTTCTCCTTGGATTTATCCTGTATGGGACTCTCCTTGCTTTCTGAACTTGACTGACTATTTCCTTTCCCATGTTAGGGAAGTTTTCAACTATAATCTCTTCAAATATTTTCTCAGACCCTTTCTTTTTTTCTTCTTCTTCTGGGACCTCTATAATTCTTTCTTTTTCTCTTCTTCTTCTGGGACCTCTATAATTCAAGTGTTGGTACGTTTAACGTTGTCCCAGAGGTCTCTGAGACTGTCCTCAATTCTTTTCCTTCTTTTTTCTGCTCCGAGGCAGTTATTTCCACCATTCTGTCTTCCAGGTCACTTATCTGTTCTTCTGCCTCCAGTGGTCCAATCTCGCACACACACACACACACACACACACATATATATATATACACACACACACACACATATATATATTCACATTTTGCTTATCCATATATCCATTGATTGACACTTGGGTTACTTCCACATTTTAGCTATTGTGAATAATACTGCTATATAATTGGTGTTCAACTATCTCTTCAAGACCCTGCTTCTAATTCTTTTGGGTATACCTCCAAAGTGTAATTGCTAGATCATACGGTAGTTTTATTTTTAATTTTTTGAGAAACTTCCATACTGCTTCCTACAGTGATAGTACCATTTTACATTACCATCAACAGTGTGCAAGGTCTCCAATTTCTGTACATCCTTGCAACACATTATTTTATGTTCTTTAGATATTATCCATCTTAATGGGTGTGAGTTTTGATTTGCATTCATCTAATGATTCATGATGTTGAGAATCCTTTCATGTGCTTATTGGCCATTTAGATTTCTCCATATCTTCTTTGGAGAAATGTATGTTCAAGGGCTTTGTCCATTTTGAATCAAGTTGTTTGTTGTTGTTGGGTTTTAGGAGTTCACTTTATATTCTGGATATTGATCCCTTATCAGATATATGATCTGAAAACATTTTCTCCCATTCTGTGGGCTGCCTTTTTACTGTTTATACTGTCTTTTGATGCACAAAGTTTTTAAATTTTCATGAATTCCAGTTTGTCTATTTTTTCCTTTTGTTTCTTGCACCCTTGGTGTCATATCCAAGAAACCACTGCCAAATCCAACGTCATGAAGATTTTCCCTTACCTTTTTTCTGAGCGTTTTAGAGTCTTATGTCTTACGTTTAGCTATCTGATCTATTTTGAGTTAATTTTTTTATATGGTGTTAGATTAGGGTCCAACTTCATTCTTTTGCATGTGGATATTTAGTTTTCCCAGCACCATTTGTTTAAAAGACTGTCCTTTCTCCCATTAAATGGTCTTGGTAACCTTGCAAAAATTATTTGACCATATGCATGAGAGTTTATCTCTGGGCTCTCTATCCTATTCCATTGATCAATATGTCTGTCTTTATTCCAGTACCACATTGGTTTTGATTTGCATTTTCTGATGATTAGTGATTATAAGTGCCTATTCATATGCTTGGCCATTTGTGTATCTTCTTTGGAGAAATGTCTATTCAATTCCTTAGCCCACTTTTTGTTTGAGTTCCTTATATATTTTGGATATTAACCCCTTATTAGACGTATGGTTTGCAAATATTCTCTCTCATTCCATAGGTTGTTTCCTCACTCTGTTGATTGTTTCCTTGCTGTGCAGAAGCTTTTTGGTTTCATGCAATTCCATTTGTTTATTTTTCTTCTGTTGCCTTTGTTTTGGGTGTTTGTGATGCTTAATTTCATGTATTAACTTGATTGGGCTAAGGAATGCCCAGATAGCTGGCAGATCATTATTTCTGGTGTATCTGTGAGGATGTTTCTAGAAGAGATAGCCATTTGATTCAATAGACTGAGTAAATAAATCTACCCTCAACAATGTGGGAGGGGAACATCGAATCTGTTGGGGGACCTGAATGGAGCAAAAAGGCAAAGGAGGGGCAAATTCTCTCTCTTTTCTTGAGCCAGGATGTCCATCTTTTCCTGTCATCAGACATCAGAGCTCCTGGTTCTTGGGACTTCAGACTTCAGGACCTACATCAGTGGTTTTTTCGTTCTCAGGTCTTTGGTGTTGGACTGGGAGTCATACCATTGGTTTCCCTGGTTCTCGGGCCTTCAGACATGGACTGAATTTTACCATCAGAATTCCTGGTTCTCCAGCTTTCAGATAGCAGATTGTAGGACTTCTTGTCTCCATGACCACGTGAGCCAATTCCTATAATAAATCTCCTATCTATCTATCTATCTATCTATCTATCTATCTATCTCTGTCTCTATCTCTAAGGTTCTGTTTCATGGAAGATCCCTGACTAATACAGGGTCATATCCAAAAAAACTCATTATGCAGACCAATGTCAAGAAGTTTTCCCCTATGATTTATTCTAGTAGTTTTACAGTTTCAGGTCTTATGTTTCAGTCTTTAATCCATATGAGTTAATTTTCATATATGGTGTGAGATAAGGGTCCAAGTCCATTCTTAGATATTTACAAAAAGAAAAATTTCTTTTTGTAAATATCCAATTTTCCCAATACTATTTATTGAAGTGATTATTTTTCCTCATTGTATATTCTTGCACCCCTGTCAAGGATCAGTTGACTGTAGGGGTATAGATTTATTTCTGGGCTTTCTATTCTGTTCCATTGGTATGTATGTATATTTTTATGCCTGTATCCTATTGTTTCAATTACTATAGCTTTGTAATACATTTTGAAAACAGGAAGTGTGTTGTTTCCATCTTAGTTCTTGCCAAAGATTGCTTTGATTACTTAGAGTCTTTTGTGGTACCATATGAATTCTAGAATTGTTTTTTTCTATTTCTGTATAAAATGCCATTGAAGTTTTCATAGGAGTTGCATTGAATCTATAGATGACTTTGGACAGTATGGACATTTTAACAATATTAATTATTCCAACTCATGGACACAGGATATCTTTCCATTCATTTATGTCTTCTTCAATTTCTTTCATCAATGTTTTATAGATTTTCAGTATACACATTGTTCTCTTCCTTTGTTAAATTTATTCCTAAGTATTTTATTCTTTTTGATGTTATTGTAAATGGCATTGTTTTCTTAATTTCTTTTTTGGATAGTTGGTTGGTTGTATATAGAAATGCAACTTATTTTTTTGTGTGGATTTTGTATCCTGCAACTTTTTAAAATTCATTGATTAGTTCTAACAATGTTTATGTGGCATCTTTAGGGTTTTCTGTGTATAAGATCATGTCATCTGCAAACAGACATTACTTCTTCTTTTCTCATTTGGATGCCTTTTATTTCTTTTTCTTGCCTAATTGCTCTGGTTAGGACTTCCAATGCTATGTTGAATTGAAATGGTGAGAGTGGACATTCTTGTCTTGTTCCTGATCTTAGAGGAAAAGCTTTCAACTTTTTACCATTGACTATGATGTTAATTGTGGGCTTATCATATATATCCTTTATTATGTGGAGGTAATTGTAGTTAGAAAAGATACTGATATGATTTTAGCCTCTTAAATTTGTTAAAATTTGTTTTGTGGCCCAACATATGATCTATCCTTGAGATGTTCCATGTGCACTTGAGAACAATGTGCATTCTGCTGCCATTGGATAGAATGTCCTGTATATATCTGTAGGTTCATTTGGTCTGTAGTGTTACTCAAGTGTTCTGTGTCCTTATTGATTTCCTGTCTGGATGGTCTATTGTTGAAAGTGGGCTATTGAAGGCTCCTGCTATTATTTTATTGCTATCTATTTCTCCCATCATTTCTGTTCATATTTGCCTTACATATTTAGGTGTTCCAGGGTTGGATGCCTATATATTTACAAAAGCTATATCCTCTTGATGAATTTACCCCTTTATAATTATATACCTATTTTGTCTCTTCTCGCAGTTTTTGACTTCAAGTCTATTTTTCTGGTTTGACTATAGCTAACCCTGCTCTTTTGATTATTTGCATGAAGTATCTTTTTCCATCCCTGCACTTTCAGCCTATATGTGTCCTTAAAGTTAAGTGAGCTTCCTGTAGGCAGCATATAGTTGGATCTTGTGTGTGTGTGTGCCTTTTTAAAAAATCCATTCAACCTGACAGCTCAAGATGGTGAAGTAGAAGGATGTGTGCTGACCCCTTCCTACAAGAACACTGGAATCACAACTAACTTCTGAATAACCATCGACAAAAAAATGCTGGAAACTACCACAAAAGATACCCTACATCCAAAGACAATCAAGAAGCCACAGCGAAATGGTAGGAGCGGTGCAATTGCAATAAAATCAAATCCCATACCCATTGTGTGACCCAAAAACTGGAAAACAATTATACCACAAAAGATTTCCCATTGGAGTGAAAGTTCTGGTCCCCACATCAGGATTCCCAGCCTGGGGGTCTGAAAATGGGAGAAGGAGTCTCCAGAGAACCTGGCTTTGAAAGCCAGTGGGTTTGACTGCAATACTTCCTCAGGACTGGGGGAGACAGAAACTCCACTCCTGGAGGGCACACACAAAGTCTTGTGTGCACCAGGACCCAGAGCATAAAAGCGGTGACCCCATAAGAGACTGGGCCAAACCTACCTGCTAGTATTGGAGGGTCTCCTGCAGAGGTGGGGGGCAGCTTGGCTCACTGCAGGGACGAAGACACTGGCAGCCGCTGTGCTTGGAAGTACTCATTGGTGTGAGCCCTCCTGGAGGCCGCCATTAACCCCACCAAACAGCTTGTAGGCACCAGTGCTGGGTTGCCTCAGGCCAAACAACCAACTGGGAGGGAACACAGCCCCATCCATCAGCAGACAAGTGGATTAAAGTTTTACTGAGCACAGCCCTGCCCACCAGGGGAACAAGACCCAGCTCTACCCACCACCAGTCCCTCCCATCAGGAAGCTTGCACAAGCCTCTTAGATAGCCTCATCCACCAGAGGGCAGACAGCAGAAGCAAGAAGAAGTACAATCCTGCAGCCTGCAGAACGAAAACCACAGTCACAGAAAGTTAGACAAAATGAAAAGGCAGAGGATCATGTCCCAGATGAAGGAAAAAGGTAAAATCCCAGAAAAACAATTAAGTGAAGTGGAGCTAGGCAACCTTCTGGAAAAGGAGTTCAGAATAATGATAGTGAAGATGATCCAGGATCTCAGAAAAAGAATGGAGGCAAGGATTGAGAAGATGCAAGAAATGTTTAACCAAGACTTGAAGAACTAAAGAGCAAACAAACAGAGATGAACAATACAATAACTGCAATGAAAAATACACTAGAAGGAATCAATAGCAGAATAACTGAGGCAGAAGAATGGATAAGTGACCTGGAAGACAGAATGGTGGAAATCACTGCTGCAGAACAGAATAAAGAAAAAAGAATGAAAAGAAATGAAGACAAAGAGAACTCTGGGACAACATTAAACACTCCAACATTTGCATTATAGGGGTCCCAGAGGGGAAGAGAGAGAGAAAGGACCTGAGAAAGTATTTGAAAAGATAATAGTTGAAAACTTCCCTAACATGGGAAAAAAAACAGTCACCCAAATCCAAGAAGTGCAGAGAATCCCAGGCAGGATAAACTCAAGGAGGAACATGCTAAAATACATAGTAATCAAATTGACAGAAATTAAAGACAAAGAAAAAATATTAAAAGCAACAAGGGGAAAATGACAAATAACATACAACGGAACTCCCATAGGGTTATCAGCTGATTTCTCAGCAGAAACTCCACAGGCCAGAAGGGAGTGGCACAATATATTTAAAGTGATGAAAGGGAAGAATCTACAACCAAGAATACTCTACCCAGCAAGGCTCTCATTCAGATTTGACAGAGAAATCAAAAGCTTTACAGACAATCAAAAGCTAAGAGAATTCAGCACCACCAGACCAACTTTGCAACAAATCCTAAAGGAGCTCCTCGAGGCAGGAAAGAGATCAACAACTTAAAATAATCTTGTACATATATAGACTGCCACATCAAAACCTCATGGGAATAGCAAAGAGTAAAAAATTTTCATGCACATTTGATTATGTCATTACCTTGATTTCCATTGTTCTTTGCAGCCTCCTAATTACTAAAACAAACTTCTTAACGTTGCCAGGTCACTGCCTAGTTCTTTCCTATCTCATATCCTACCTTATCCCCCTCACTTTATTCCAGGTATACCGGAATAAAGTGGGCCTTCTTTCACTTCCTTAAACATACCAAGTTTTCTCCTGCCTCAGGCCTTTGCCCATGTTGGACTATCAAACCAACCCTCTACACATAGCTTACTACTGCTCATTCTTTAGATATCTTAACTATAACCTTTGGTTCTGGTCCCTTGAAGACTAGATTATGTCCTCATTTTACATACACTTCTATAGCATTCAGTGCTCTCACTACTAGTAGTTATTTAATTACATGTAATTATTTAATTACATATTTCATTCTTTCTTCCACTAAAATATAAATTTCATGAGGGCAGGAATAATGATAGTGTTGTTAATTGTTGTGTCCTAACTACCTGGTATATTGTAAAACTGCTAGAAAAAAAGAACACATATCAATGTACTACAGTCTATTCCACTGACAAATAAAAATAAGTTTCAGATTATTTCTCATTAAAGGTCATTAATATCACTGTTCCCTTATACTAAGGCATAAAACTGAAAGCTATCTGTATTTCAATTGTGTCTATGACTTAGGCCTATACTTCATTCTCTATTGCAATCTTATTATAAAATGTGCCTGAGCTGTTGACTCAAAATTTTTAATTTGTATTATATGCTGCTTGAGAGTCATGCATTATTCATTCAATGTCAAAATATTGCCAGAAGTATTTTTAATTCTTCCTCATTTCTTACTGTGATTTTTTTAAATCCTGTTGGGTCAGGTGGCATTGACTCATCTTGGAAAATATACTCATTTGACTTCACTTACTTTGACTTTCAAATAGGAGTTCCTTATATTACAAAAGAAAAGAAACATTTTCTCTTCTCCTCTCTTGGATAAAAAACCAAGACCCAACTAAGAGACTCTATTATAAAGACACAGAAAGGTAAAAAGGAAATATGTGGCAAGTGATACACAATGCAAAAATAATCTAAAGAAAGATGAAGTGGCTATATTAACATTATATAAAGTAGATTTCAGAATAAGAAATATTAGGAATAAAGACAGATATTTCATAATGATAAACAAGTCGATTCTCTAGGAAGACATAGCAATCCTAAATGTGTATGCACCTAACAACAGGGATTGAATGTACATGAAGTAAAAACTGACAGAAATGAAAGGCAAAATAGACAAAACATGATTATAGTTGGGTATTCCAACACACTTTTCTCTGTAACTGACAGAACAAGTAGACAGAACATCAATAAGAGTATAAAATATTTGAAGAGTTAGATCAACCAACATGATTTAATTGGCATTTATAGAAAACTCCACACAACAACAAAATACACATTCTTTTTAACTGTACATGGAATATTCACCAAAATAGCCATATTTGGGGCCATAAAACAAATACCTAAATATTTGGAATTGAAAACAAATTTGTATATAACACATGGGTCAAAGAAATCATAAATTAAATTAGAAAATATTTTTAACTGAATGAAAATGAAAATATGCCATACAAAAATTTGTGGGTTATAGCTAAAGCAGTGCTTATGGGTTATTTATGGTATTGATTATTAGAAAGGAAAGAAGTATTCAAGTAAATAATCTAAGCTTATACCTGAATAACTAGAAATAGAAGATCAAATTCAATCTAAGGTGTGGAAGGATAGAAATAATAAAGAAAGGGAATCAATGACATTAAAAGCAGAAAAACAATAGAGAAAATCAGTGAAACCAAGAGCTGGTTATTTGAAAAGATTCAAAAGCCTTACTAACGTGGTCAAGAATAAAAGGGAGAAGAAACAAATTATGAACATCAGGAATGAAAGAGGGCTGTCACTACATATCCTTCATATATTAAAAGAAAGTATTAATAAGAAAGTATTATGAACAACTTTATGCCAAGACATTTCACAACTAGATGAAATTCACAAACTGACTGTAAAAAAATCAAATTTTTGAAATTGACTAAAAAATAGAAAATTGGAATAAGTTTATATTCTATAAAGACATTTAATTCATCATTTAAAACACTATAGGACCAGATGGACAAGATGAATTCTATGAAACATTTAAGGAAGAAGTAATATCAATCTTACACAAACTCTTTCAGAAATTAGAAGAGAGGACACTTTTCAAATAAATTTTAGGCCAGCACTACCCTGATATCAAAACCAGACTAAAATATTACAAGAATAGAAAGCTACAGAGCAACATCCCTTATGAATAAAGATATAAAATTACTCAACAAGATATTAGCAAATTGAATCCAGCAATATCTATCTAAAAATGCATCACAACTAAGTTGGGTTTATTCTGTGAATGCAAGGTTGCATTAACATTTGAAAATACACTGTTGTTCACCATATCAACAGAATAAGGGAGAAAACCATATGATCATCTTAATATGCAGAAAAAGCATTTGAAAAATATCAAGACTAATTGATGATTTTTAAAAAATTTCTTAGCAAAAAGAAATTGAAGGGTACTTAACCTGATAAAGGTCATCTACAAAAAGGCCCTGATGTTTTACCCTTAAGATTGAGAACAAGGCAAGGATGTCCACTCTTGCCATCTCTTTTCAACATTGTACTGGGGGTCCTAGCCACTATATAATGAGACCAGTACACAAAATAAAAGTCATAAAGATTGAAAAGGAAAAGAACAATACTATCTTTATTCACAGATGACATTTTATATAATGGAAAATCCTAATGAATCTTCAGAAATGTTATTAAATACACAACTGAGCAAGGTCACAAGATATAAGATCAGCATACAAAAACTGATTGTTTTTTTATAAACTAGCAAATAACAATTGAATACTGACATAAAAAGCAATTACATTTGAAATAGTGTCCAAAAATATGAATTGCTTAAAGCTACATTTATCAAAATATGTGAAAACCTGTACATTTAACATTTCAAATTTTGCTCACAGAAATAGAAGAAAAGTTAAATAAATGGAGCAATACACTATATTCATAGATTGGAAGACTCAGTTGTGTTAAAGTTGTGTCAAGTTCTCCTCATTAATTTATAGATTCAACTCAAGCTGATCAATATCCCAAAAGGTTTTTAAGAGATATTTATAAGCTGTTACTAAAATTTGTGTGGAAATCTGAAGGATATAAATGCCAGAAAGAATTTTCTAAAATAACAAAGTGGGGGAGGTATGGTCAAAATGGTGGAATAGGAAGATTCTGAGATCATCTCCTCCCATGCGCACACCAAAATTACAACTATTTACAGAATAGCTATCTATTAGAATGACTTGAACACTAGCAGAAAAGACGTTCCACAACTAAAGATAGAGAGAAGGACACAACAAGATGGGTAAGAGAGATGCAGTATAGTCAAGGCCCATTCCCATGGTAGGCAACCCACAAATGGGAGGATAATCATAATTGCAGAGGTTCTCCCCAAGGGGCAAGGAGTCTAAGCCCCACATTGGTCTCCCCAGCCTGGGTGTTCTGCACCAGGAAAACAAGACCCCAAAATATCTGGCTTTGAAAGCAAGCAGAGCTTAAATATGAGAGACCTGGAGGTCTATAGGAAAAAGAGACTTCACTCTTAAAGGTGTGTATAAAAACCTCACATGCTCTGGGTCCTAGCACAGAAGACTAATTTGAAAAGAGCCTGGGTCATACCCACTTGCTGATCTTGAAGAGTTTCCTGGAGAGGCAGGAGGCAACTGGAGCTCATCCTGGGGACACAGACACCAGTGGCAGCCATTTTTGGGAGCTCACTCTACCACAAGGACACTGGTGCTGACAATTGCCATTTTGGAGTCCTCCCTCTAGCCTATTAGTCCTGGGAGATTATCTGGTCACTAGCCAGTGGCACCATTATTTGGGACTCCCTAAGAGAAGCAGCCAGTGATGTGGGGACAGGAACCCACCCACCATTAGGCAGGCACCAACCTTGGACACTACCAGCCCCACACCCAGGCAGCCTGGGACCCAGCACTGCCCACCAGCAGGCTGGCACCAGACCTGGTGACCCCAGGTGGCACAGCCAGATGCTCTGGGACAAGGCCCCATTCACCAGTGGGCCAGTACCAGACCCAGGTCCTTGAGGGCCCCACAGCCAGCTACCCCAGAAACTGGCTGTGTCTACCAGGGAGACTGTAACAAGCCCAGACACCTTCAAGCCCTGCAACCAACCATGATGGGAACTGGACCTGCCTACCATTGGGGCAACCACTGCATGAGGGAGGTCCTGGCAGCCAACTGCGCCAGGGGCCAGCCTCACCTACTAGCATTACCACAGTAGCTAGCTCCTCCACCAGAAGGGTGTGTGCAGCCCAAATAGGGGCGCTCCTAAAGCATATAACTCTGGTGACCAGAGGGAAGCATGCTGCTTAGGCCCATAGAATGTCTTCTACATAAGTCCACTTCTTCAAGATTGGGAAGTGTAACTGACCTACTTAATCCATAGAAATAAACACAGAGAATGAGGAAAAGGAGGAATATGTTTGAAATGAAGGAACAAGACAAACCCTCAGAAAAAGAACTACACAAAAGAGAGATAAGGAATTTACCCAATAAAGAGTTCAAGGTAATGATTATAAGGATGCTCAAAGAACTCAGGAGAAGAATGGATGAACACAGTGAGAATTTTACCAAAAAGTTACAAAATATAAAAAAGAACAAAACACAGCCAAAGAATACAATAACTGAAATAAAAAATACACTGGAAGGAATCAACAGTAGATTACATGATACAGAGGAATTGATCAGTAAACTGGAAGATGGAGTAGTGGAATCACCCAAGCTGAATAGAAAAAAGGAAAAGAAAGAAGAATTTTTCAAAACTGAGGATAGTTTTTTAAAAAATGAGGACAGTTTAAGAGACCTTTGTGATAACACCAAATATACTAACGTTCACATTATAGGAGTCCCAAAGGACAAGTAAGAGAGAAAGGGGCAGAGAACTTATTTGAAGAAATAATAGCTGAAAACTTCACTAACCTTGGAAAGGAAACAAACATCCAGGTCCAGGAAGCAAGGAGAGTCCCAAACAGGATTAACCCAAAGAGGACGCTGCTGAGACACACTGTAATTAAAATGGCAAAAATTAAAGATAAAGTGGGAATACTAAAAGCAGTAAGAGAAAAGCAACTATTTATGTACAAAGGAACTCCCATAAGACTCTGAGCAGACTTTTCAGCAGAAACCCCACAGACCAGAAGGGAGTGTGGCACTATATATTCAAAATGATGAAAGGAAAAAAATATATAATTAAGAATACTCTACCCAGCAAAGCTAGCATTCAGATTTGAAGGAGAGATACAGACAAGCAAAAGCTAAAAGAGTTCAGCACAACCAAACCAGCTTTATAAGAAATGTTAAAGCCTGCATCAAAAAGAATAAAATACCTAGGAATAAACCTACCTAAGGAGACAGAAACAAAAGACCTGTACTCCAAAAACTATAAGGCACTGATGAAAGGAATCAAAGATGACCCAAAGAGATGGAAAGATATACCATGTTCTTGGACTGGAAGAATCAACATTGTCAAACTGACTATACTACCCAAGGCAATCTACAGATTCAATGCAATCCTTATCAAATTACCAATGGCATTTTTCACAGAACTAGAACAAAAGGTTTTTAAATTTGTATGCAAAAACAAAAGACCCCAAATAGCCAAAGCAATCCTGAGGGAGGGAAAACACCCACAGAGCTGGAGGAATCAGGCTCCCTGACTTCAGACTATACTACAAAGCTACAGTCATCAAAACAGTATGGTACTGGCACAAAAACAGAAATATAGATCAATGGAACAGGATAGAAGGCCCAGAAATAAACCCACGCACTTATGGTCAATTAATCTATGATAAAAGAGGCAAGGAGATACAATGGAGAAAAGACAATCTCTTCAATAAGTGATGCTTGAATAACTGGACAGCTACATGTAAAAGAATGAAATTAGAACATTCTCTAACACCATACAGAAAAATAAACTCAAAATGGACTAAAGACCTAAATGTAAGACTGGATATTATAAAACTCTTAGAGCAAAACATAGGCAGAACACTCTTTGACATAAATCACAGCAATATCTTTTGGGATCCACCTCCTAGAGTAATGAAAATAAAAACAAAAATAAACAAATGGGACCTAATGAAACTTAAAAGCTTTTGCACAGCAAAGTAAACCATAAACAAAACAAAAAGAAACCCACAGAATGGGAGAAAATATTTGCAAATAAGGCAACTGACGAGGGGTTAATCTTCAAAATATACAAACAGCTTATGCATTTCAATATAAAAAATACCAAACAACCCAATCAAAAAATGGGCAGAAGATTTAAATAGACCTTTCTCCAAAGAAGACATACACATGGCCAAAAACCACATGAAAAATGCTCAACATTGCTAATTATTATAGAAATGAAAATCAAAACTCCAGTCACCACACACTGGTCAGAATGGCCATCATCAAAAAGTATGCAAATAATAAATGCTTGAGAGGGTGTGGAGAAAAGGAAACCCTCCTACACTGTTGGTGGGAATGTAAATTGGTACAACCACTATAGAGAATAGTATGGAGGTTCCTTAAAAAACTAAAAATAGAACCATATGATCCAGCAATCCCACTCTTGGGCATATATTTGGAGAAAACCATAATTCAAAAAGATACATGTACCCCAATGTTCATAGCAGCACTATTTATGATAGCTAAGACATGGAAGCAACCTAAATGTCCATTGACAGAGGAGTGGATAAAGAAGATGTGTTACATATATATAATTACTCAGCCAAAAAAAATAACAAAATAATGCCATTTGCAACAACATGGATGGACCTAGCATTTATCATACTAAGCGAAGTAAGTCAGACAAAGACAAATATCATATGATATCACGTGTGGATCTAAACAAATGATACAAATGAACTTATTTACAAAACAGATACAGACTCACTGACTTTGAAAACAAACTTAGGGTTACCAAAAGTGAAACGTCGGGGGCAGGGATAAATTAGGAGTTTGGGATTAACAGATACACATTACCATATATAAAATAGATAATTAACAAGGACCTACTGTATAGCACAGGGAACTCTACTCAATATTCTGTAATAACATATATGGGAAAAGAATCTGAAAAAGAATGGATATATGTATACGTATAAGTGAATCACTTTACTGTATATCGGAAACTAACACAACATTGTATATCAACTATACTTCAATATAAAATAAAAATTAAATTTAAAAAAAGAAATGTTAAAGGAACTTCTCTTAACATAAAAGTCCACAACTAGAAATATGAAAATTATAGGAGGAAAGTTCTTATTAGGCAACTATACAGTAAAGGTAGTAGGTCAAGTACTTATAAAGCTAGTAGGAACGTTAAAAGAGAAAAGTAGGAAAATAATCTATATCCACAATAAGTAGTTAAGGGATACACAAAACAAAAAGATGTAAAATAAGATGTTAAAATCATTAAGCATGGGAAGGGAGTAAAAATGCAGAATTGTTAGAATGTGTTTGAACTTAAGAAATATTTACAAATCTAGAACAAATAACTCTAAAATTTGTATGGGGACACAAAAGACCCCAAATAGCAAAAATAATCTTGAGAATGAATAACAAACCTTGAGGTATCACACTCCCTTATTTCAAACTATACTATAAAGCTACAGTAATCAAAACAGTATGGTACTGGCACAAAAACAGACACATAGATCCATGGAACAGAATAGAGAGCCCAGAAATAAATCCATGCACATATGACCAAATGATCTATGACAGAGAAGGAAAGAATATACAATGGGGGAAATAGACGGCCTCTTCAATAAATGGATTTTGGGAAAACTGGGAAGCTACATGAAAAAGAATCTAACTGGATTACTTGCACTGTGCAGAAGTAAATTCAAAATGGATTAAAGACTTAAATATAAGACCTGAAACCATAAATCTACTAGAAGAAAACATAGGTAGTATACTATTTGGATTGGCATTGTAATATATATTTTTTTGAATACATCTCTTCAGGTTAGGGAAATAAAAGCAAAAAATGAACAAATGGGACTACATCAAACTAAAAAGCTTTTGCACAGTGAAGGAAACTATCAACAAAATGAAAAATCCACCTACTAGATGGGGAAAGATATTTGCAAACAATACATCTGATAAAGGGTTATATTTATATTTTGGATAAAATATAAAAAGAACACATACAACTAAATATCAAAAAAAACAAAGAACCCAATTTAAAAATGGGCAGAGGACCTGAGTAGACATTTTCCCAAAGAAGACATACACATGGCCAACAGGCACATGAAAAGATGTTCAACATCACTAATTATTAGAGAAATGCAAATGAAAATCACAGTGATATCACCTCACACCTGTCAGAATGGCTATTATCAAAAAGACAACAGGGCTTCCCTGGTGGCACAGTGGTTAGAAATCCACCTGCCAATGTAGGGGACATGGGTTCGAGCCCTGGTCCAGGAAGATCCCACATGCCACAGAGCAGCTAAGCCCATGCACCACAACTACTGAGCCTGTGCATCTAGAGCCCATGCTCCGCAACAACAGAAGCCACTGCAATGAGAAGCCTGCACACGGCAACGAAGAGTAGCCCCTACTCGCCGCAACTAGAGAAAGCCCACGTATAGCAAGGAAGACCCAACACAGCCATACATTAATTAATTAATTAATTAATTAATTAATTAAAAAGACAACAAGTAAGTGTTGGTGAGGATGTGGAAAAAAGGGAACCCTCATGCACTTTTGATGGGAATGTAAATTGATTCAACCTCTATGGGAAATAGTATGGAGGTTTCTTTAAAAACTAAAAATAGAACTACCATATTATCCAGCAATTCCATTCCTGGGTATATATCCAAAGAAAACAAAAGCACTAATTTGAAAAAATACACCCCAACATTCATAGAAGCACTATTTACAATAGCCAAGATATGAAAGCCACCTAAGTGTCCATTGATAGATGAATGGATAAAGAAGATGTGGTGTGTATACATATATATATATATACACACACACACACACACACACACACATATATACACAAAATGGAATATTACTCAGCCATTAAAAAGAATGAAATAATGCCATTTGCAGCCACATGTATGGACCTAGAGATTGTCATACTGAGTGAAGTAAGTCAGAAAGAGAAAGAGAAATATCATGATATCCCTTATATGTGGAATCTAAAAAGAAATGATACAAATGAACTTATTTACAAAACAGAAACAGACTCACAGACTTAGAGAGCGAACTTATGGTTACCAGGGAGGAAGGGTGGGGGGAAGGGATAGTTAGGCAGTTTGGGATCGACATGTACCCACTGCCATATTTAAAGTGGATAACCAACAAGGACCTACTGTGTAGCACAGGAACTCTGCTCAATGTTATGTGCCAGCCTGGATGGGAGGGGAGTTTGGGGGAGAATGTATGCATGTATATGTATGGCTGAGTCACTTTGCTGTGCACCTGAAACTATCACAACATTGTTAATTGGCTATATTCCAATATAGAATAAAAAGTTAAAAAAACCCACTAATTCGAAAAGATACGTACACCCCAACATTCATAGAAGCACTATTTACAACAGCCAAGATATGGAAGCCACATAAGTGTCCATTGATAGATGAATGGATATATATAAACTGGAATATTACTCAGCTATAAGAAAGAATGAAATCTGGCCATTTTCAACAACATGGATGGGCCTAAAGGGTATTGCACTATGGGAAATAAGTCAGACAGAAAAAGAAAAATACTGTATGATTTCATTTATATGTGGAATCTAAAAATCAAAACAAATGAACAAATGTAGCAAAACAGAAACAGACTCATATATAGAGAGAAAGAAAACTGTTGGTTTTCAGAGGGGAGGGGGGAAGGGATGAGTGAAATTGGTTAGGGAAATTAAAAGGTATAAACTTACAATTATAAAATAAATAAGTCATGGGATATAGTGTACAGTATAGGGAATATTGTCAGTAATATTGAAATAACTTTGTATAGTGACAGAGGATAACTAGACTTATTGTGATGATTATTTTGCAATGTATAAAAATATCTAATCACTATGTTGAACACCTGAAGCTAATATAATATTGTAATTCAATTAGGCTCAAAAAAAGTGAAATAAATTGGGAATACTTACACTTACTTACCTGATTTCAACACTTACTATAAAGATGCAGAAATCAAGATAATTTGGTGTTCGCAAAAGGATAGTAATGTAGGTCAATAGAACATCCTAAAATAGACCCACATAGTTATGGTCAATTTATTTTTGATAAAGGTGCCAAGACAATTAAAGGAGAAAAAGATAATCTTTATAGCAAGTGATGCTGAAACAACTGGATATCCATACACAAAGAAAGGAAGAAAGAAAGAAAAAGAATTCAAATGCAAACTACAGTGACAGAAAGCAGATGGACCTGAGGGTTGAGGGGGAGAGGCTTGAGAATACTTTTGTGGGTGATGGAAATATTCAATCTTTTGATATTGATGGTAGTTACATGATTATATACATTTGTCAAAACTCAAAAAATGATAATGGGTACATTTACTGTATATAGTTATATTTCAGTGATTCAAAGTGATTAAAAACATTACAAAAAAGAACAAAGCAGAAATATTTAGTATTAAAAAAGAGTTCACTCTCTGGGGTAAATAAAGAAATAAAGAGTACAGTATCTGGGATAAATAGGAGAATGGATTAAGAAATTATAAAAGCAGATTGAAGAAATTTTTCAATCAAAAGGAAAATATAGAAGAAAACCTTGGGGATATGTATGTGTAATAGAAGTAGATGTGCTAACATGTGGGAAATGGGAGTCTAAGAAATGGAGAAAAAAATTAAAATAGAGAAGAGGAATATTTAAAGGGATAATGTAGATAAATTTTCCAGAATTAGAGACAAAAAACTTCTTATTGGCAGTACTCTTAAGGAGAATAAGGAAAAACCCACACCTAGCCATAGTGAAATTTCAGAATTTCTCAAGGAGAAAATTCTAAGAGCTTATAAAGAGAATGAGCAAATGGCCTAACAGTGCCATACTTAATGTATTCATCACCTGAAGTAGATAACTTTTTAATGCTCTCTTCCTTCATATGAAAAAAATATTTTCAATAATATATAACAATATGCAAAAATCATTCTTTTTTATTTCTTCTTTAGTTTTAAAATGACAATTAATTTTAAAATGCTAAATTTCAATTTTAAGCACATTAATCCAACTCAGTAAAATATTTCATGTGTGAACTAAAACTCTCACTTATGAAACAAAAATGTTCTATCTCATAGTTCATACTGTTACAGTGTTTTGAATTTAAAAACAAATAAAAACTCCAAGTGTTCAAACAAAATGATAGAATTGAAGTAACTCAAAGTTCTTTTTCTCTTAATCTTTACAACAACTATACTACCATTATTTCAAGTCCACCATTTAAATACAGGAATACACTGTGTGTAGTAAAGGAGGGGTTGTTGACACAAACTATACCTGCAGCAAGCTTGAACGAATAGAAATCATTATGGACTAACTCCCCAAATGAATGTGTATAGTTGAGTCTGCGTGTGTCATGGGTCAATTGCATAATTAAGATTTCTCTAAATTAACTTCCATTTAGAATTAAAGGGTAAGTGATCCAAATTTGCTAATTTGAAGGTTACATATAAATTGTTAAAAGTAATTCTTACAATAATAGCATCAAATGTTTAGAATTTAGCCCAATTAAAGACTTTTTATCAGTAAGAGGATGAAAAAAAGAATAGGAGGCAAATATTAAGAAAAGGAAAATGGTGTGCTTACATTAATTTCAGATAAAATAGATTTTAACACAAAAATATTAGATATAGAAAGGATCATCACTGAATGGTAAATGTTTACATTTTAAATATATTTATAGCCTCAAAACTGTGAAGCAAAAACTGATAGAATACAGGGAAACGTTGATAAATCTACCACATAGAGGTAGATTTCAACACTTTTCTTTCAATTAGTGTTAGGTCAAGGAGACAAAAATGATTCAGAAGAATATAGAAGATATCAACATCAAAATTAAGAAGTTTGACTTAAACTTACCAATAGTGACCTAAGGAAATATAAAATTTTGTATATTCCTAGAATCATGAAATAAATTAAAGCAGTATTTAAAAATATTTCTCCAAAGAAAACACCTGGTCCAGATTGATTTACAGGCAAGTTTGACTAAATTTCAAGAAGATCATCCTAATTTTAATCAAACTTTCTCAAGCAATAGAAAAAGAGATACTTCTTAACTTATTCTTTGAAGACAGCATAATCATGATACCAAGATCAGATAAAGACACTCTGTAAAAGACATAATGTAAAAGCATTATGTGACATGTCCATTTCATTTATATAAAGATATGTTAAATCCTACATGAAACATTAACAATTGAATCAAATGGTTGGTTTTACATTAGAGATGCAAGAGTGGTTTAATATTAAAAAATGTATAGGGAATTCCCTGGCAGTCCAGTGGTTAGGACTCCATGCTTTCACTGCCGAGGGCCCAGGATCAGTTCCTGGTTGGGGAACTAAGATCCTGCAAGCCATGTGGCATGGCCAAAAAAATAAATTTTGGAATAAAAAGTGACATTTGAAAAAAAATGTATAAAAGTAATTCATTATATTAACAGATTAAAAGAGAAAACTACATGATAATAGAAATTTATTATAGACAAAGCCTTTGGTAAAATTCTGACTCTGGGAAGAAATGCAGTCTATTTTCCAGTAGATAGGAACAAGGAAGAATGTAGTCCTGATGTTTGCCAGCAGCCATCCTATGACTTTAAAAGGAGCCAGGCTTGGGATGAATCTGATGCCATGGATGGCAGAGTTTAAGGGAGAGATTTGAACAGGAGACATACATTTTGTATTATCAGCATATGTATGGTATTTAACACTATAAGATTGGTTGAGGGAGGGGAGTAGGTATAGATAGAGAAGAGATCTAAGGATGGAGCCCTAGTGCTTGGAAGTTAGTCTTATGGGAGTCACCTGAGATTTACCTTAATGGGCCAGAGGAATAAAATAACTCTGAATTCAGTAATCCTAATAAAAGAACTAATTCTGGGCTCTCTAAGAATCAGAACTTGATAACCAAAGGGTCTATAAAAGCCTAAAGAAACAGGCTCAGGTATGCTGGTGTGGCCTCCCTTGGATTTCTCCTATTTCTGAGAGAGAGTAGGCCAAGATTTCCCCCAATTGAGGAAAATGTCTGTCACCTGACTTCAGAGGGGAAACTTGGGTAAATCTGAGTATGAGGGTAATGTAGACCATGTCATTTTAAGGTTTAATTTTTAGTATCACCTACATAGGGTTAGGGATGAAAGAATAAACAGGTATAAGAAAATTATCATTGAGTATAGCCAGAAGGATTGATTGAAAGTACATTAAGGAAAAAAGACTGAACTGCAAGTTTCTATCATATGTGTTTCCAAAATTAACTGCCCTATGGTTATCTTATATAAAGTAGTAGCCAGAGGACAAAGATGAATTAGAACAGTTCCACAGGGAAACATAGGGACCCTGATATATATTTCTTTTTAATTAGACACCACAAGGGTTAATTATATGAGGTCAATAGAACAACTGTTCCTGATTATCTCTCTGATATGTGCAAAAGTGGCGAGTTGCAATAGTAGATGTACTTTCCCAGCAACAAAAATACTAAGCCCTACACTTTAAGTAGAACACCAAAGAACTGGAATTGGTTCAGAGGATAAAGAGGGTGGTAAGAAGCCAAATAAGTGCAGGAATTTTTAGCTTGAAAAAGAAATGATTCTAGGATGGCAGGATCAATGTCTACAAATATTCAAAATTTTGACATGTAAAAGATGAAAGAGAATTGATTTGTGTAGCTCTAGTGGGAAAAGGAGCCACCTCTTGAAGTTGCAGAGTTGCTGATTTAGAATCAACATAAGCTACAGTTCTAGCTGCTCAACAATTAAACTGTCTGCATCACGAAATAATGAGTCCTCTGTTCAAATCAACATTTAATAAGCGATAGAGTGATTCTTATTTGGGATACTGGTGAGAATATTATAGCATTGAGAGGCTGTTGGGTGAAAGAAACTTTAAGATCTAATTTAAGCTTATTTTACTTTATGAAAAAAATACTTTCATCTTATTGGATTCAACATTGCATGTTATCAGTGGAATTGGCATTCCTTTGAAGATTTATATGATCTTCATTTTTTTTCTTTCTTCTCAAGTTTTAAGCAAAACCATTGAATAGTACTACACTATGGATTTTCATGCAGACAGTAATCTATGAATGAAAACACTTTGGACACAATTGCACATAATATGTATGCAAAATATTTAATGAATGAATTTGCTATGAATATACTAACAATAACATTCAGGCTACATTTCATCATCTTATTCACAAGAATAGTATCCAGACTCCTTTAATATACCTATTAAGCCTATTAATGGAAATGAAAACAATAATAATAAAAATGGCTGAGATTTATTGATCACTTACTATGTGCTAAGCAATTTTTAAAGCCTCTTGCATATATTATTTTAACACAATCCTTTGAAGTAAGTACTACTGCTATCTCCATTTTAAAAATGAGGAAACAGAAGCATGGAGAATTTTTTCATCTTGCTCAAACACAGCTACTAAATTGCAGAGCCAGGATGCAAATACAGGAAGCCCCACTCCAAAGCCCCTGTTCCTAACCACTTCACTATAGTTCAGTATGACTTGATTCCAGATAGTTATATGAAATTACACCACTCATTTAAATTAGATAAAAGATAAATTTGCAAGTAATATGTAAATATCTTTTCATTATAAAACTAAAACATTACTAATAAAGCTAAAATGTCGCTTGACCAGCCCCCAAACCCAGTATCCTACCCAAATGTAGACAATGCTATGTGTTGTATAATATTTGAAATATTTAAAACTTTTTAATACATATATACAAATATATGTATACACAAGGGCATGTATACACACACACTGTTTTTTTTTAAAGGTATCAACATAGAAATAGAAGTATATGCAACTTGCTTTTTTTATTCAGCAATATATCTTGGAGCTCTTTTAATTACAGTACCCAGAGATATTCTGCATTCTTTTTTTAACTATTGCATAATATTCCATGATTTGGAAATATTTTAAATTTAGCCATTCTCCTGTTGTTGTACATCTGGTTTGTTTCAAATTTTTTGCTGTTACAACTAAGATTGTGGGAGTACCCTTGCCATGTCTGCTTTTGTTTTTGTGCAAATGTTACTCTAGGGTAGATACAGAGAAGTGGTATTGTTTGGTCATTGAGGATGTGCATTTTAATTTTAATACACACTGCTAACTTGTCATCCAAAATGGCTGAATAAACTGATACTCCCTGTAGGAGTGGTAGGAACTTTAGAGAAAAGAATAGCTCCACTTCATTTAGAATGTATTAAAGACATGTGGATAGATGAGATCAAATAGAGAGAGTGTAAACTATAGGATCTGGTGACACCAAAAGTTACATCTCCAGCATGACTTCTCAGCTGAACACCTGACTCATATCTAACTATCTGTTTGATATCTCCATTTCTACATATAATAGGCTTTTCAACTCTAATGTATCAGAAGCAGAACTCCTGATCTGGCACTTCCCTTCTTCCAATCAAAACCTGTTTCTCTGGCTTCCCTATCTTACTAACTATGCCACCATGCACCCAAATGCTCCAGCCAAAAACCTAGGTTGTTAGCTAATCTTGTTTCATCTATACCCCACGATTTTGAAACAAGACCAAGATGTATCATTTCATTCATAAATATTTCACTATATATCTCAAAAAGATAAGGACTCATTTTTAAACATAATCACAATACCCCATTAAAGATAACAATTATTCCTTAGTGGCATCAAAAGATACTATCACATCTAAACATATCTAATTCTTGGGCAGAAGAACTAAATAGACATTTCTCTAAAGAAGACATACAGATGGCCAATAGACACATGAAAAGATGCTCATCATAGCTAATTATTAGAGATATGCAAATCAAAACTACAGTTAAGTACCAGCTCACACTAGTCAGAATGGCCATCATTAAAAAGTCTACAACAGGGCTTCCCTGGTGACGCAGTGGTTGAGAGTCCGCCTGCCGATGCAGGAGACACGGGTTCATGCCCCGGTCCGGGAAGATCCCACATGCCACGGAGCAGCTGGGCCCACGAGCCACGGCCACTGAGACTGTGCATCCGGAGCCTGTGCTCTGCAATGGGAGAGGCCACATACTATAAAACTCTTAGAGGAAAACATAGGCAGAACACTCTGTGACATAAATCACAGCAAGATTTTTTTTGACCCACCTCCTAGAGTAATGAAAATGAAAATAAAAATAAACAATGGGACCTAATGAAACTTAAAAGCTTTTCCATAGCAAAGGAAACCATAAACAAGACAAAAAGACAACCCTCAGAATGGAAGAAAATAGTTGCAAATGAAGCAACTGACAAAGGATTAATCTCCAAAATATACAAGCAGCTCATGCAGCTCAATAACAAAAAAAACAAACAAACAACCCAATCCAAAAATGGGCAGAAGACCTAAATAGACATTTCTCCAAAGAAGATATACAGATTGCCAACAAACACATGAAAGAATGCTCAACATCACTAATCATTAGAGAAATGTAAATGAAAACTACAATGAGGTATCACCTCACACCATTCATAATGGCCATCATCAAAAAATCTAGAAACAATAAATGCTAGAGAGGGTGTGGAGAAAAGGGAACATTCTTGCACTGTTGGTGGGAATATAAACTGATACAGCCCCTATGCAGAACAGTATGGAGGTTCCTTAAAAAACTAAAAATAGAACTACCATACGACCCAGCAATCCCACTACTGGGCATATACCCTGAGAAAACCATAATTCAAAATGAGTCATGTACAACAATGTTCACTGCAGCACTATTTACAATAGCCAGGACATGGAAACAACCTAAGTGTCCATCGACAGATGAATAGATAAAGAAGATGTGACACATATATACAATGAAATATTACTCGGCCATAAAATGAAACGAAATTGAGTTATTTGTAGTGAGGTGGATGGACCTAGAGTCTGTCATACAGAGTGAAGTAAGTCAGAAAGAGAAAAACAAATACTGTATGCTAACACATATATATGGAATGTTAAAAAATAATGTTATGAAGAACCTAGGGACAGGACAGGAATAAAGACGCAGATGTAGAGAATGGACTTCAGGACACAGGGAGGGGGAATTGTAAGTTGGGACGAAGTGAGAGAGTGGCATGGACTTATATATGTATTATCAAATGTAAAATAGATAGCTAGGGGGAAGCAGCCGCATAGCACAGGGAGATCAGTTCAATGCTTTGTGACCACCTGGAGGGGTGGGAGGGAGACGCAAGAGGGAGGAGATATCAGGATATATGTATACATACAGCTGATTTACTTTGTTTTAAAGCAGAACCTAACACACAGTTGTAAAGCAATTATACTCCAATAAAGATGTTAAAAAGAAAAAAAAAAAGAATTCTCCTGCCAATGCAGGGGACACGGGTTCGATCCCTGGTCTGGGAAGATCCCGCATGCCGTGGAGCAAATAAACCCATGCACCGCAACTACTGAGCTTGTGCTCTAGAGCCCATGAGCCACAACTAATGAGCCCACAAGCTGCAACTACTGAAACCCGCACGCCTAGAGCCCGTGATCCGCAACAAGCGAAGCCACCGCAATTAGAAACCCACACACCACAACGAAGAGTAGCCCCCGCTCGCCGCAACTAGAGAAAACCCGCAAGCAGCAACAAATACCCAATGCAGCCAAAAATACATTTAAAAAATACATATTGGCAATACCAGGTGCTGAAAAGAATGTGAGCAAATGTGACTCTCATACGTTACTAGAAGGAATGAAAAATGTTACAGCCACTCTGGAAAATAGTTTGGCAATTCCTGTTTATACCCCAGAGAAATGAAAACTTTATCTGATCATCAATGTTTACATCAGCTCTATTCATAATTGCCCTAACCTGGAAAGATTTCAAATGTCCTTAAATGGGTGAATGCATGAACAAACTGTAGTGCCCCCGTATAATAAAATATTATTCACTATTTCAAACTATTCAAACTATTGATATACACAGCTTAGATGACTCTCATAGACACGATGCTGTATAAAAAATGCCTGTCTCAAAGGGCTACATACTGCATTATTTCATTTATAATGCATTCTGAAAAAGGTAAAACTATAAGGATGGAGAATAGATTGTCAGGGTTTATGAGCAGAGGGAGGGGATGACTATAAAATGTTAGAATGAAGGAGTTTTGGGGGGCATTGAAACTGTTTGTATCCACATTGTGGTGGTGATTACATATCTATATCTATATTTATACCTATCTATCTATCTATGTTAAAATTAATAGAACTATATATCAAAATAGAAAAAGTCCATTTTTCTGTATCATAATTTAAAAATAATAATTAAAATATTTTGCTAGCTTAAAATTTTTTTTAATGTTAAATGTTAAGAAGCCCACTACTTTTCTGGCCATACCAGAAATTGAAAACTCAAATGTTTCCAGAGGCCAAACAGGTAAAATAAATTTATGAGGTTGAAGTTGTTCAGGTATAAGAAAATAGGGAATGATAAGGACTGTGTTTGAATTATTGAGTGTGTGTCCCAACCAAAGATATTCAAATCCAATTAAAACTAAAACAAAACTAACAACAAGGTCCTACTATATAGCATGGAGAACTATACTCAATATCCTATGATAAACCATAATGGAAAAGAATATATTTTAAAATGTATATTAATGTATAACTGAATCACTTTGCTGTACAGCAGTAATTAATACAACATTGTAAATGAACTATACTTCAATAAAAAATAATAAATTTTTAAAAGCTAAAAAAATAACTGCACACACAGACACACGCACACACCCTCTGGGATCCCCTGCTCTGTGTGCTGTTTTTAGGTAACTTTGTGTAATCCTATAACTTCAATCACCATTTGAATAAATTTTCTTTTAATGTTTGCTAACTAGATCTTACTCTGAGCTCCAAATCTATATCTTCATATGCCTTCTAGATATCTTCAACCATATTTCCCACTGATACTTCAAAACTTAACATGTTCGAAAAATGAAGTCATCATTTTGTTTTTCACTCAAAACCTTGTTATCCTCCTGTATTCACTAGTATGTCTCTCTGACATAGTTTGACATAGCACTCTGTACTTTTCTTGCTTAATACTCATTTTCAAAACTACATTTTTTGTTAATTTTATTTATATCTTGTTTCCTCCACTAGATTGTAATATACATGTAGACAAGAACTATGTCTAAATTATCACCTTATTTTCAGAGCCTGGTACCTAGTACGCATCAATAAATTTTTGTTGAATGATATATGGTATCATCATATATTCAGTCACCCAAGACAAAAACTTGAAAGTCACTCTCCCTCACTTGCCATGTTTTCACTCACCAGTGAGTCATCAACTTTTATAAATTTTACTTCCTCATCAACTCTCATATCTCACGTCATTTCTTTAAACATACAACCGTGTTCTTTTAAAGGCCTATTTTCATTATATAAAATTTCTGAAAAGGGTTACTTAGTTATTTCTGCTATCATGAAACTTTGCTCACAATATATTTTTACATGGAATTTTACATTCCCATTACTTTTACAGCTTATATCATACAGTTTCCTGCTTAACTGTATTCATTTTGTATATGAGTAATAAACGCTACCATTACTAAATACCTACTATGTGACAGGCAATAATATTATAAATATTTATTGCTGTTATCATTATCCTAATTTTACAAATGGGGAACTGAGGCTCATAAAGGTAAGTAAATACCCAAAGCCACTACAGCTAGTAAATGACAAAGACAGAATTCAACCCCAGGTTTGTTTGAATATCAATGTGTTCTTTTTACTACATCATTATTATCTCCAGTTATTAGCAACTGTAATGTCATTGACAGCATCTGGCTAGCTTTTCATAATTTCTGAAGTACTCATATACCATCTCACTGAATATTATTTCAACAGTCTGAGAATCTGAAGCTCAGAGAGAAGTCCTTTGGCCAAAGTCACAGAGTAAGCTGGTGGAATTCAAGTCTTCTGACTCTCAGTTCATAACGCTTTCCATTATATGATGCTGTCTTGGTAAGTACTCTCAGACATGAATCTCATTTCTTCCTCATGTTCTCCATAGCACTTAGCACAGAGTTGAGTACAAAGCAGCTGCTTACTGTGTTTGTTAGCTTTATAATTTGGCTTAACAGTATGCTCAGATTTTTTACAAATACAGCTCCTTTACAACTTGAGTGATAATACCTATTCCTTTAGTTTCTCAGAAAACAGAAATTTTCCTGAATTAATCTACTCACTATGTACATAGCCAAATCTTACTTCTTGCTTTCAAATCTTCAATAACATTCTGTAGTGTCATCTTAGTCTTCTAAGCAGTGTCATCTTTCTTCATGATTCCTTTTTCTAAGCAACTTCCCTTTACCTTTAATCTAGTCTTCAACTTAAATACCACCTCAGAAAAACAGCAAAGAACTTTTCTATGTACTAAGAACTATCACTATTGTCCTCCTTTACAGTATTCTTATGTTCAAATACACAGTGAATTAAAGATGGTTCTTGTCACAACAATTCACATCTCATATGGAGATTTTCTTTTAGTCTGTGGACATTAACACAACCATTATTGCTATAGCTGAAGCAATATTGTGTAGTTTTCTTGCGGGGAAGGATTCAGTCTTGGGTGAAAGGGTATAGTGACAATGAGTCAGGAGCTTGAAAATGACCCACTCTGCTGCCAGCATTGCTACAGATCTCTTGGTGTAGAGCCCAGATCCATTCCAGTAAACTGCTCCAAATGTTTGATTACATTTTTTATTTGGTTGCCGATTTATTAAGTGGTTAACCTTGGACTGCATCTATCCAGCATTTAATTAATTAAGGCAAGTTTGAAATACCTTTAGAAACTTTACTAATTTCAATACACCAAGCTGGCACATTTATAAGCAACTAGCAATTGCTGAGATACTAAATCATCTTCATTAAAATACAGCTGTTGCCAGCAGAGGATTAATCAACTCAAGAGCTAATTGTTAAGCTGAAAGAGTAAAAGTAATCCAACATATCTTCTCCTTCTCCCCACAGTTTTGGAGAAGGACAAAAGTGGTGAGAAGTACAGCTTCATAGAATTTCAGAGCAAGAAGGGCCCTCAGAGACTATTAATTTATCCTCCTTGTTGTAAAATGGGGAAAGTGACACAGAATAGTAAGTTAGTAATAAAGTCAGGATTAGATCCCATGGCTCTATTACATAAGTATTCCTCATTTCCGGAATACCCCTTTTTTTTAGATGTTGGGGGTAGGAGTTTATTAATTAATTTATTTATTTTTGCTGTGTTGGGTCTTCGCTTCTGTGTGAGGGCTTTCTCTAGTTGCAGCAAGCGGGGACCACTCTTCATCACGGTGCATGGTCCTCTCACTATCGTGGCCTCTCTTGTTGCGGAGCGCAGGCTCAGTAGTTGTGGCTCACAGGCCTAGTTGCTCTGTGGCATGTGGGATCCTCCCAGACCAGGGCTCGAACCCGTGTCCCCTGCATTAGCAGGCAGATTCTCAACCACTGCACCACCAGGGAAGCCCCCAGAATACCTTTTATTATGGAAAATGATTCTAATTCACTACTCACCCGCTCTACACTTCTCTAGAGAATACTGAGAGGAAAGTATGATGACGATAAACAGTATTTGTGCATCTCATAGAAAATTGCTGACCCACATTATTGTTTTATTCTGCACCATACCAGTGCAGAAACCCAGGGCATAGTTTTCAAGGTCTAATTCTAAAGTCACTGCTTTCTCTTAAAATGAGAAGAAATCATTTTCTTCATTGCCTATACTTACATATGTCCCTGACATTTGGAGTATCAGGCCACAGTTGTACCTATAGCCATTGAATTACAAATTGTGGTTTAGACAAAAAACATTTCTATTTGGCACTGAACTTCAGGACATGAGTTTGTGGAAGCACCAAACCTCACTAACATTATGCTAAGCAAAACAGAATGACAGGGGCTTCCCTGGTGGTGCAGTGGTTAAGAGTCCGCCTGCTGATGCAGGGGACACTGGTTCGTGCCCCAATCCAGGAAGATCCCACATGCCGCGGAGCGGCTGGGCCCGTGAGCCATGGCCGCTGAGCCTGCGCATCTGGAGCCTGTGCTCCACAATGGGAGAGGCCACAACAGTGAGAGGTCCGCGTACCGCAAAAAAAAAAAAAAACCAGAATGACAATTTCCACTTTTTGAGCCCACCCCAGCTGAATGTGTGGGTCTGCATGTGGTAACATCAGAAGAAAAATTAAAGTCAACTATCTTTGGATGCTGAGAAACTAACTCCCTCACAACACATCAACAGTCCATGAGAGAAAAAGAGAGAAAGGGAATCCAATACAAAGTAACCCTGGGCCAAGCAACGATAACAAATATATCAGTGATGCTCAAACTGAAGTGCATATATAAACCACCTGAGAAAATTGCTAAAAATAGGCTGAATGTAGACAGAAGTAGGAGTGGTTCCCAAACCAGGCTATGTGTGTGGTGTTTACACAATTGTGTACAATTACCAAGATTCATCTGACTGTACATTTAAAATGGATAATTTTATTGGATATAAGTAATGTCTTTATAAAAATTTTAATTCCATTGGGTCATTAAGTAGAGGGGAAAATGTCTTTCTCCAAAATCTGCATAGCAATAGAAGTAAACTAAATGATATCTTATTACAAAAAGCAAGCAGTAGACATACTAATATTGACCTGAGGAAATATTAGGGGCAAATATGTTTAACAAGAGAAGAATCAATGAGAACCTCTCAAAATTAGATCATCTTATTCTTCAAGAAATTAATTGGAACCTCAACTGGTTATTACTTTATTTCTACAGCAATGAGAAATGAGGCTAAAACTAAATAAATTGGTCAATAACTACACAGACCACATGGTGAAGTATTGGTAACAGAGGCCTAGACATACTCGTTAAGATAAGGAGAGTATTAAATAGCAGATTCAAGGTGCATGATACAAGAAAGTTCAGTCAGGTAGTTAGGCAAAGCCTGATGGAAAGTGTTAACAAGCTATAGAAATTGGCACAGGTAAACAGTCAATTTCTTGGGGGAGTTTGACAGCAATGAGGGTGGAGTCAGGAATGTGGCAACCATAAGATTGAAGTTTAAGAGGCAATCAGCCAAGATGGCAGAGTAGAAAGACCCCAGAGCTCACCTCCTCTCACAAGCACACCAAAATCACAACTATTTGCAGAACAACCATCAATGGAAAAGATCAGAACCTACCTACTTAAGATATAAAGAAGGACAAGATGCATAGGAGGGGTGGAGTCATAACATACTTAAGTCCCATAACCCCCAGTGGGTGACCACAAATGGGAAAATAATTATAATTGTAGAGTTTCTCCCCAAGGAGTGAGAGGTCCAAGCTCCATATTGGGCTTCCCGCCTGTGGGTCTTGCACTGGGAAGATGAGTCCCCAGAGCATTTAGATTTGAAGGACAGTGGGGCTTACTTTTGGGAGTCACAGAGGGCTGGGAGAAATAGACACTTTACTCTTAAAGGGCACACACAAAATCTCACATGCTCCAGGATCCACAGTAGAAGCAGTAACTTCAGGAGCCTGGGTCGGACCTACCTGCTGATCTTAGAGAGTCTCCTGGAAAGGAAGGAGGCAACTTCAGCTCACCTTGGGGACATAGACACTGGTGGAAGCCATTTGGGGGAGCTGGTTCAACTACATGGACACTGGTGCTGGCAAATGTCATTGTGGAATCCCCCCTCCAGCTTATTAGCTCCAGGACCCAGCCCCAGGAGCCAGTGCTGGGATGCCTCAATCCAAGCAACTAACTGGGCATGGACACAGCTCCACTACCAGCAGACAGGCTGCCTTAAAACCCCTTGAGCCCCCACTGGGCAGGGCTTAGCCCACCAGAGACCCCAGGATCCAGGTCCGCCTACCAGCAGGCAGACACCAGCTACAAGGAAACTGCAGTCCCATAGTGTGTGGACCCAGCTCGCCCACAAAGAGGCCAAATTCTGCCCTGGGACTAGCTGGGCCATGGCCCTCTCACTAGTAAACCAACACAAGCTTAAAGACAACCAGGCCCCACAGACAACAGTGTTAGTAACTGGCTCCACCCACCAGTGATCTGATACCAGCTCTGAGACCCCTGGGCCCTGCAACAAGACCCCAGGATTCAGCTCTGTCTGCCAGTAAGCTGGCACTATCCCCTGGCATCGCCCACCATTGGGTGAGTAACAGGCCCATGGTCTTTTGGACCCTGACTCCACCCACCAGTAACACAGCACTAGCCCTGTGGCCCCTGGGGTTCCACATTCAGCCCCCTCCTGACCCAGTCCTGCCAACCAGCAGCCAGTAGCCTCTGCACAAGGCAGGATCTGGCAACCAACCAGACTAGGAGCCAACTAACACTAAGAGACTGCACACATAGTGAGCCCACCACAACAGAAAGTCTCACACAGCCTTCATAGGGCAAACCCCTAGAGCAGATAGCTCTGGTGACAAGAGGGGAGTGCACAGCTGGGACACATCTGTCATCTCCTACAAAAGACAACTTCTCCAAGGTGGGAAATGTAACCAATTTACCAGATACATAAAAATACAAATAGCAACTTAGGCAAAATGAGGTGATAGTGAGACCTCTTCCAAATGAGGGATCAAGATAAAACTCTAGAAAAAGAACCAAGTGAAGTGGAGATAGGCAAGCTACCCAAGAAAGACTTCAGGTTAGTGATCATAAAGATGTTCAAAGAACTTGGGAGAAGAATGGATGCACAGAGCAAGAAGTTAGAAGTTTTTAACAAAGAGAAAATATGAAGAACTATCAGAGATGAAGTATATAATAACTGAAATGAAAATATACTGAAGGAAATCAACAGTATGCTAAATGATACAGAAGAATGGGTCAGCAAGCTAGAAGACAGAGTAGTGGAAATTGCTGATGCTGAACAGAAAAAAGAATGAAAAGAAGTGAGGAAAATCTAAGAGACCTCTGGGAAAGCATCAGATGCTCTAATATTTGCATTATAGTGGTCCCAGATGGAGAATATGGAGAGAAAGGGACTGAGAACACAATTGAAAACATAATAGCTGAAAACTTCTCTAACCTGGAAAAGGAAACAGACATCCAAGTCCAGGAAGCACAGAGAGTCCCATACAGGATTAACCCAAAGAGGAACACACCAAGACACATTGTAATTAAAATGGCAAAAATTAAGTATAAAGAGAGAATATTAAAAGCAGAAAGGGAAAAGCAACAAGTAACATAAAAGGGAACTCCCATAAGGCTATCAGCTGACTTTTCAGCAGAAAATCTGCAGGCCAGAAGGGAGTGGCACAATTTATTTAAAGTGATGAGAGTGAAAAACCTACAGCCAGAATACTCTACCCAGCAAGGCTCTCATTCATATTTGATGGCGACAATTAAAAGCTTTACAGACAAGCAAAAGTTAAAAAACTTCAGCATCACCAAATCAGCTTTACAAGAAAGGTTAAAGGAACTTTTCCAAGTGAAAAAGAGAAGGCCACAACAAGAAACATGAAAATTACAAAAGGTAAAAGCTCACCAGTAAAGGAAAGCATATAGTAAAGGTAGGAAATCATCCATGCACAAAGTTAGTAGGAAGATTAAAAGACAAAAATAGTAAAATCATCTATATCCACAATAAGCAGTTAAGGGATACACAAAACAATTAGACATAAAATATGATATCAAAAACAGTAATCTTGAGGGGAGGAGAGTACAAACGCAGGGTCTTAAAGTGCATTTGAAATTAAGAGATCAGCAACTTAAAACAATCATGTCTATATAAAGATTGCTATATATAAATGCCATGGTAACCACAATCCAAAAATCTATAAGAGATACGCACACAAAGAAGAAAAAGGAATCCAAACATAACACTAAAGATAGTCATCACATGACAAGAGAAGAGAACAGAAGAAGAAAGGAACAAAAATGACCTATAAAAACAACCCAAAACAATGAACAAAATGGAAATAAGAACGTATGTATCAATAATTACTTTAAATGTAAATGGACTAGACATAGAGTGGCTGAACAGAAACAAAACAAGACCCATATATATGCTGCCTACAAGAGACTCACTTCAGATCCAAGGACATACACAGAGTAAAAGTGGGGGAATGTAAAAAGGTGTTCCATACAAATGGAAATCAAAAGAAAGCCAGGGCAGCAATACTTCTTTTAGAAGAAATTGACTTGAAAATAAAGACTGTTACAAGAGACAAAGAAGGGAATTACATAATGATCAAGAGATCAATCCAAGAAGAAGATATAACAATTGTAAATATATGTGCACCCAACATAGAAGCACATAAATATATGATGCAAATATTAATGGACATGAAAGGAGAAATTGACAGTAACACTATAACAGTAGGGGACTTTAACATCACACTTACACAATGGATGCATCATACAGACAGAAAATCAATAAGGCAACACTGTCTAAAATGACACATTAGATCAGATGGATTTAATCAATATATATAGAACAGTCCATCTAAAAGCAGCAGAATACACATTCTTTTCAAGTGCACATGGCACATTCTCCAGGATAGATCACATCTTGGGTCACAAATCAAGCCTCAGTAAATTTAAGAAAATTGAAATCATATCAAGCATCTTTTCTGACTACAACATTATGAGACTAGAAATCAACTATAAGAAAAAAAACACACAAACACGTAGAGGCTAAACAATATGCTACTGAACAACAAATGGATCACTGAAGAAATCAAAGAGGAAATCAAAAAATACTTGGAGACAAATGAAAATGAAAACACAATGATTCAAAATCTATGGGATGTAGCAAAAGTAGTTCTAAGTGGGACGTTCATAGCAATACAAGCTTACCCCAGGAAACAAGACAAATCTCAAATAAACAACTCAGAATCACACCTAAAGAAGCTAGGAATAGAAGAACAAACAAAACCAAAAGTTAGTAGAAGGAAAGAAATAATAAAGATCAGAACAGAAGTAAATGAAATAGAGACAAAGAAAACAATAGAAAAGATCTGTGAAACTAAGAGCTTTTTCTTTGAAAAAATAAACAAAATTGATAAACCTTTAGCCAGACTCATCGAGAAAAAAAGAGAGAGGGCCCAAATCAATAAAAGCAGAAATAAAAAAGCAGAAATTGTGACAGATCCCACAGAAATACAAAGGATCATAAGAGAATACTATGAACAACTATATGCCAATAAAATAGACAACCTAGAAGAAATGAACAAATTCCTAGAAATGTACAATCTCCCAAGACTGAACCAGGAAGACATAGGAAATATTAACAGACCAATGACAAGTAATGTAATTGAATCAGTAATAAAGAAAAAAATCCCAACAAACAAATTCTAGGACCAGGTGGCTTCACAGGTGAATTCCACCAAACATTTAGAGAAGAGTTAACACCTACCCTTCTCAACTTATTCTAAAAAGTTGCAGAGGAAGGAATGCTTCCAAACTCATTCTACAAGGCCAGCATCACCCTGATACCAAAATCAGACAAACATATGACAAGCCCACAGCTAATATCATACTCAATGGTGAAAAGCTGAAAACATTTCCTCTAAGACCAGGAACAACACAAGGATGTCCACTCTTGTCACCTTTATTCAGTATAGTATTGGAGGGGCGTAGTCAAAATGGCAGAGTAGGCAGATGTGGTGTTCGTGTCTCCTCACAACTAGGGCACCTACCAGGCACCGGTGGGGGACCTTGGATACCTAAGGGGATGGGAGGAATGCCCAGGGGGTCAGGTAGCATGTGGGGGGAAGGAAGGGGAAGGAAAAGTGGAGGCAGGACGGGACTGGTGCCTCTGATGGGAGGCTGGGGGAGGGGAGGTGTTCCCATGCTCAGAGGGCCCCCCCCATGGCAAGGGAATCAGAAGGGACAAGGAGAGACCTTCGGGGGATCAGAGGGCAATGCGGCCAGTATCTCCCCCACCCACTCAGGTCCCAGCAAGCCTGCTGGGGTCCTGAACCTGAATCTTTGTCCTGTGGGGCCCCCTCCAGCCACGAGGGTCCTGGGGGCATAGGA
Organism: Mesoplodon mirus; assembly: GCF_964341445.2. NCBI lineage: Eukaryota > Metazoa > Chordata > Mammalia > Artiodactyla > Ziphiidae > Mesoplodon > Mesoplodon mirus. The sequence continues at coordinate 140,401,687 of NC_138981.1, read as the reverse complement.
GGGGGGAGAGGCAAAGTGGAGGTGGGATGGGACCAGTGCCCCTGAAGGGCAGCTGGGGGAGGGGAGGGGTTCCCACACTCAGAAGGGCCCAATCACGGTGAGAGGATCAATGGGGACAGGGAGAGACCAGCTGGGGATCAGGGTATCAGAGGGGAACATGGCCAGCGTCTCCCCTGAATGCTCAGGGCCTGCAGAGCCTGCTGAGGTCTTGAGCCTGAACCTCTGCTCTCTGGGCCCCCTTGGGCTGTGTGGATCCTGAGCCTAAGCCCCACCCCCCAGGGCCTTATCCAGTCATGCAGGTCCTGACCCTAAGCCCCCCCACACCCCCTGGAGCATTTTCCAGCCACGGGGGTCCTGAGCCTAAGCCCCCTCCCAAGGCCTCTTCCAGCCACGAGGGTGCCAGGCTTGAGCACCATCCCCATGCCACCCCCTGACACCAAGGCCTTTTCCAGCCATGTTGTGGTTCTGTTTTTTCATCTGTATTTTTTCTAATATATATTTTATTTTTCTAATTTTATTTTACTTTTTATTCTTGTTATTGTTCTGCTCCTTTTTGTTGGTTGCATTTATTTTTCTTTGGCCACACTGCATGGCTTGTGGGGTCTTGGTTCCCAGGCAGGGAATTGGGCCTGAGCTCCTGTAGTGGGAGCATCGAGTCAAACTGCTGGACTAACAGAGAACCTGAGACCCCAGGGAATATTAATCGGTGTGAGCTCTCCCAAAGGTCCTCATCTCGGCACCAACACCAGCCTCCACCCAACTGCCTGCAAACTCCAGGGATTGATGCCTCAGGCCAAACAACCAGCATGACAGGAACACAGCCACACCCATCAAAAAAACTGAGACAACAAAAAAACATGACACAAACGAAGGAGCAAGGTAAAAACCTACAAGATAAATAAATGAAGAGGAAATAGGTAACTTGAAAACAATTCATAGTAATGATAGTAAACATGATCCAAAATCTCGGAAATAGAATGGAGACACAGATCAAGAAGATACAAGAAATGTTTAACAAGGACTTAGAAGAACTAAAGGACAAACAAACAGTGATAAACAACACAGGAAATGAAAGGAAAAATACACTAGAAGGAATCAATAGCAGAATAACTGAAGCAGAAGAACGAATAAGTCAGCTGGAAGATAGAATGGTGGGAATAACTGCCGATGAGCAGAATGAAGAAAATAGAATGAAAAGAATTGAGGACAGTCTCAGAGGCCTCTGGGACAATATTAAATGCACCAACATTCGAATGCAAAAAGCTAAGAGAATTCAGCACCACCAAATCAGCTTTACAATAAATGAAAAAGGAGCTTGTCTAGGGAGGAAACACAAGAGAAGAAAAAGACCCACAAAAACAAACCCAAAACAGTTAAGGAAATGATAATAGGAACATACATATCGATAATTACCTTGAATGTAAATGGATTAAATGCTCCAAACAAAAGACACAGACTGGCTGAATGGATACAAAAACAAGACCCATATATATGCTATCACCAAGAGATCCACTTCAGACCTAGGGACACATACAGTCTGAAAGTAAGGGGATGGAAAAAGATATTCCATGCAAATGGAAATCAGAAGAAAGCTGGAGTAGCAATACTCATATCAGATAAAATAGACTTTAAAATAAAGACTATTACAAGAGACAAAGAAGGACACTACATAATGATCAAGGGATCAATCTAAGAAGAAGATATAACAATTATAAATATTTATGCAGCCACCATAGGAGCACCTCAATATATAAAGCAAATGTGAACAGCCATAAAAGGGGAAATTGACAGTAACACAGTAATAGTGGGGGATTTTAACACCCAACTTACACCAATGAACAGATCATCCAGACAGAAAATAAATAAGGAAACTCAAGCTTTAAATGACACAATAGACCACATAGACTTAATTGATATTTATAGGACATTCAACCTGAAAGCAGCAGAATACATGTTCTTCTCAAGTGCACACAGAACATTGTGCAGGATAGATCACATCTTAGGTCACAAATCAAGCCTTGGTAAATTTAAGAAAATTGAAATCCTATCAAGAATCTTTTCTGACCACAATACTATGAGATTAGAAATCAGTTACAGGAAAAAAAACTCTAAAAAACAGAAACACATGGAGGATAAACAATTCACTACTAAATAACCAAGAGATCACTGAAGAAATCAAAGAAGAAATTAAAAAATACCTAGAAACAAAGGACAACGAAAACATGATGATCCAAAACCTATAGGACATAGCAAAAGCAGTCCTAAGAGTGAAGTTTATAGCAATTCAATCTCACCTTAGGAAACAAGAAAAATCTCAAATAAAAAACCTAACCTTATACCTAAAGCAACTAGAAAAAGAATGAGAAAAACCCAAGGTTAGCAGAAGGAAAAAAATCATAAAGATCAGACCAGAAATAAATGAAATAGAAAAGAAGAAAACAAGAGCAAAGATCAATGAAACTAAAAGTTGGTTCTCTGAGAAGATAAACAAAATTGATAAACCTTTAGGCAGATTCATCAAGAAAAAAAGGGAGAGGACTCAAATCAATAAAATTAGAAATGAAAAGGGAGAAATTATAACTGACACCACAGAAATACAAAGAATTATAAGAGACTACTACAAGCAACTATATGCCAATAAAGTGGACAACCTGGAAGAAATGGACAAATTCTTAGAAAGGTACAACCTTCCAAGATTGAACCAGGAAGAAATAGAAAATATAAACAGACCAATCACAAGTAATGAAATTGAAACTATAATTTAAAATCTTCCTAAAATCTGAGTTCCTTAATAAAAAAAAAATTTTTTTAAGTTCCAACTAACAAAAGTACAGTACCTGATGGCTTCACAGGAGAATTCTATCAAATATTTAGACAAGAGCTAACACCTATCCTTCTCAAACTCTTCCAAAAAATTGCAGAGGGAGGAACACTCTCCAACTCATTCTATGAAGCCACCATCACCCTGATGCCAAAACCAAACAAAGATACTACAAAAAAAGAAAATTACAGACCAATATCACTTATGAACATAGACACAAAATTCCTCAACAAAATACTAGCAAACAGAATCCAACAAAACATTGAAAGGATCATATACCATGATCAAGTGGGATTTATCCCAGGGATGCAATGATTCTTCAATATATGCAAATCAATCAATGTGATACACCATATAAACAAATTGAGGAATAAAAACTATATGATCATCTTAATAGATGTAGAAAAAGCTTTTGACAAAATTCAACACCCATTTATGATAAAAACTCTCTAGAAACAGGAGAAGATGACGGAAGAGTAGGATGCAGAGATCACCTTGCTCCCCACAGATGCATCAGAAATACATCAACATGTGGAACAACTCCTACAGAACACCTACTGAACGCTGGCAGAAGACCTCAGACCACCAAAAGGCAAGAAACTCACCCACGTACCTGGGTAGGGCAAAAGAAAAGAGAAATAACAGAGACAAAAGGATAGGGAGGGGACCTGCACCAGTGGGAGGGAGCTGTGAAGGAGGAAAGGTTTCCACACACTAGGAAGCCCCTTCGCGGGCGGAGACTGCAGGTGGCGGAGGGGGAAAGCTTAGGAGTGGAGTAGCGGAGGAGAGCACAGCAACAGGGGTGCGGAGGGCAAAGCAGAGAGATTCCGGCACAGAGGATCGGTGGCCTCAGGCACTCACCAGCCCGAGAGGCTTATCTGCTCACCCGCCGTGGTGGGCGGGGCTGGGAGCTGAGGCTCGGGCTTCGGTTGGAGCACAGGGAGAGGACTGGGGTTGGCGGCGTGAACACAGCCTGAAGGGGTTAGTGCACCACGGATGGCCGGGAGGGAGTCCGGGGAAAAGTCTGGAGCTGCTGAAGAGGCAAGAGACTTTTTCTTCCCTCTTTGTTTCCTGGTGGGTGAGGAGAGGGGATTCAGAGTGCTGCTTAAAGGAGCTCCAGAGACGGGCGCGAGCCATGGCTATCAGCGAGGACCACAGAGACAGGCATGAGACGCTAAGGCTGCTGCTGCCGCCACCAAGAGGCCTGTGTGCTAGCGCAGGTCACTCTCCACACCTCCCCTCCCGGGAGCCTGTGCAGCCCGCCACTGCCAGGGTCCCGGGATCCAGGGACAACTTCCCCGGAAGAACGCACGGCGCGCCTCAGGCTGCTGCAACGTCATGCTGGCCTGTACCAACGCAGGCTTGCACTGCACTCCATACCCCTCCCTCCCCCCGGCCTGAGTGAGCCAGAGCCCCCGAATCAGCAGCTCCTTTAACCCCATCCTGTCTGAGTGAAATACAAACGCCCTCGGGCGACCTACACGCAGGGGGCGCCAAATCCAAAGCCGAGCCCCGGGAGCTGTGGGAACAAAGAAGAGAAAGGGAAATTTCTCCCAGCAGCCTCAGAAGCAGTGGATTAAATCTCCACAATCAACTTGATATACCCTGCATCTGTGGAATACCTGAATAGACAACAAATCATCCCAAATTGAGAGGTGGACTTTGGGAGCAAGATATATTATTTTTCCCTCTTTTCCTCTTTTTGTGAGTGTGTACGTGTATGCTTCTGTGTGAGATTTTGCCTGTATAGCTTTGCTTTCACCATTTGTCCTAGGGTTCTGTCCATCCATTTTTTGTGTTTTTTTTTTACTTAAAAAATTTTTTTCTTAATAATTATTTTTTAATTTTTATTTTAATAACTTTATTTTATTTTATCCTCTTTCTTTCTTTCTTTCTTTCCTTCTTCCTTTCTTTCTATTTTTTCTCCATTTTATTCTGAGCCGTGTGGAGGACAGTCTCTTGGTGCTCCAGCCAGGCATCAGGGCTGTGCCACTGAGGTGGGAGAGCCAACTTCAGGACACTGGTCCACAAGAGACCTCCCAGCTCCACGTAATATCAAATGGCAAAAATCTCCCAGAGATCTCCATCTCAACACCAAGCCCCAGCTTCACTCAATGACCAGCAAGCTACAGTCCTAGACACCCTATGCCAAACAACTAGCAAGACAGGAACACAGCCCCATCCATTAGCAGAGAGGCTGCCTAAAATCATAATAAGCCCACAGACCCAAAAACACACCACCAGATGCGGACCTACCCACCAGAAAGACAAGATCCAGCCTCATCCATCAGAACACAGGCACTAGTCCCCTCCACCAGGAAACGTACACAACCCACTGAACCAACCTTAGCCACTGAGGACAGACACCAAAAACAATGGGAACTACGAACCTGCAGCCTGCAAAAAGGAGACCCCAAACACAGTAAGATAAGCAAAATGAGAAGACAGAAAAACACACAGCAGGAGAAGGAGCAAGGTAAAAACCCACCAGACCTAACAAATGAAGAGGAAATAGGCAGTCTACCTGGAAAAGAATTCAGAATAATGATAGTAAAGATGATCCAAAATCTTGGAAATAGAAGAGAGAAAATGCAAAAACATTTAACAAGGACCTAGAAGAACTAAAGAGGAAACAAGCAATGATGAACAACACAATAAGTGAAATTAAAAACACTCTAGAAAGGATAAATAGCAGAATAACTGAGGCAGAAGAACGGATAAGTGACCTGGAAGATAAAATAGTGGAAATAACTACTGCAGAGCAGAAGAAAGAAAAAAGAATGAAAAGAACTGAGGACAGTCTCAGAGACCTCTGGGACAACATTAAATACACCAACATTCGAATTATAGGGGTTCCAGAAGAAGAAGAGAAAAAGAAAGGGACTGAGAAAATATTTGAAGAGATTATAGTTGAAAACTTCCCTAATATGGGAAAGGAAATAGTTAATCAAGTCCAGGAAGCACGGAGAGTCCCATTCATGATAACTCCAAGGAGAAACATGCTAAGACACATATTAATCAAACTATCAAAAATTAAATACAAAGAAAACATATTAAAAGCAGCAAGGGAAAAACAACAAATAACACACAAGGGAATCCCCATAAGGTTAACAGCTGATTTTTCAGCAGAAATTCTGCAAGCCAGAAGGGACTGGCAGGACATATTTAAAGTGATGAAGGAGAAAAACATACAACCAAGATTACTCTACCCAGCAAGGATCTCATCCAGATTTGATGGAGAAATTAAAAGCTTTACAGACAAGCAAAAGCTGAGAGAGTTCAGCACCACCAAACCAGCTTTACAACAAATGCTAAAGGATCTTCTCTAGGCAAGAAACACAAGAGAAGGAAAAGACCTACAATAACAAACACAAAACAATTAAGAAAATGGGAATAGGAACATACATATTGATAATTACCTTAAATGTAAATGGATTAAATGCTCCCACCAAAAAACACAGACTGGCTGAATGGATACAAAAACACGACCCATATATATGCTGTCTATAAGAGACCCACTTCAGACCTAGGGACACATACAGACTAAAAGTGAGGGGATGGAAAAAGATATTCCATGCAAGGGGAAATCAGAAGAAAGCTGGAGTAGCAATTCTCATATCAGACAAAATAGACGTTAAAACAAAGAGTATTACAAGAGACAAAGAAGGACACTACATAATGATCAAGGAATCAATCCAGGAAGAAGATATAACAATTGTAAATATTTATGCAGCCAACATAGGAGAACCTCAATACATAAGGCAAATACTAACAGCCATAAAAGGGGAAATCGACAGTAACACAAGTATAGTAGGGGACTTTAACACCCCACTTTCACCAATGGACAGATCATCCAAAATGAAAATAAATAAGGAAACACAAGCTTTAAATGATACATTAAACAAGATGGACTTAATTGATATTTATAGGACATTCCATCCAAAAACAACAGAATACACATTTTACTCAAGTGCTCATGGAACATTCTCCAGAGTAGATCATATCTTGGGTCACAAATCAAGCCTTGGTAAATTTAAGAAAATTGAAATCATATCAAGTATCTTTTCCGACCACAACGCTATGAGATTAGAAATCAATTACATGAAAAAATCTGTAAAAAATACAAACACATAGAAGCTAAACAATACAATACTTAATAACGAAGTGATCACTGAAGAAATCAAAGAGGAAATCAAAAAATACCTAGAAACAAATGACAATGGAGACACGATGACCCAAAACCTATGGGATGCAGCAAAAGCAGTTCTAAGAGGGAAGTTTATAGCATTACTATCCTACCTTAAGAAACAGGAAATATCTCAAATAAACAACCTAAACTTGCACCTAAAGCAATTAGAGAAAGAAGAACAAAAAAAAAAGAAACCCAAAGTTAGCAGAAGGAAAGAAATCATAAAGATCAGATCAGAAATAAAAGAAAAGGAAATGAAGGAAACAATAGCAAAGATCAATAAAACTAAAAGCTGGTTCTTTGAGAAGATAAACCAAATTGATAAACCATTAGCCAGACTCATCAAGAAAAAAAGGGAGAAGACTCAAATCAATAGAATTAGAAACGAAAAAGGAGAAGTAACAACTGACACTGCAGAAATACAAAGGATCATGAGAGATTACTACAAGCAACTCTATGCCAATAAAATGGACAACCTGGAAGAAATGGAAAAATTCTTAGAAAAGCACAACCTGCTGAGACTGAACCAGGAAGAAATAGAAAACATGAACAGACCAATCACAAGCACTGTGGTTGAAACTGTGATTAAAAATCTTCCAACAGACAAAAGCCCAGGACCAGATGGCTTCACAGGCAAAACCTATCAAACACTTAGAGAAGAGCTAACACCTATCCTTCTCAAACTCTTCAAAAATATAGCAGAGGGAGGAACACTCCCAAACTCATTCTACGAGGCCACCATCATCCTGATATGAAAACCAGACAAAGACGTCACAAAGAAAGAAAACTACAGGCCAATATCACTGATGAACATAGATGCAAAAATCCTCAACAAAATACTAGCAAACAGAATCCAACAGCACATTAAAAGGATCATTCACCATGATCAAGTGGAGTTTATTCCAGGAATGCAAGGATTCTTCAATATACACAAAAAAATCAACGTAACACACCATATTAACAAATTGAAGGAGAAAAACCATATGATCGTCTCAATAGATGCAGAGAAAGCTTTCAACAAAATTCAACACCCATTTATGATAAAAACCCTGCAGAAAGTAGGCATGGAGGGAACTTTCCTCAACATAATAAAGGCCATATATGACAAACCCACAGGCAACACCATCCTCAATGGTGAAAAACTGAAACCATTCCCACTAAGATCAAGAACAAGACAAGGTTGCCCACTCTCACCACTCTTATTCAACATAGTTTTGGAAGTTTTAGCCACAGCAATCAGAGAAGAAAAGGAAATAAAAGGAATCCAAATCGGAAAAGAAGAAGTAAAGCTGTCACTGTTTGCAGATGACATGATACTATACATAGAGAATCCTAAGGATGCTACCAGAAAACTACTAGAGCTAATCAATGAATTTGGTAAAGTAGCAGGATACAAAACTAATGCACAGAAATTGCTGGCATTCTTATACACTAGTGATGAAAAATCTGAAAGTGAAATTAAGAAAACACTCCCATTTACCATTGCAACAAAAAGAATAAAATATCTAGGAATAAACCTACCTAAGGAGACAAAAGACCTGTATGCAGAACTTTATAATACACTGATGAACGAAATTAAAGATGATACAAATAGATGGAGAGTTATACCATGTTCTTGATTGGAAGAATCAACATTGTGAAAATAACTCTACTACTCAAAGCAATCTACACATGCAATGCAATCCCCATCAAACTACCAATGGCATTTTTCACAGAACTAGAACAAAAAATTTCACAATTTGTATGGAAACACAAAAGACCCCGAATAGCCAAAGCAACCTTGAGAATGAAAAATGGAGCTGGAGGAATCAGGCTCCCTGACTTCAGACTATACTACAAAGCTACAGTAATCAAGACTGTATGGTACTGGCACAAAAACGGAAGTATAGATCAATGGAACAGGATAGAAAGCCCAGAGATAATTCCATGCACATATGGTCACCTTATCTTTGATAAAGGAGACAGGAATATACAGTGGAGAAAAGACAGCTTCTTCAATAAGTGGTGCTGGGAAAACTGGACAGCTACATGTAAAAGTATGAAATTACAACACTCCCTAATACCATACACAAAAATAAACTCAAAATGGATTAAAGACCTAAATGTAAGGCCAGACACTATCAAACTCTTAGAGGAAAACATAGGCAGAACACTATGACATAAATCACAGCAAGATCCTTTTGGACCCACCTCCTAGAGAAATGGAAATAAAAACAAAAATAAACAAATGAGACCTAATGAAACTTAAAAGCTTTTGCACAGCAAAGGAAACCGTAAACAAGATGAAAAGACAACCCTCAGAATGAGAGAAAATATTTGCAAATGAAGCAACTGACAAAGGATTAACCTCCAAAATTTATAAGCAGCTCATGCAGCTCAATAATAAAAAAAACAAACAACCCAATCCAAAAATGGGCAGAAGACCTAAATAGACATTTCTCCAAAGAAGATATACAGATTGCCAACAAACACATGAAAGAATGCTCAACATCATTAATCATTAGAGAAATGCAAGTCAAAACTACAATGAGATATCATCTTACACCATTCATAATGGCCATCATCAAAAAATCTAGAAACAATAAATGTTGGAGAGGGTGTGGAACAAGGGGAACACTCTGGCACTTTTGGTGGGAATGTAAATTGATACAGCCACTATGGAGAACAGTATGGAGGTTCCTTAGAAAACAAAATAGAACTACCATAAGACCCAGCAATCCCACTACTGGGCATATATCCTGAGAAAACCATAATTCACAAAGGGTCATGCACCACAATGTTCATTGCAACACTATTTACAGGACATGGAAGCAACCTAAGTGTCCATCAACAGATGAATGGATAAAGAAGATGTGGCACATATATACAATGGAATATTACTCAGCCATAAAAAGAAACGAAATTGATTTATTTGTAGTGAGGTGGATGGATGTAGAGTCTGTCATACAGAGTGAAGTAAGTCAGAAAGAGAAAAACAAATACCATATGCTAACACATGTATATGGAATCTAAGGGGAAAAATGGGGTCATGAAGAACCTAGGGGTAAGACGGGATTAAAAACACAGACCTACTAGAGAATGGACTTGAGGATATGGGGAGGGGGCAGGGTAAGCTGTGACAAAGTGAGAGAGTGGCATGGACATATATACACTACCAAATGTAAAATATATAGCTAGTGGGAAGCAGCTGCATGGCACAGGGAGATCAGCTCAGTGCTTTGTGACCACCTAGAGGAGTGGGATAGGGAGTGTGGGAGGGAGGGAGATGCAAGAGGGAAGAGATATGGGAACATATGTATATGTATAACTGATTCACTTTGTTATAAAGCAGAAACTGACACACCATTGTAAAGCAATTATACTCCAATAAAGATGTAAAAAAATAGCCAATCAAAAATGGACAGAAGACCTAAATGGACATTTCTCCAAAGAAGATATACGGATGGCCAAGAGGCACATGAAAAGATGCTCAACGTCACTAATTATTAGAGAAATGTAAATCAAAGCTACAATGAGTTATCACCTCATACCAGTCAAAATGGCCATCATCAAAAATCTACAAACAATAAATACTGGAGACGGTGTGGAGAAAAGGGAACCCTCTTGCACTCTTGGTAGGAATGTAAGTTCATATAGCCACTGTGGAGAACAGTATGGATGTCCTTTAAAAACTAAGAATAAAACTACCATATGACTCAGCAACCCCACTACTGGGCGTATACCCTGAGGAAACCATAATTCAAAAAGACACATGTACCCCAATGTACATTGCAGCACCATTTACAATAGCCAGGACATGGAAGCAACCTAAATGTCCATTGACAGATTAATGGATAAAGAAGATGTGGTACATGTATACATGGAATGTTATTCAGCCATAAAATGAAATGAAATTGGGTCATTTGTAGAGATCTGGATGGACCTAGAGTCTGTCATACAGAGTGGGTAATTCAGAAAGAGAAAAGCAAATACCATATATTAACACATATATGTGGAATCTAGAAAAATGGTACTGATGAACCTATCTGCAGGACAGGAATAGTGACCCAGACATAGAGAACAAATGGGTGGACACAGTGGGTGAAGGGGAGGGTGGTATGATTTGGAAGATTAGGATTGACATATATACACTACCCTGTGTAAAATAGATAGCTAGTGGGAACATGCTGTATCGCACAGGGAGATTTGCTTGGTGGTCTCTGATGACCTAGATAGGTGGGATGGGGGGGATGTGTGGGAGGGAGGTCCAAGAGGGAGGGGATGTATTTATACATAAAGCTGATTCACTTCACTGTACAACAGACACACACCACATTGTAAAGCAATTATACTCCAATAAAAAAAAGACAAAATTGTATTGGAATTCCTGGTCACAGCAATCAGAGAAAAAAAGAAATAAAAGGAATCCAAATTCAGAAGGAAGAAGTAAAACTGTTACTGTTTGCAGATGACATGATGCTATCTATATTTCTGTTTTTGTGCCAGTACCATACTGTCTTGATTACTGTAGCTTTGTAGTATCGTCTGAAGTCAGGAAGCCTGATTCCTCCAGCTCCGTTTTTCTTTCTCAAAATGTTTTGCCTATTCGGGGTCTTTTGTGTTTCCACACAAATTGCAAACTTTTTTGTTCTAATTCTGTGAAAAATGCCATTGGTAATTTGAAAGGGACTGTATTGAATCTGTAGATTGCTTTGGGTAGTATAGTCATTTTCACAATATTGATTCTTCCAATCCAAGAAAATCCTAAAGACACCACAAAAAAAATACTAGAGCTCATCAATGAATTCAGTAAAGTTACAGGATATAAAATTAATATACAGAAAGCTGTTGCATTCCTATACCTTAACAATGAACTATTAAAAAGAGAAATTAAGGGGAATTCCCTGGTGGCCCAGTGGTTAGGACTCTGTGCTTTCATTGCTTAGGGTCCTGGTTCTATTCCTGGTCAGGGAACTAAGATCCAACAAGCTGTGTGACATGGCCAAAAAAAAAAATGAGTCAGATTTTCTGACTTTGAAGATGGAGAAAGGGTGCCATGAGCCAAGGAATGCTGGGAGCCTGTCAGAGTTAGTAAAGGCAAGGAAACAGATTATCCTCTACAGCATCAGAAAGGAACACAGTCTTGCCAACCTTGATTTCAGCCCAGTGAGACCTGTATCTGACTTCTGACTGTATGATAATAAATCTATATTGTTTTCTTTAAAAAAGAGAGAAATTAAGGAAACAGTTCCATTTACCATTTCATCCTGAATAAAATACCTAGGAATAACCGTACCTAGGGAGGTAAAAGATCTTTACTTGGAAAACTACAATGAACTGGTGAAAGAAATTGAAGACGACACAAACAGATGAAAAGATATACCATGTTCATGGATTAGAAGAATCAGTATTGTTAAAATGAGCATACTACACAAGGCAATTTACAGATTCAATGCAATCCCTACCAAAATATCAATGACATTTTTTACAGAACTGGAACAAATAATTCTAAAATTTGTATGGAGACACAAAAGACCCCAAGTAGCCAAAACAATCTTGAGAAAGAAGAACAAGGCTGGATCACACTCCCTGTTTTCAAACTATACTATGAAGCTACAATAATTAAAACAGTATGGTACTGTCTCAAAAACAGACAAATAGATCCATGGAACAGAATAGAGAGCCCGGAAATAAACCCAAGCATGTATGGTCAATCAATCTATGACAAAAGAGGCAAGAATATACAATGGAGAAAAGACAGTCTCTCCAGTAAGTGCTGCTGGGAAAATTGGACAGCTGCATGTAATAGAATAAAATTAGAACATTCTATAATACCATATGCAAAACTAAACTCAAAATGGATTAAAGACCTAAATGTAAGACTGGAAACCATAAAACTCCTAGAAAAAACGTAGGCAAAACACTCTGACTTAAATCAAAACAATATTTTTTGGGATCCTTCTCCTAAAGCAAAGGAAATAAAAGCAAAACTAAACAAGTGATACCTAATTAAACTTAAAATTTTTTACACAGCAAAGGAAACCATCAACAAAATGAAAAGACAGCCTAGTGAAAGGGAGAAAATATTTGCAAATGATATGACCGATAAGGCTAATATCAAAAATATATAAATAGCTAATACAATTCAACAACAAAAAGCGAAAAACCTGATTAAAAATTGGGCAGAAGACCTGAATAGACATTTTTACAAAGAAGACATACAGATGGCCAACAGGTACATGAAAAGATGCTCAACATCTTTAATTATCAGAGAAAAGCAAGTTAAAACAACAATGAGATATCACTTCACACCTTTCAGAATGGCTACCATCAAAAAGACCACAAATAACAAATGTTGGTGGGGATGTGAAGGAAAACAAACTTTTGTACACTGTTGGTGGGAATGTAAATTGGTGTAGCCACTATGGAAAACAGTATGGAGTTTCCTCAAAAAAATAAAAATAGAACTACCATATGACTCAGCAATTCCACTCCTGGGTATATATTGTAAAGAAACAAAAACACTAATTTGAAAAGATATATGGACGCCAATGTTCATAGCAGCACTATTTACAATTACCAAGATACAGAAGCAACCTGTCTGTCAACAGATGAATGGATAACGAAGATGAGGTATATATTATATACAATGGAATACTACTCAGCCTTAAAAAGGAATGAAACTTTGCCATTTGCAACAACATGGATGGACTTAAGTCAGATAGAAATGACAAATACTGTATGATATGATACATGTGGAATCTAAAACATAAAACAAACTAGGGAATATAATAAAAAAAAGAAACATACAGATATAGAGAACAAACAACTGGTTACGTTTGGGGAGAGAAAAGTGGGGGAGGGACAAGATAGGGGTAGGGTATTAAGAGGTACAAACTACTACGTATAAAATAAATAAGCTACAAAGCTATATTGTACAACAGAGGGAATATAGCCAGTATTTTATGACTATAAATGGAGTATAACCTTTTTTTTTCCTTTTGTAAAGAATAACAGTCCTGTGCAGCCTTCTATCCAATGTCTGAAAATAGTTGTTTTCTATTTTTTTAACAATATTTTTTTATTTCTTTCTTTATAACAAATTTAATCAGTTATACATATACATATGTTCCCATATCCCCTCCCTTTTGCGTCTCCCTCCCACCCTCCCTATCCCACCCCTCCAGGCGGTCACAAAGCACCGAGCTGATCTCCCTGTGCTATGCGGCTGCTTCCCACTAGCTATCTACCTTACGTTTGGTAGTGTATATATGTCCATGCCTCTCTTTTGCTTTGTCACAGCTTACCCTTCCCCCTCCCCATATCCTCAAGTCCATTCTCTAGTAGGTCTGTGTCTTTATTCCTGTCTTGCCCCTATGTTCTTCATGACTTTTTTTTTCTTAAATTCCATATATATGTGTCAGCATACAGTATTTGTCTTTCTCTTTCTGACTTACTTCACTCTGTATGACAGACTCTAGGTCCATCCACCTCATTACAAATAGCTCAATTTCATTTCCTTTTATGGCTGAGTAATATTCCATTGTATATATGTGCCACATCTTCTTTACCCATTCATCCGATGATGGACACTTAGGTTGTTTCCATCTCCGGGCTATTGTAAATAGGGCTGCTATGAACATTTTGGTACATGTCTCTTTTTGAATTATGGTTTTCTCAGGGTATATGCCCAGTAGTGGGATTGCTGGGTCATATGGTAGTTCTATTTGTAGTTTTTTAAGGAACCTCCATAACGTTCTCCATAGTGGCTGTACCAATTCACATTCCCACCAGCAGTGCAAGAGTGTTCCCTTTTTTCCACACCATCTCCAGCATTTATTGTTTCTAGATTTTTTGATGATGGCCATTCTGACTGGTGTGAGATGATATCTCATTGTAGTTTTGATTTGCATTTCTCTAATGATTAATTATATTGAGCATTCTTTCATGTGTTTGTTGGCAGTCTGTATATCTTCTGTGGAGAAATGTCTATTTAGGTCTTCTGCCCATTTTTGGATTGGGTTGTTTGTTTTTTTGTTATTGAGCTGCATGAGCTGCTTATAAATTTTGGAGATTAATCCTTTGTCAGTTGCTTCATTTGCAAATATTTTCTCCCATTCTGAGGTTTGTCTTTTGGTCTTCTTTATGGTTTCCTTTGCTGTGCAAAAGCTTTTAAGTTTCATTAGGTCCCACGTGTTTATTTTTGTCTTTATTTCCATTTCTCTAGGAGGTGGGTCCAAAAGGATCTTGCTATGATTTATGTCATAGAGTGTTCTGCCTATGTTTTCCTCTAAGAGTTTGATAGTGTCTGGCCTTACATGTAGGTCTTTAATCCATTTTGAGCTTATTTTTGTGTATGGTGTTAGGGAGTGATCTAATCTCATACTTTTACATGTCCCTATCCAGTTTTCCCAGCACCACTTATTGAAGAGACTGTCCTTTCTCCACTGTACATTCCTGCCTCCTTTATCAAAGATATGGTTACCATATGTCCGTGGGTTTATCTCTGGGCTTTCTATCCTGTTCCATTGATCTATCTTTCTGTTTTTGTGCCAGTACCATACTGTCTTGATTACTGTAGCTTTGTAGTATAGTCTGAAGTCAGGGAGCCTGATTCCTCCAGCTCCATTTTTCATTCTCAAGATTGCTTTGGCTATTCGGGGTCTTTTGTGTTTCCATACAAATTGTGAAATTTTTGTTCTAGTTCTGTGAAAAATGCCAGTGGTAGTTTGATAGGGATTGCATTGAATCTGTAGATTGCTTTGGGTAGTAGAGTCATTTTCACAATGTTGATTCTTCCAATCCAAGAACATGATACATCTCTCCATCTATTTGTATCATCTTTAATTTCTTTCATCAGTGTCTTATAATTTTCTGCATACAGGTCTTTTGTCTCCTTAGGTAGGTTTATTCCTAGATATTTTATTCTTTTTGTTGCAATGGTAAATGGGAGTGTTTCCTTGATTTCACTTTCAGATTTTTCATCATTAGTATATAGGAATGCCAGAGATTTCTGTGCATTAATTTTGTATCCTGCAACTTTACCAAATTCATTGATTAGCTCTAGTAGTTTTCTGGTAGCATCTTTAGGATTCTCTATGTATAGTATCATATCATCTGCAAACAGTGACAGCTTTACTTCTTCTTTTCCGATTTGGATTCCTTTTATTTCCTTTTCTTCTCTGATTGCTGTGGCTAAAACTTCCAAAACTAGGTTGAATAAGAGTGGTGAGAGTGGGCAACCTTGTCTTGTTCCTGATCTTAGTGGGAATGGTTTCAGTTTTTCACCATTGAGGACAATGCTGGCTGTGGGTTTGTCATATATGGCCTTTATTATGTTGAGGAAAGTTCTCTCCATGCCTACTTTCTGCAGGGTTTTTATCATAAATGGGTGTTGAATTTTGTCGAAAGCTTTCTCTGCATCTATTGAGATGATCATATGGTTTTTCCCCTTCAATTTGTTAATATGGTGTATCACGTTGATTGATTTGCGTATATTGAAGAATCCTTGCATTCCTGGAATAAACCCCACTTGATCATGGTGTATGATCCTTTTAATGTGCTGTTGGATTCTGTTTGCTAGTATTTTGTTGAGGATTTTTGCATCTATGTTCATCAGTGATATTGGCCTGTAGTTTTCTTTCTTTGTGACATCCTTGTCTGGTTTTGGTATCAAGGTGATGGTGGCCTCGTAGAATGAGTTTGGGAGTGTTCCTCCCTCTGCTATATTTTGGAAGAGTTTGAGAAGGACAGGTGTTAGCTCTTCTCTAAATGCTTGATAGAATTCGCCTGTGAAGCCATCTGGTCCTGGGCTTTTGTTTGTTGGAAGATTTATTATCACAGTTTCAATTTCAGTGCTTGTGATTGGTCTGTTCATATGTTCTATTTCTTCGTGAGTCAGTCTTGGCAGGTTGTGCATTTCTAAGAATTTGTCCATTCCTTCCAGGTTGTCCATTTTATTGGCATAGAGTTGCTTATAGTAATCTCTCATGATCTTTTGTATTTCTGCAGTGTCAGTTGTTACTTCTCCTTTTTCATTTCTAATTCTATTGATTTGAGTCTTCTCCCTTTTTTTCTTGATGAGTCTGGCTAATGGTTTATCAATTTTGTTTATCTTCTCAAAGAACCAGCTTTTAGTTTTATTGATCTTTGCTATCGTTTCCTTCATTTCTTTTTCATTTATTTCTGATCTGATTTTTATGATTTCTTTCCTTCTGCTAACTTTGGGATGTTTTTGTTCTTCTTTCTCTAATTGCTTTAGGTGCAAGGTTAGGTTGTTTATTCGAGATGTTTCCTGTTTCTTAAGGTGGGATTGTATTGCTATAAACTTCCCTCTTAGAACTGCTTTTGCTGCATCCCATAGGCTTTGGGTCGTCGTGTCTCCATTGTCATTTGTTTCTAGGTATTTTTAAATTTCCTCTTTGATTTCTTCAGTGATCACTTCGTTATTAAGTAGTGTATTATTTAGCCTCCATGTGTTTGTATTTTTTACAGCTCTTTTCCTGTAATTGATATCTAGTCTCATAGCATTGTGGTCGGAAAAGATACTTGATACAATTTCAATTTTCTTAAATTTACCAAGGCTTGATTTGTGACCCAAGATATGATCTATCCTGGAGAATGTTCCATGAGCACTTGAGTAAAATGTGTATTCTGTTGTTTTTGGATGGAATGTCCTATAAATATCAATTAAGTCCATCTTGTTTAATGTATCATTTAAAGCTTGTGTTTCCTTATTTAGTTTCATTTTGGATGATCTGTCCATTGTTGAAAGTGGGGTGTTAAAGTCCCCTACTATCATTGTGTTACTGTCGATTTCTCCTTTTATGGCTGTTAGTATTTGCCTTATGTATTGAGGTGCTCCTATGTTGGGTGCATAAATATTTACAATTGTTATATCTTCTTCTTGGATCGATCCCTTGATCATTAGGTAGTGTCCTTCTTTGTCTCTTCTAGTAGTCTTTATTTTAAAGTCTATTTTGTCTGATATGAGAACTGCTACTCCAGCTTTCTTTTGGTTTCCATTTGCATGGAATATCTTTTTCCATCCCCTTACTTTCAGTCTGTATGTGTCTCTAGGTCTGAAGTGGGTCTCTTGTAGACAGCATATATATGGGTCTTATTTTTGTATCCATTCAGCCAATCTGTGTCTTTTGGTGGGAGCATTTAGTCCATTTACATTTAAGGTAATTATCGATATGTATGTTCCTATTCCCATTTTCTTAATTGTTTTGGGTTCGTTATTGTAGGTCTTTTCCTTCTGTTGTGTTTCTTGCCTAGAGAAGTTCCTTTAGCATTTGTTGTAAAGCTGGTTTGGTGGTGCTGAACTCTCTCAGCTTTTGCTTGTCTGTAAAGCTTTTAATTTCTCCATCAAATCTGGATGAGATCCTTGCTGGGTAGAGTAATCTTGGTTGCAGGTTTTTCTCCTTCATCACTTTAAATATGTCCTGCCAGTCCCTTCTGGCTTGCAGAGTTTCTGCTGAAAGATCAGCTGTTAACCTTATGGGGATTCCCTTGTGTGTTATTTGTTGTTTTTCCCTTGCTGCTTTTAATATGATTTCTTTGTGTTTAATTTTTGACAGTTTGATTAATATGTGTCTTGGTGTATTTCTCCTTGGATTTATTCTGTATGGGACTCTCTGTGCCTCCTGGACTTGATTAACTATTTCCTTTCCCATATTAGGGAAGTTTTCAACTATAATCTCTTCAAATATTTTCTCAGTCCCTTTCTTTTTCTCTTCTTCTTCTGGAACCCCTATAATTCGAATGTTGGTGCGTTTAATGTTGTCCCATAGGTCTCTGAGACTGTCCTCTGTTCTTTTCATTCTTTTTTCTTTATTTTGCTCTGCAGCAGTTATTTCCACTATTTTATCTTCCACCTCACTTATCCGTTCTTCTGCCTCAGTTATTCTGCTATTGATCCCATCTAGAGTATTTTTTATTTCATTTATTGTGTTTTTAATCGATGCTTGATTCATCTTTAGTTCTTCTAGGTCCTTGTTAACTGTTTCTTGCATTTTGTCTATTCTATTTCCAAGATTTTGGATCTGGGAAATAGAATCTTGGATCATCTTTACCATCATTATTCTGAATTCTTTTTCAGGTAGACTGCCTATTACCTCTTCATTTGTTAGGTCTGGTGGGTTTTTATCTTGCTCCTTCTCCTGCTGTGTGTTTTTCTGTCTTCTCATTTTGCTTATGTTACTGTGTTTGGAGTCTCCTTTCTGCAAGCTGCAGGTTCGTAGTTTCCGTTGTTTTTGGTGTCTGTCCGCAGTGGCTAAGGTTGGTTTAGTGGGTTGTGTAGGCTTCCTGGTGGAGGGGACTAGTGCCTGTGTTCTGGTGGATGAGGCTGGATCTTGTCTTTCTGGTGGGCAGGTCCACGTCCGGTGGTGTGTTTTGGGGTGTCTGTGGACTTTTTATGATTTTAGGCCACCTCTCTGCTAATGGGTGGCGTTGTGTTCCTGTCTTGCTAGTTGTTTGGCATAGGGTGTCCAGCACTGTAGCTTGCTGGTCATTGAGTGAAGCTGGGTGCTGGTGTTGAGATGGAGATCTCTGGAAGATTTTCGCCGTTTGATATTATGTGGAGCTGGGAGGTCTCTTGTGGACCAGTGTCCTGAAGTTGGCTCTCCCACCTCAGAGGCACAGCACTGACTCCTGGCTCCTCAATTTGGGATGATTTGTTGTCTATTCATGTATTCCACAGATGCAGGGTACATCAAGTTGATTGTGGAGCTTTAATCTGCTGCTTCTGAGGCTGCTGGGAGAGGTTTCCCTTTCTCTTCTTTTTGAGTATAACCTTTTAAAATTGTGAATCACTGTGTTGTACACCTGAAACTTATATAATATTGTACCTCAAATATATCTCAATAAAAAAGGTTGAAGTTTAAGTTATGACTGTACTACTGTAGAGGAGAGGTATATGAATACAAGGAAGGTTTTCAATATAAGACTATAAGCACAGGTTTGAACAAGACAGGGACTTTCAAGGGATCTGTAATTCAATTGGTAGCTTGGTCATGTAAGGAGCTGAAATGCGGATTTGTTAAGAGCATCTATTAAGGAGGTATTTTGATAGGAAGTCCCAGGAATATATGAATCCTGACGTATCCCCCAACTATCCTTCCTTTCTATGAGGTCTCTGAGGTAGATACAGCCACAAAGACAAAGAAAAAACAATAAAAAATACTTACTTGTCAGCTGATAACTTGGATCCTAATCTTAAATAGTCTAGTAGGCTGGTTTGAGTCACATGGAAAAATTCTCTCTTTTTAATCTAAAGGCTTAAGTGACTTTCTTCAAAGCCCAAACTTGAACCTCTGATATTACCTTCCAGTAACATTAAGGCCACACCTTCTAATGCCAGAGAAATGGATCAAGGAAGAAAAACATTGTTCAGTACCTAGAGCTAAGCTGATCTAGACTGCTTACCCTAGGGCCAGGTATCATGTATGAAATGAGAAAGTGGACAGGAGAGAAAGAGCTAGGTCTTCTCCTAAGGGGTGCAGGCTCTGAGCCATCTTACCATTAAAAGTACTTATATACCTGTCTCCTAGTCTGTAACCATCTACAATCTAAAACAGCCCCCAGTAAAGACTTCTTTATAGCTAAATTCAATGAACACTGTCCAGTCCTCATCTCATTTGACTTCTCCATGCAGCATTTTACTTAGTGAAGCAAACTCTCTTCTTCCAACTTCCATAACGTGACAGTCTTCTAGCTTTCCTCCTACTTCTCTGGATCCCCTTCCTTTCAACCTTGTTTGGAAGTGTATCCCCTTCTGTACACTGTAAATGTTGAGACCTCAACAGAGCTTGATCTTGAACTCTTTTATCTTCTCATGCCACATTTCCACACCAGCTGATCTCATTTGGTCCTATGCCTTCAATTACCAAATACGTGCTGAGGACTCCCAATTTTATATCTGCAGATCAAGCCTTTCCTCTGAGCTTCATATCTACATACACAATTTTTGTGAGACATCACTTAGATATTTCTTTATAGGCATTTCAAACTTTACATATACACAATTGAAATATTGGTATTCTCCCCCTTCCCAAAATGTTCCTCTTCCAGTCTTCCCTCATTTCAGTAAACAGCACTTATCAGTCTGCTTAGGTCATACACCTGAGAATCATCCATGACTTCTTTCTCCTTTACTCCCTTCATACACTTTCACTAAGTATTATCCATTGCACCATGAAAATATCTCTGAAAACCATGTGGTTCTCTCTATCAGTTTAGGTCACCATGATTACTTGCTTTGAGTTTGTTAGTGGAGGGAAAGTGAGCAGTAGGTTTCCCTGCATCCACTCTTGTCCCCTTGTAATCTATCCTTCATGTAACAGCTAAAATGATCTCTTAAAATAAAATGCAAAATTAAATCATGCTTCTATCCCACCTAAAACATCCCAGTAGCTTCCCAATTATCCTAGAATAAAATCAAAGTTCTTACCATGGTCCATAGAGACCCTGCATAATCTGGTCCCTCCCAAATTTTCCAACTTAATCCCATAAAATTCTTCCAGCCTTGCTCATGCAGATTTAGCTACATCAAATTAACTTCTATTGTGAATAAAAACACCCACTTCTTTTCTGCCTCAAGATTTTCACTCATACTGTTTCCTTTATCTGAAATACAACCTGTAATCTCTTTCCCTCAATCACCTGTACCTAGAACAGTGTCTGGAAGAAAGTAGCTGCTAAACAAGTATTTGTTGAGTGAATATATCTCAGGTCCTTCTCTATATTAATAATTATATTTTAACCCATCTTTTTTCTATTCTTTTTGGCTTCCTAGTAATTAATTCTGCAGTAATATCATTTTGACCTTTCCTGAGTTCTGCAGTCTGCCTTTTCATCTAATTCTGTTGTTTTATCATTTGTCTTTGAGTCCTTGTTTCATTGGATTCATTCAATGTATTCATTAGGGTGTATTCTAAAACTGCTGTCACAAAGAGACCTCAACATACATTAGCTTAAACAAAAGAGAAGTTTATTCTATTTTGCGTTGCAGTCCAGAGGTAGGGTAGTGAGGGGTTGGTAGGACAAATTGTGTAGCTTCCATGTATGTGTCTCAACTGGCTTCTCCAGTTACTACTATCTATAGCCAGTGAGAAGGGAGAATGGATAAGGGACACACATTTATTCCTTCCAAGAGGATGACCTTAAAGTGAACCATATCACTTCTGCTCATATCTCCTTGGCCAGAACTTAATAATATGGCCATGCCTAGCTGTAACAAAGGCTAAGAAATGTAATTTTCTAACTGTGCAACCATATGCCCAGGTGAAGCACAGGATTTTTATTAATTATTCAAGGGAAATGAGGAGATGGCTTTCAGTATTAATCACTTATTTTCTTCCACATTTCGTTTTTATGACTACTTTCCCCCTCCAGTGTGTTTGAATATTTGCTGTGCTACTTCTTTTTACCTTGCTTGTTTAAACATAGACTGTTCTACCTATTTTAGACCTTTTCCCACTAATATAATGTTGGCAACTTAAAGATCTCTCCACCTATACACAATATCATGTTCTAAATTAGTGGTTCTCAAGCTTTAACTTCCATATGAGTCACCTGGAGAGAGGGCTTTTAGTTAAAATACAAATTCCTGGGACTCATCCCAAAATTCCAATTCAATAATTCTGAGGAGGGGCCCATGAACTTTCATTTCTAAGTTTGGGCAGAGGGTACAAGTAGAAACTTCAGCTAAGATTTATGCACAGCCTTAGTTGGAGCAATTGGGTTCTTTCTTCTGAAATTTGTTAAATGTTGGTATGAGAGTTTACTCCACCTGGTCAGGAGCATAACTTTTCCTTAATTAAATATCTTTAGTTATTTTTACAATTTGACATGGAGTTCTGCAAAATAGCAAGCCCTGTGTTTGTGTTTGCTGCATTTGTGTAGTGGTAGACAAAGGTTTCTACTATCAAGAGCTTTCCCTTGATTTTCCCCAGTCTTCCTACTCACATCCTCAGTCTCCTAAGATTTTATTGACTCACATTTTTATCTCAGCACTCCCTACAGTCATCCCACAGTTTTCTTATATCATTTATAGCTGTATAAAATTACGTTTTGATTCTTTCTTCACAATAGAATGTAAGCTTCATGAGGGTAAGGACGGTATCTGCCTTAGTCACTTAGAACAGCACTTGGCACACGGTAAGTACTCAATATTTTTGAGTGAATGGATGGATACATGAAAAAAGAAGTATAACTAGCTAAGCTTCTTCTAAAGAAGAGCATACCTCAAGCCACACTTTATTTTTTCATGATCTTGGGAGTAAGAGCCTACAAAAGAAGTAGCAGGAAAGAAGGCCAGAGTTTCTGAGCACACCCAGGTGAAAGTACTGTTACCATTTCGAACAAACATGAAGAAGATGTAGGGAAACAGAAGAAAAATAAGTTACCTCTCCACACTTTTAGGAGTAAGAAAACATTCCTGAGTTCTTATCCTCTGGAAAGGTGAATATCTGAACAAGGCTCACGTTCCCTCCAGTAAGAACTCCAAACTATCTACCTCACCTGGGTCAAAAGGCACCTGTAGCCTGGAGACAAATGAACTTTTTGATACTGTGATAATTGTAATAAAAACAATTGGTGCTGGGCTTTTTACACAATGAGCTAAGCAAGTGCCTAGAGACTGATATCTAAGAGCTCTAATGGTATGGATCTTCACTGATATATAGATGCAGGAGGCCAAATATTTAAATAATTTCAGCTCCAAACAGAGAAAATAAAACGTGGAAAATGACAAAATTAATCAAACAATAGAAGAACAATCCTTGAGTTGAAAAAAAAAAGTCTGCATATGAAATACAGCAGTTAAATGTAAGTGAGTGATAATAGACTATCCGGGAATGGGTAACATAACTTAAATAAGGATTCTTAAAAACAGAAGGTCCATATTTCTAGGGAAACTCTAACGTCTAGAACTAAAAGTACCACGTCATCTATGAAAAATCAGACTTATGGATAGCAAAGGAATGAGTACAGAGAAATAAACACATTCTAAAAGTCTTATCTGGGAAGGCATGAATTTAGAAGAGGAAGAAAAGTGAAACTATTCCAAATAAATAAGAAAATATTCTAAATAAAAATACTGGAGGAGCAGTGAATCCTAAGAGGGGAAAAAAAGTCATGTTTTCAAATAACAATGGAGGCACATGTGTCTGAAAGTTGTGTTAACCATTAATGAAATGGTAAAGCATATTAGAGCTCACAAATTAACAAAAGGAAAACTGAATAGCTTGATAAAATCAGCACACTTGGGAAAAGGAAAATAGGGAACAACAATGTCAATTAAATAATATGTTTATTAAATAATGTGTATTAAATAACGTAAGAAATTAAATAAAGTGTATGAGACATACAAAATGTGGATGATCTCAATTATCTCTTTAAAAGACAGATCGTATAAAATTGGTAAAAAGTAATTTAAGCATATGCTGTTTCCAAGAAAGAAGTAAAATAAAAATAAGTAGACAATAAGAGGCTGTGTGTGTTCATTCATTGAACAAATAATTTATGGAATGCTTACTATGGACCAAGCACTATTCCAGTTACTGGGGACACAGCACAAATTAAAACAAAATTTCTGCTTACATTCTCATAGTTGATGTAGGCAACAAACAAATAAATACATAGTATATTAGGTGGTGGTAAGTGCTAAGAAGAAAATTAGACCAGGGTAAAGGGACAGAATGACAGAGTGAGAGTTTGAGGGAAAGCCTCATTGATAAAGTGACATTTCCACAGAAACCTTGTAACAGGGAAGAGCCAAATGTGACTACATGTTGGATCTGTTGCTTTAACCTTTGCTTTCCGCTGATTTGTTCACTAAAAGTATACTGTCTATACCTGATGGCCTGCCTCAGGGAGCACTGCCCCCTGCCCGAATGTTAAACCGAAGTACCTTTGTTCAGGGAAGCATCCTGACCCCACCCACCTGTGAATGGCCGCAAGAAAGAAGAAATTAACACGTCCCCTCCCTGAGGCTGGTCATTCCAGGTGATATTTGCAAAACATAGCCTTTTTACTTTACTTCCTCATCTCCTCCCCCTCTCTGTGCTGTAAAAGAAACTGGCATCCAAACCCCAATAAGATGGTTATTTTGAGGCTCTAGTCTGTCATCCTCTCAGTCTGCCAGCTTTCTGAATAAAGTCGTATTCCTTGCCTCAACATCTCGACTCTGATTTCTTGGCCTGTCATGTGGTGAGCAGAGCGAGCTTGGACTTGGTAACAACCTGAATGAAGAACATAAGCAAAATATGCAGGTACGAGGGAAAGAGTGTTCAAAGTAGTGGGCACATCAAACACAAAGTACCCAAGCCATGGCAGATTTTGAGAACAGATATGACATTATTTCACTTATAGTTTAACAGAATCACTCTGGCCTTTCTGAGGAGATAGAATGTAGGGGATACAGTTATAGAAGCAGGAAGATCTGTTAGGAGGCTATTAAGGTAATATAGGTAAGAGATAATGTGAGCTTGGATAGGGTAGTAGCAGTGGAGGTAGTAAAAGAGGGTTAGACTTTATATATAATTTGAGTGGTATAGCCAAAAGAATTTTTTGATAGATTAGATGTGAGGTGTTAGAGAAAGAGTCACGGATGGACTGAACAACTAGAAAAATAGAGCTGTCACTTACCTAAATGGAGAACATTGGGCAGAAGGTTTGGAAGGAAGAAATGAAGACTTTGGTTTTAAATATGTGAAGCTTCAGATATCCATTAAACATCCAAGTGAATATGGCAGTTGACTGTTTACATCTGGAGTTGAGGAGAGAGTTCCAGGCTGGAGAAATAAATTATGGAGATGTCAAAATGCAAATATTTAAAATAATGGGATTAGATAAGATCACCTAGGGTGCAAGCATGGAAAAAGGAAAATGTCTGAGGTCTAAACTCTAACCTTAATTTTGAAATTGTCTTTCCACCATAAACAATTTAAAAGGTGGACAAATGCAGCTCAATAACAAAAAAACAAACAACCCAATCCAAAAATGGGCAAAAGACCTAAATAGACATTTCACCAAAGAAGATATACAGATTGCCAACAAACACATGAAAGAATGCTCAATATAATTAATCATTAGAGAAATGCAAATCAAAACTACAAGGAGATATCATCTCACACCAGTCAGAATGGCCACCATCAAAAAATCTAGAAACAATAAACACTGGAGAGGGTGTGGAGAAAAGGGAACACTCTTGCACTGCTCGTGAGAATGTAAATTGATACAGCCACTATGGAGAACAGTATGGAGGTTCCTTAAAAAACTAAAAATAGAACTACCATACAACCCAGCAATCCCACCACTGGGCATATACCCTGAGAAAACCATAATTCAAAAAGACTCATGTACCAAAATGTTCATAGCAGCCCTATTTACAATAGCCCGGAGATGGAAACAACCTAAGTGTCCATCATCGGATGAATGGATAAAGAAGATGCGGCACATATATACAATGGAATATTACTCAGCCATAAAAAGAAATGAAATTGAGCTATTTGTAATGAGGTGGATAGACCTAGAGTCTGTCATACAGAGTGAAGTAAGTCAGAAAGAGAAAGACAAATACTGTATGCTAACACATATATATGGAATTTAAGAAAAAAAATGTCATGAAGAGCATAGGGGTAAGACAGGAATAAAGACACAGACCTACTAGAGAATGGACTTGAGGATATGGGGAGGGGGAAGGGTAAGCTGTGACAAAGTGAAAGAGCGGCATGGACATATATACACTACCAAACGTAAGGTAGATAGCTAGTGGGAAGCAGCCGCATAGCACAGGGAGATCAGCTCGGTGCTTTGTGACCGCCTGGAGGGGTGGGATAGGGAGGGTGGGAGGGAGACACAAAAGGGAGGGGATATGGAAACATGTATATGTATAACTGATTAAATTTGTTATAAAGCAAAAAATTAAAAAAATAATAATAAATAAATAATGGAAATAACTGGAAAAAAAAAAAGACTCATGTACCAAAATGTTCATTGCAGCTCTATTTACAATAGCCAGGAGATGGAAGCAACCTAAGTGTCCCTCATCAGATGAATGGATAAAGAAGATGTGGCACATATATACAATGGAATATTACTCAGCCATAAAAAGAAAAAAAATTGAGTTATTTGTAGTGAGGTGGATGGACCTAGAGTCTGTCATACAGAGTGAAGTAAGTCAGAAAGAGAAAAACAAATACCGTATGCTAACACATATATATGGAATTTAAGGGGGAAAAAAAAGGTCATAAAGAACCTAGGGGTAAGACAGGAATAAAGACACAGACCTACTAGAGAATGGACTTGAGGATATGGGGAGAGGGAAGGGTAAGCTGGGACAAAGTGAGAGACTGGCATGGACATATATACACTACCAAACGTAAAATAGATAGCTAGTGGGAAGCAGCCGCATAGCACAGGGAGATCAGCTCAGTGCTTTGTGACCACCTAGAGGGTTGGGATAGGGAGGGTGGGAGGGAGGGAGATGCAAGAGGGAAGAGATATGGGAACATATGTATATGTATAACTGATTCACTTTGTTATAAAGCAGAAACTAACACACCATTGTAAACCAATTATACTCCAATAAAGATGTTTTAAAAATAGGCAGACAAAATATATGCAATGACAGTTTTCAGACATTAGAAAGGAGGAGCAAAGATTGTGACCCCTGAGGGAAGGAAAACAAATGAGGTAGGCCCTATGATTGTTTTGTGTTTAGAGACAACTTCTGGACCATGGTGCTGACAGAAGAATCCCAAGCAGAGCACCTCTGTCTTTCTGAGTTAAGACAGAGAATTGAGCTTGAGGATACTTGGAATGCTGGGATTTTGGGGCTGGAGAACTGAAGAAGGGAGAACTAGTCAGAAAAAGATCCCCAAAAATCTGCATAGGGGTTTTCTTAAGTCTTTGGCTGAATATTAATCCATGCACATATAGGATGAAACCCCATTAAGCAAATTCAATAACAACTA
Source organism: Mesoplodon mirus (assembly GCF_964341445.2). Taxonomy (NCBI): domain Eukaryota; kingdom Metazoa; phylum Chordata; class Mammalia; order Artiodactyla; family Ziphiidae; genus Mesoplodon; species Mesoplodon mirus. Next base: position 140,373,717 of record NC_138981.1, on the reverse strand, counting down.
CCCAGAACTCACACAAAGCTGAGAACTATTTGAGTTCTGTCAAGCCAGAGTAATGATACCTCAGATAAATGTTGGGACATTCTGTAGAGACCCCAAGTGTCACACCTTACTAAATTAGTTATAAAGAAAATCAAAAAACCTTCCCTAGCAGAATTTAATAAATCTCAAAGAAATCACCTTGATACAAAAATAACAACTGTTCACCAAACTTTAGCACTCTAAAAAATAGACAACAAAGTCCATTGTCCAAAAATATTAATGCACATAGTATAACATACAATGAAAATTTACCAGGCATGCAAATGTTACTCATACAAGGAGGAAAATGGTGGAATAGAAATAGATGCAGAAATGATAGAGATGATAGAGATGATGTAATCAGTAGACAAATACCTTAAACAAGTATTATAAATATTAAAATATGCTCAATAATTTAAAGAAAAACATGGACACAATGAAAACCACAATGAGATACCATTAATATACCTGTTTGAGTGGCTAAAAACATTTTTAAGTAACAATACCAAGTTAGTAAGTAACAATACCAAGTTAATAAGGATTTAGAGCAGTTGGAACTCTGGTGGTTATATGATTTTATGCATTTGTCACAACACAAAGAATTATACATCAAAAAGTATAAATTTTACTTGGGTAGATTAAAAATAAATTTTAAAAGATAATTGAAACAATAGCAATGTATTTTGAAATTATAACCTATAAAAACAATAACACAAAGAATGGAAGGACGAAAATGGAAGTATACTGTGGTAAGACTCTTATGCTGAACCTGAAAGTTTAATGTACTTGAAGACAAACACTGATTAGTCAAAGATGTATATTGTCAACCCTAGGGCAAATGGTAAATAATAATAATAATAATAAATTAAGAGGTAAAGTTAATAAGCCAATAAAGGAGATGTATTGCAAATTTTTAAAAAATCCTCATCACCAAAGGCAAAAAAGAGAGAGAGACAAAAAGGAACAGATAATTGATGCAACAAATTGAAAACAAACAGCAAGAAAGTAGAATTACATCAACAGCATTAATTATTACATTAAATGTAAATGGCCTAAAAATTACAACAAAAAGAAATTGTCAGGTAAAATAAAAATATACATATATAAGAAACTATATGTGCATAAAAGAAAACAACCTTAAATATAAAGACATTGGTTAAAAGTAAAATTCTATACAAAAGAAAGATCAAGTAGCTATACTAACATCAGATGATGTAGACTTCATAACAAGGTACATTTTCAGGTTGAACATGATACTACATAATGATAAAGGGGTCAATTCTCCAAGAAGACATAACAATCCTAAATGTATATGCTCCTAAAAACAGAGACTGAATATACATAAAGCAAAATCTGACATAAATGAAAGGAGAAATAGATAAATTATAATTAGTGTTAGAAATGTCAACATACTTCTTTCAGTAATTGATAGAACATACAGACAGAAAATTCGGAAGTATATGGAACACCTGAACAGCACCAGTTACCAGTTTGATCCAATTTATATTTATATTTATAGAACATTCCATCCCCAAACAGCAAAATACACATTATTTCAACAACATGTGAAAGTATTCATAAAGAAGAACCATATGGTGGGCCATAAAATAAGTCCATATGGAGGGCCATAAAATAAGTCTCAATAAATTGAAAGAAATTGAAAGCATAGAGATCATTCTTTGACCAAAACAACATTAAATTACAAAACAATAATTTAAAGATATCTAGAAAAACTTCAGTTACTTGGATATGAATCAACACACTTCTAAATGACCCATGCGTCAAAGAAGATATTATAAAATATTTAGAACTGATTGATAAATGCAACACATCAAAATTCGTAGGTCTACAGCTACAGCAGTACCTATTTGGAAATTTAAAACTTCAATGATTATATTAAAAAAGAAGAAAGGTCAAAAATCAACGATTTGGGGCAGGACTTCTGGAAATTCTGAGTGAGGACCCCGACAATTCCCCTAAAAAAAAATTGGACAAAATTTTCAAAAGCTACCATTACAGAACTCTGTAAATTAGCCAAAGGCATAAAACAAATTGAGAAGAGTATATTCAAGAAAAATTGCTAAACCTCAGGAAGAACAATGGGAGTCAGGCATTTCAGGCTGGGGATACTCCCATACCCACCTCCATCTCCATGCCATGGTAATTCTCCAGAGATGAGGCAGGTCATAAGGAACAGCAGCTTCACTGCTGGAGGAAGTAGTTCTGATTTAGAACTGAACATGGAAAATTATCAGGGAAGTCCAATATAACAGCTAGCTTGAGATCTTGATACTGGCTGTGGCAAGCAAAGCAGCCAGAAATTTAATATGATTTTTTGGGAATATGACATCAAAAGCAAAAACAGACAAGTGGGATTGCATCAAACCAAAAATCTTCTGCACAGCAAAGGAAACAATCAACAGAGTAAAGAGATGGGAGAAGTGGAATGGGAGAAAATATTTGCAAAACATACATCTGATAAGTGGTTAAAATCCAAAAAAATATAAGGAGCTCACTACTCAATAGCAAAAACACCCCAATAACCCAATTAAAAAATGGGCCACAAACCTGAAAAGACATTTCTCAAAAGAAGACATACAAATGGCCAACATTTGTTAGAATGCCTATTATCAAAATCACAAAAGATAACAAGTGTTGCAAGGATGTGCAGAATGGGAGCGCTTGTATATTGTTGGTGGTTATGTAAGTTGGCACAGCCATTATGGAAAACAGTATGGAGGTTCCTCAAAAAATTAAACATAGAACTACCATATGATCCAGCAATACCACTCCTGGGATTTTATCCGAAGGAAATGAAATCACTAACTAAAAAGATACATATGAGTATATAAGTGGTGTTTAAATCCAGGAGAGTAGATGAGATCACCAAGAGAGTGAGTCTAGATAGGGAAGAGAAGAGGACTAAGAACTGAAACCTTAGGCACTCTAATATTTAGAGTTCAGGGAGATGAGGAAGAACCATTAAAGAACTTGGAGAAGAAGAGATCAATGCAGTAAGAAGAGAACTAGGAGAGTGTGGTGTGCTGGATGCCAGTAAAGAATGTGTTTCAAGAAAGAGAGTGTGTCAAACATCTTTTGTGCCTCATTTCACATTCTCCTGGACCACCTTTTGTTCAGGACAGTATTGCAGCTGCTGTATGCAGGGGTAGCTTGATGCTACCTCATTCAGCTGTATCTCACACTATTGCTTTCTGCCTTGGGGCTTCTCTGCTACCACCAGATGGGACGGACATCTGCAGGAGCCTGTTCAGTGATTCTAGGTCATGAACAAACCTGCAAGTGCCAGTGAGTTAACACCTTCTAGGATTACCCTTGGTCAATGGGAGATGAAATCTGATGGATAAACACTCTTCTGTGTCTGGTGGAAAATTCTGAGGTACATTCCACACAGTACCAAAGAGAGTCCTCAGTGGGAATAATCCACAGTTACCTTCAGTAGTAAACACATTAATAACATACCTTTGAATTGATGGTCCATCCCTACTTGGTTCATTCTTAGTCCCCTTCTCTTGTTTCCTGAATCACCTCCCCAAATAAACTACATGTAAGTCCTTGCCTCAGGCTCTGCTAGGATTTGGGGGAGGAGGAACTAAGTCAGAGTGCATGATCAGGTGGGACAAATGCTGCTGATTGGGTGAATAAGATGAAGACTGAGAATTGACCATTGGATTTAGCAAGGTAGAATCATTGGTGACATTGACAAGAGTTATTTCAGTGGAAGGTAGGTTCAAAAGGCTGGCTGGAGTGGGTTCAAGAGGGAATACCCTATTTTCTCAATGATATGTGGCAAGGTCACAAGCTGGGAGTGGAAGTATGGAGGAGGTGGAGGTATTGGAGGTATGATGAAAGAGAAGTGTGAGATAGTCTTTTTTAAGAGTTGGAAAATAAACTGAAGGGAGAAATAAAGTAGAAATTGCCTGGTGGTACTGAGGGCCCACTTGAAATTTGTGATTGTGTGTTTTTCTCCAACCTCATTCATCTGTTTAGATTAAAATGTGGAATAGGTAGTTATATTTAACTAAGATTCAGATTTTGTTAGGCTAGGGGTGTGCTAGGGGGAGAGAGGGTCAACGGTGTTGTGAAAAACCAGGGAATGTAAGCTGGCAAAAAGGACTTGAGGTGGGTGGTGACAAATTTAAAAATTGTGGGAGGGCTCAATTTTGGATGATGCTTGAGGATAATATGAGAGAAAGGCCAACACTAAAATTATCCTGATCTCTTTTCATGCAATGATTTTATCAAAGTTAGCAAATTAAATATACCATTATGTATTATATACAAGTCATGTCAAGATAAGTTCTCAGAATGTAAGAGGACACTATTAAATATTCTGAGACACAGGTATTAACTGAGACTGTCCTGGGCAAATTGGGACATAGTATGACTCTACTCATGTAGCCATTTTTATACTGTAAGAAGTAGATTGTAGTAGTTAAGAGCACAGTTTTCAGAGTCATGGTTCCTGAGTTTCAAACCAGGCACAGAAAGCCTAAGTAACTTACTAAAGATGCCTAGTACATGGTGGAGCCGTCTATAAATCTTTTGGATGAAACTCATCAAGACTGGCTCCTCCATCTCATACTGTCTTGTGTGTTATTACAGTTATCTTCTGATTCTAAATTCAGTGTTGTTTCTGAACTTCAGGCTGTGCTCTAACCTCTTATGCAGTAATTACCCTTTTTCACCTTCTCAGGTCCAGTCTCCATTATGTTTATTTGAAGTTCTGTTGAAATAGATTTCAATGTCCCTACAATTAATGCCTATGGCTGACACCACAACCAAATTTGATCCTTCCTTTAGAACTACAGTCTGCTTTCTCATTTGGTCCACATGCTATTTTATGCAGCTCATCTTAGGCTCTTGTGTTAATTGTTATCAGGCAAAGTACAAGCACTTTATTGGCAGTGTAGCTATTAGCAAGGAGTTTTTTGGATTATATTTCCAGGAAGTCATAAACTACTGAAACATGGCCTGTAACGACTCAATTTTTCGTGATTGAGTATAGCTCATCACCTCTTAACTACCTGAAAGGTAACCCCTGCCTAAGGCAGGTCTAGATTATAAGTGCCCATCACTATACATTTAGGCCTCTTGCTTCCCACTAATTCCATGTCTCTCTACCTCCCACTTAAAAGGGAGGCATTTCAAGATGAAATGAGGATATATTTACTAAATAGGTTTTTAAATTTAGCTTGTAATGTGACACATAGAAGCAGTTTGATCATGGCTTGTTTTTAATTTGTTAGCATGGCTCAATTAAGGATAAAGGAGTGCTTTGTTAAATAAATATATTTTCATATTTTAAAATAACTTTCAAATAAATACTAAAAGTCGTTGGCAAAAATTAATGATGAATTAAGAATGTGTATTATACTTTCAAAATAAGGAAGAAACAAGAAATCCATTCTATAAATGGTATAAAATTCCATTTTTACCAAATAAACAAGTAGCCAGATATATGACTCCTAGGAGAACAGAAGTGGCCCCCTCTGGAAATTCCTAATATCTGGAATGGAAAGGACAGGAATGGGTCTGGATACTCTGTTCCGGGGCCCTGGAGTTCAGGAAACATGTTCCTTGCAGTTATAGATCATTCTGGGGATACTAGATCCCCAAATAATCTACTTCCTCAAATAAGCCAAATCAGAAAGCCACTTCCCTCCTTTCTGGCTTCTATAGCAGTAGCTCCTCCTAATGGGCAGCCCTCCCTGCTGGCTTTTTATGCATACTGCCTTTCAGAAGAGATGTCCTTTTTTTGACCCCCTTCCCTCCAACCCCTGACAGACCCCAGGAATGGGATCTACAAGACCCATAGAAACCCTAGGCTAGTTCAGTTCTAAGGCCACATTGTAATTGACCAAGTATAAGAAGTCCAAATATCCCTTTGCTTTTATATTTCTTTTAATCCCTATCCCAGTGAGGGAAAGAGAAATAAAAGAATGACCTCTGTCCTCAACTCCTAATTTCTTTGATTGTCACTGAGGCCAAGTTTAGTTTAAAGGTACAGAAAACCTACACAAGTGTTCAGTCTCCATACATGTTATCAGGTAGTCACAACACCCAAATGACTGATGGATTAAAATTTTTTAAAAACGTTCATTATGTTGTTTTAGACATTCAGCCTCACGTATGTGTTGTACATTACTTCCCTCAAGTATAACATTCCTTTGCATTTGTGCAGAACCTTGTACATTAAAATATGCTTCTACTTTAATGACTCACAAAATCTCTAGGCTTTATTATCTTCGTTTTACAGATGAGGAAAGCAAAGATCCAGAGAGGGCACAGGGTAGAGAAAAGCAGCATAATATAAAGAGAAAGACTTTGGCCTAGGAGTCAGCAGACCTGTATTCTCACATTCCTAACTTTGTCCCTAACTCACTGTGTGTTTATGAGTGAGTCGTTTCCCCTCTCTGAACCTCAGTATCTGAATTTATAAAATGAGGTGACTGAGCTTTCTCAACCCTGTTAGTGTATTATAAACACCTGGAAGCTTTTAAAAAAAAATCCATTCCTCCGCCTCACCTCCAAAGATCCTGATTTAATTGGTTTCAGGTTACTGTAATTTCCACACCACCAAGAAGCCAATCCAGGTAAAGCCACAAATCCAGTCTGGTATTTCTCTCTAAAGGAGAGAAACTTTATCATTTAGTATAAGATACAAGTACTATGGGGACATGTCCTGGAAGGGAGTTTGAAAGGCTGAAAGTTTTAGAGTACATACTCTAACTCTGAACCTCTAGGGGAGAGCTCAAGGCTCTATCCAACTCTGAACCTCTAGGGGAGAGCTCAAGGCTCTATCCATCTCTCTCTCTCTCTCTCTCTCTCTCTCTCTCTCTCTCTCTCTCACACACACACACACACACACACACACACACACAATCATTCCAGTGGAAGTGTTGTAGGAGTTTGAAAAAAAAAGAATGCTGATATAAGTCAAGGACAAAAAGGAGTTTAAATATACAACAGAGCCAAGAGGTTAATAAAATTGAGTTTTGGATGAGAGAAACAAACTGATTACAGAGCTTTTTTCTTTCACATAGCTTTTCTTAACCTTTGTTTTTCTTTCTGGACCTACATACAATATTACTTCACACTACTTTTTTCTCTTTTTCCTTCAGTATACCTTATGTATTACGATGGGCCTGGAGCCTTCTCTTTATTGGGAGGCCTTAACACCCATTGGAAGGGGATCCTTTAAAACTTTTACAGAGTAAAATTAAGCCAACTAATTTCTGATATTATAAAAATTAGTGTTCCTTTCCCTTTTAGTGTTTCTTTTTGTCACCCGAGTGGTAAGACTTTGAAGGCTAAGATTAAAGTGTGGACCTAGGAGAAAGGGGCCAAGGGAGTCATTCAGTCTCCCTTAGTTTAGGCCTTAGGACATAGGTTCAAAATGAGCCCTTAGGATGCATTTATGGGTACCTCATCTTATCACAATAGAATATACAGGTGACTTGAGGTTAAAGCCCTATATTAATAAAACTAGGGTGTTCGCCTGAAGGATTATCTCTGTTTTCTTTCCTTAGTGACTTGTCACAGCAGTGTTGGTCAATTCTTCAAGGACTTGGGGGTTTCCTAATCCTTGTCATTTGTGTCTTTTATTATCAGAGACATGACCATTATCTAGTACAGTCAAAAGGATTGCTTTAATAGTTGGAGAATGACAACTTGTGTGTCAGGATTACCCCCTTCTTTTATAGGGAACTGGCCACCAAATATATGTGGGAGCAACATACATCACTTTGATTGTAATGACAGAAAGATCCCTAAACAATGAGCAGTGTCACCCGCAAGATGTCTTTCCTTGAAAGCTGTGTGTCTTGTTCATTTTGGCCTTTGAAAGCAGCGACAGTGCTTTAAGGGTCAAGATAAGGATATGGGCCTAGATTGTTACTCCTCTAGTTGAACTAGGAACTTCATTTCCATGCAGAAAGAAGTCCTTAAAAACAAGTTGGGGAATATATAGGTTTAGGAAGGCAAATTTAGTATGTTTCTGAGCACCACAATAAAGCCTTATATACTTTAAAAATTGTAGGTTATCTCTAACTCACTTTGAATGAAAGTGATTAAAGATGTAAGGGAAAAGCACCAGCCTAGTGTACCAGTTTAAGTTCATATGTCTCCCTTTATACGCACACTTGCCTTGCTGTCTGTAATGCTACCCCATTGCTGCTGAGGCTTAAGATGCCAAGGTACATGCTTGGGCACCCACACATGCATTACCCAAAAGTGCAGGGGAGTTAATATTCCACAGGGAAGGTATTTGACTAATGAGGTGGGAGATAGGAGTTGAATTCTTCCCCTTTCCTCACGCAGATGGGCTGAGATACAGTATGGCCTATCATAAGAGATTGAGAAGTTAGCTTGTCATGAAACAGATTATTCTCCCTCCTTCTCTACCTCTTTTTCCTTGCTCCTACTTCCTTGGGATTTCACATAAGCTTTTGCTTCAAGCTCTATTTTCTAAGAAACTCAAACCAGGGAATCTGGCAACTAGGAAGTCTGGAATTGTCATAATTCCACCCTAACTTATAACTGTGTGACTTTGGGCAGGTTATTTTTCTCTCTTTGTGCATCTTTTCCTCCAACTATAAAATGTTGATGTTGGAATAGATGTTCTTTAAGGGTCTTTCTGGCTCTGAAATAATGCCTGTGTGAAGTAGGTGATGGGAAGAGGTAAGGTGGTATACTGACCAATGGACATCAGTGGATTACTTACATTTGAATCAGCAAAATGCACTCAATATAATCAATGAGCTTGAATGTTAACAGCTCCAACCAATCTCAAGTTCCAAACATAGATTTAGTTCTACTTTCTTCAGAAAGAAATTGAATTAGATTTCCTGGGTCCTTAAAGAGAAGGCCAAGTAAACTCTTACCCTCTCTGGCAAAGTAAAAAAAATTCTCTACTGGCTCCATACCATAAGCTGATTGAGAAATGGTAACTGGCTGCAAACATGTTTTCAAAGGGAAAAGTGGAGAAGTGTGTAATGCCACCATCTTGGGAAGCAAGACAGCTAATAATATGATGTCTGTAATTATTGCTTCACTCCTAACATAGTAGCATGTTTGTTTCAACTCTTAGGCTGCAGGTGGACTGGAGTTAGGGACAGAACCATTCAACGTTTGAGGCTTGTTATACCACAAGGGTTTATATTATGCTCTGGACTTCTATACCTGACTCTGGACCATGGACTCTGGAGTCGGACAGCCTAGGTTCAAATCTTAGTTCCAGCATTTACAAGCTTTGTTACCTTTGACAAGTCACTTAACCCCTCTGTACTTCAGTTTTCTCATTTGTAACATGGCAATCGTAATAGTACATACATTGCAGAGTTGCCGTGAGGATTAAATGAGCTAATATAGGTGATGTGCTTAAAATAGTGCTTAGCACATAGTAAGCATTATGTAAGTGCTCACTACATTTATTATAGCTATTGTGATGAGGAAAGATGGGCTGGAAAAACAACAACAACAAAAAACTCTTGGCTAAAGCCATATGAAATGTATCAAGGGACCAATATGTGGAAAGCAGTAGATTTAGGGGGTAACAGATGATTTAACTGCAAAAAAATGCTAAGCAGGAAACACCCTCTAAATATTCCTGTTTATACAGTACATGACACAAAGTAGAAAAATAATGAAAACAGAGCCTCTCTGCAGGATTTAGAGTTCTTTCATATATATTTTAAATATACATGTGCAATACATTAAAATATATAGAGATGTGTGAATATATATTTACATATATATATGTAAATATATATATATATATCTCTCACAGAGGGGATACATATGCACACTCACATGTCCGTGCGCATACCCCAACAGGACCCATCTATACGTAAACCAGATGCAGTCCATATCAGGCCAACTTGGACACAAATGAGAGCCCTGATTCAGCAGATTGCAGACTGCAACTGCATTGGAGTAACCCTTCAGTTTCTTCTACCAAGTGTAAGGCCATTTAGAAATACACTGAGAAGAGCTCCTTTGGGTGTGTGGCAGGAGCCCAGGGCGCCTCTGGCAGTGCACAATTTGCCTGAGTAAGGACTGCAGGATTGAGATATGAGGAGCTATCAAGGAGGAGGGACTTGTGTTGTTTTGGGTCCTGAAACTAATAAGCAAACATCCATAGAATAACTTTAGCTCCAGGAACAATGCACTAGTGTCAGAATCCTTACTTATCTCAGCTTTAAGCAAATTTCAGGCTGAAGCGAAGAGAAGTGTGTGTTGCTACTCATCACCATCCAGCTTGACCCAGAGAACCGGGCACAGCTTTTAGGGGTGGATAAGTTCAAAGGTCAATCAGGCAGACTTGTAACATAAAAAGAAGTTACTTAAGTGGAAGGACTTGAAAGCAACATAAGAGGTTATAGGTACTGGTTTGGGTTTATAAATGTTCCAAGAAGCCAAACCTTGTATATGGCACCATTTGCAGCAATATCATTAACATTATTAATAATCATCATAACATATTTATATATACAAAAATAGAGCAAAGCAATTCTAGAAGAGGAGGTGAAAGGGAAGGTGAGGGTCTCTGTGCAGCCCAAATGTCAGTACACTTCAGAGAGATTCAGAACCAACAAAGACTGAGTGGCACATATTCCTATAGTATATAGCCAACAAGGGGACATGGATGTTCCCTTCTTCTTCCCCGTGTATGACTATACATTTCTCCCCACCTTTCCACCCTGTAATACATATCCATGCACACTTTAAAAGAGATGATGATATATAAAGCTAGAGTCTGGAGGTCTTAAACTAAGTTGGAGCACCTTGATTTCAAGCAAGTGCCCTCAATCTTTGAATTCTTTAGTGAATTTTGGCTTCACTTACAGAGGGAAACTGTATCTAATTCTTGCATCTTTCAGCAGCAGTCCTTAGGAGCCTGTTATCACCACTGCAGCCTTTTCCCATTGAAGGGGATTCACAGCACAAGCTCTTGGTATTTCTTAAAAGAGAAGTCAGTTCTCTGCATTATACATCTTTCATCTCAGTTTTCCACTGTTGCTGAAATTTAGCTTCTCAGGCAACTGCCACTGCAGACAAAGCCAGGAGCAAGCACAGTGTGCAGCAAAGGATAGGTGCAATGGTGAAGATACAGCTTGATTAGGGCTTCCTTAAGCTTTTCTTTTGCACACTTGAGCTTCTACAAGGTGACAGAGCCAAAGGTGATGTCCACTGGGGGCAGCCTTGACACCTGAAAGTTAGCTACCCACTATGCCCCACATCAAGACCACCACACTAGCTTGGCATGATTCCTGAAAATTGAATGGGAATGGCTTTCTGTCATTGTTAATAGAGAATACTGAACCAAGAGTCACAAGACCTGTATGCCAGGTCCAACTCTATTAACTCAGTGTGTAGCCTTGGGCAGATCCCTTCCTATTTCCAGGCCTCAGTTTTCCCATCTGTAAAATAAGGGCATTGAACTAGATTAACAGTTAAGATCCTTCCAGCTCTAAAGTGTTATGACTTTTTATGTCCATTATTAAGGCCTGAGCCATGCAGTCTCAGGGCAGTTAGCTTCTAAGAGAGAACAGACCTCTGTAATATCCTTTGCTTTGTTCATTTAGCTATAAAGCACGTCTGCCTTTGGCACTTGGGTCAGACATACAAAGTTATGAGCATCCTGATTTACTATCCTACTCAGCATGCTAGTGGAATCTGTCAGTACTATAAGTTGATTATTGGGAAAGGGAGTAAAACTTCAACTAATTAAACCTGGAAATGTAAGACAAGTTTGCCTCATATGCTCATAAACTGGTGAGTGTGGTTATGAGTGCACACACACTATTGCTAGTGATAAGTTCATTACAGTAATCAATTTCCCTTAATAAAAATTAGTAAATAGTATAACATAGCAAAGTTTGGCGTCAAAGGAAACACCCATGGAAAACCAGCACTTTTTGACGTGTTAGAGAGAGAAAAAGGGACAGGTAGAAGGAGACAAAGATTAGATCAAACATGACAGAAATACAGGCAGAGAAAGGATTAGTCTGAGAGAAAGGGAGGGAAGGAGAAGAAAGCAGAGAGAGAGAAAGAAAAGAGAGGAAAAGTAAAAGTAGAGAGGGTGAGAATGAAGTGGGAATGAGAACAGAACAGAGTAATGCAAGAAGAGGAGAAAATGAGAAAAAGACTAAAGACCAGAGGGGCGGTAAACAGAGAAGGGGTCAGATTCCCTGGAATACTGAACACTGTTCCACATGGACCTGTGAAAACCATCTAAGAAGAAAGCTTCCAAAGGCACTGTGGAAAGCAGAGTGACACTCAGAGCCTGCATCGAGAGGTATTACGTTGGGGAGCCCCTAAACCTCCACATTGCTGGCTCTGTCAGCCCTCAGTGTCCAAATCTCATGCTTATATATCACCTGAATATGCCATGACAGCCATAAGGGCTGAGATGGTGGGTGTTAAAAGACTGAAGAGGAGTGGGATAGATACTGTGAGAAAGAACAAGGCATCCTGCACCAGGATGTACTTGACCATTCCCCTGACACTGCAGGAACAAAATTGGTGAGCCCTAACTTTGGCTTGGCTACTTTACTCCTCCTCCCCTTCTTCAAAGCTGAGGCCTATGCTTTATTGATGGGGCTTAGAAGGAGAAAGCACTGGATCCCTTTTGTGGGAAGGTCATACAGACTTCTCCTGGGCCTTGGGGAAGGGCGCACTACCAGAAGAGATTTTTCTGCACACAGTGTTGGTGTGCCTTTTACAGCGGCAGCCTGGTCGCCTAAGACTATCATAGCCCTGCTGGCACAGATGGAGGCATCCACGGGTAGGCAGGTAGCAGCACAGGCAGGGTAAGAAGAGGGAGATGAGGCTCATGGCTGCCCAGCGGACGAAGCAAGAGCCAGGCCCACAGGAGCAGGGCTCATCAGCGCAGTTGTCTTCATCATCAGTAGAACAGTGGTAGAAGAGGCCCTTAACACAGCAGAGACAAGTGCCATAATCGAGGAGGCTCTCAGCAGAGCAAAGGCAACGCTGGTTGCACAGCCAGAAGGAGGGGAGAGGGCGAGCTGCCGTACAGAGGACACATTTGCAGCGCCCACACTCCTCACAGATGAAGAGGTGCTCACTGGGGTGCACTGCAGATTGCTCAGCTTCTCCCTTCAGAGCACCATCAGCCTTTGGGTGGGCTCCTGTTCCAGGCTGGGTTCGGATGATGGACTGGCCTGAAGGTGAGGGCGTAATGCTGGCCAAGAGCCTTTGATCAGAGGCAGTGGTGCTATGGGACATTGAGCTGGCAATGCTAGATTGGCTCAGATGCTGAGGCAAGGGCTGCAATTGATGGCACTGGCTGAGACTGCGTGGGAGAGCAGTAGGCATGGTAGCCAGGGACCAATCAGATTTGTGGGTTTGCACAATAAGGGAAGGGCTGGAGAGGGCCTGTTTACAGGGGACTGGAGGACGGTCCACATAATCATTGCTAGCGTGAGTAGAGCGCAGCTGTTCAATAGGTAGAATTTGTTGGAAATCATCTGTCACTGCGGCATCCATTTTGCCTTGATTCTTGAGTTCTGAGTGGTTTGGGGTCAGGGTGGCACTTATGGTGATAAAGAGCCCTTGTAGTTACATGGATCTTAGGGCACATCAGAAAATCCTAGGAGAGAGGGAATAGAAACAATAAATGAGAACACACAGGCATGAGTACTTTGCAGGGAACCAACAAACCTCAGGCCCTATCACCACCACTACCTTAAATCACTTTAGTCTTCATGTTACTCCTTTATTCTGTAATTGACCTCACCTACTTCTTTACAGGCAAGTCTGGTCATCTCATCCAGACTATAAAGCACATTGGGAGCAAAGATCTGATTATGGATTCCTGTAGTAGTCCATCAGATGACTAGGATCACAGGAGCAGTTAGCTCATTAAGAGGTTTGCCAACCAAGAAATCTAGGCCTTCAGCATCAAAATTCTAATAAAAATGGAACCTAATTTCAAATGCAAAGGTCACTTCCTAAAGCAACGCTGATGTAAAAGAGAAAGCCTCAAAACTCTTCCATGAGAAGTTGCATATATACATATACATATATATGTATGTATATATATATATATATATATATATATATATGTTCTCAATCAAAATTTTCCTTTCAGTGAAATTTATAAGCATAAATAAACAGATGATAAAGGACAAGCTTGATTCAATGAATACAGGCAAGCAAGCAAGTTGCAATAATAGCAGAGATATGGCAGAGACACAAATGGCAGAAATTAGGCTATCTGTAGAATAATAGGAAAAAAGCCTTCCCAAGGGTGGAAGAAAGTCAAGACTAATCATCTTGCTGTTCTCCTCATTTTATAAGCTGCTTTAACTTACTGAGGAGGTAATTCTTTCTAAATGGCAGCATGGCTTCAGAATCAAACTTTTGTATACATAGGAATAACCTGGGGATAGGGGAACCCTGAATTATTTCAAATATCACCTATAATTGTACTTTTTACCACCCTAAGTCAAGTCTATATGGATGGGATTTATGAGGCAGAATCTGCTTGGACTGCTTTTCTCTATCTTTACCTTATACAATAAACTGGCTTTCTTAAAGAGCAGCAATGTTTTTATACCAAATTTCAGATAAGTTGAATATCTAGAAAATATATGCTTGTGCCTTCATTGTACCACAGTCAGGAAGAGCTCGGTGGTCATTCCCTGAAGCATTTGATTGAGCCTAGTACTGATAACAGTGACCATGAGGAAAATATTTTCCCAACAGTAGATTACTGTATTGCACCACCTGGAAGACTGAACAGCAAAAAGAGGTGTGCATAAGGAAACTTAAACAAAAATCTAAGAGTCACCGTGGGGGCATTAGGACCTAGGAAACACTAGCATGAATAAAGTATATATTTGAAATCCATCAAACTTCAGGCCTCCTCAAAATAGATCGATTACTCACACTACCGTATGGGATGGAAAGCTTGAATGAGTAATAGAAAGGAACAAGTGAAAGCGGATAGTGCTTGATTAGATTTCCATAAGCAAGCAAACATGACACTGAAATGTGCCCGAAGTTCAATAGCAAGAAAAAAAAAAAAAGACGTAGTTCATAAAGGACTCAGTGGCTAATAATATGATCAGACACTGCCTTTCGAGGCTATATCCCCATGCAAACTTATTTAGTTGAATTTACATCTGTTCATTTTTTGAAAAGAAGATTTAATTTGGTTAAAAATAACTTTTCTGGCACATCACATCAAAGAACCAGTCTGACTATAATTTCACTTTTTAGCTACTTGTTTCAGTGTTATTTAATGCAGCACAAGAGAATGCAGATAAAGACTATGGAGATTCTAAGACTCAAACATGTAACCTTTGGCAAATCACTTACTTTGTTTGGGTCTCAGTTCCGGTATCTATATAATTATAGGAATGGATTAGGTGATTTTGAGGGACTCTTCCCTATTATGGTCTGTAATTATATAACTAAACAATTTGACAAAATAATTCTCTTCGTCCATACCTTCTGCATCTTCAGCCCTTGAGGGTAAACTGGGCAACATGTCCTTGTTTACTTGGGCATTCAAAAGCAACATGTTTGTCTCTTTTATGTGCTTGGACTCACAATCCCCTGAAGACTTACACCTCTACCTTTGCTGTATCTTTGTTAAGACTCATAGTCCCAGCATTAGAGAGAAACAGGTAGTTTTCATCTGAACTCCCAAATAAACAAGGACACATTGTTCAGCTGGCTTGCAGGGTATGTGGATGTAGGAGCTTTGGATTGCGAAGAATCTTTTAATAATTTTATAAGAAATGAATTTATTCCCCATTGATCAGATAAATAATGTGTGGGGCTCTTCAAGTCATGTACACTGTAAAAACAATAACGTACATGCTAGATGCATTTTAGACTCACTGATTTCCCAAAGGAAACTACATTCAAAAATACTGGAAATTCAAAGGATCAATGACTCAAAGGAAGGCATACTAGGTCTTAATGTTACAGGAGATAATCATATGGGATCCGAAGGATGTCACTAGATATCTCAGGGACTTGCCCAGAAGGTTGAAAGCTATGCTTGGAGGAATCTAGGTCATAATACAAATAACTCAGAGCCACGAGGGGATCCTGTCTTGGCAGCAGAAGGGTATATGGTGTTTAGGTTGAGAAGGTGTATTTGGATATTGATTAGACTGCTGCAAGACTGAAGAGTTGAGATGCTTGGATCATTAAAGGAGGCTTTGGGCATCAGTCTGGGATGATGAAGTACTACTGTTTTGCTTATAGGTAAGGGGATTAACAGGATGAACTCAGAAGGTTTCTTCCTGCCCTGTAAAATCTTTACTAGAATGAACTGTGGAAGACCTGCAATATGGTGGGCAGTAGGACCTGGGTAAAATCAGGGTGTTGAGCAGGATAAAACAGGATTGAATGACAATAAATTGTTTGCCATTCCGGATGTGCTGACTCCGATCTGGCTAACAGGATGAACTGAAATAGATACTGTAGGGGAAGGTAAGAGGGGAAAAACAGTTGAGAAACAAATAGACAAGAGACTGCTGCAGCACATAGATTAGACGAAAAACTACTACTGCAAGCATGTTTATGATTCAGAAATCCACTCATTAAAGGGCCATTCACTGTGAGCAGCAACAGTTAAGAAACTGACTGTGCTGCTGGTGAATTCCATATTCTATTAAGTGAGAGAGAGAATATACATATCATATATTATTAAATAGGAGCCAAGGTGATTACAAGTCTTGGCTGCACATTGATGGGATCTAGTGATTTCTGTCACGTAGTGCCTGTGCAGTAATGAATGATGCATTGTAAACCCACTCCCATCTCAATCCCTCTGGCCAGGTGCTCATAGCTTTCTCAACAGTTTTTCTGTAGCCCTGAAATTTGCTATGTTCAACCTAAACAGAAATTTCTTTTCTTATGCCAACTTAGGGACTAGAAAGGTAAATCCATTCAAGAAATGCTGTTTGTTAATGAAAGAAAAATGTATTTTCTCCCTGGAACGTAAAATCTGCCATGTTGCGACTAAAGTTGAAAACTTTCCTATCTAAAGCCCTTCTATGCTAACACCTTAAGAGTGTTCTGATTTTTATGATAAATCCTTTCCGATACGGTATGACTCAATCTTGATCTCAAAGAAGGAGGGAGAAGAGAAGGAGAGCCTGGCTCCTGTTTTCTCCTAGTCCCATGGGTTCAATGCTGTTTTGTACCTTACTGTGTAACGGCTCTGGGGTGTGTTGCTTTTTTCTGTGCTCTGCTGTTATATACACTCGTTCTCAGAATAACTGAAAGCAAACATAGGGGGGATTTCTGCTATGGCTTTATGTGTTTTCTTAGTTCTACTGTTCCAAAGTCTGCTCTCTAAAAATTCCTCTCTGTGCAAAAGCATTTGCATCTCTATCAAAGCACTCCCCCCCTTACAAATACCAAGTTGTATATAGTTTACATTACTAACCTCTCAGCCACTGACTGGGCCTCCGTCCTACCACATACATCTTGTTGGAGCTGCCAGGTTCTCACCACATTTAACTCTTAACTTGTCACTTTGCTACCCTAGTCCTATTCATTACCTTCATAGTTTCATTAAGACTCAACAGCAGTTTATTTCAAACCAGAGAGTCTTGCAGTTTTAAGAGCCTGCATTTTTAAAGATATAGGTGTTTTAGTAATGAGCAATACAAGGAAAAATTGTAATATCAAATGAATTCACATACTTCTAATCCTGAAGAAAATGCTAGTTGTTCATTTAAGAAGTAGGAATCTTTCTTTAAACCCCAAATCCTTTTATAAGAGACAGGAAACTTAAGCTCTGTGTGACTGTGGGCAAGTGACTTCTGTTCCATCTGCAAAGTGAGGGGAGTATGAAAGGAAGGTTTTAAATCCCCTTCTTGTCCTGATGCTCTAAATTTTTATGCTGGGTTTGTTGGTTGCGTTCCTCTGCCTCAAAAGTCTTTCATGAAGAATTGGTGTCCTTTCCTTCAGGTTCCTTACTTCCTCACAACTCAACTTCTCAACTCTGAATCCAAGTCAGTCAGATCACTAACTAGATTGTTTCTCAGCTAGAGAGACCTAAAAACAGAACAAAAAAGCCAAAATGTATACAGTGTTACAATAAAGTCTCAGAAATGTTTATTTAGAGGTTTAGGGGACAAGATTAATACTTCCTTGTGGATAAAAAGCTAGCCTGTGCCTTCTTTGTATGTATGTATGAAGCTGACTTGTTGGGAACATCACTTAACACCTGGTATATCCAAATTCATGTGATAGCACATTATGTTACAGTGAGGTTTTAATGTACCCAGAAAAGCAACAATGGTTTGCATTTCAAAATAGATTTTCTGTCTGAGAGTTCAAGGTCTGTTTTCTGTTCATCCAACATGGTTTGCGGCATACAGAGACGAGTGGTAACTGTAATCACACGAATGGAAGGGAGTGTAAACCACTGCCCTAGGTCCTATCAGATGTCTGTTGGCTAACTAGACATGCTCACAGGTTCTCACTTTTGACAAAATTTCCATATGCCACACAGAGACATGTGCACACACACCCAGGCATGGATCCAGAGATTTCTAAATCACTGCTCTGACTCAATGTAAGTAGGGGGTTATGCCGTGTCAGCTTGCGCCATTTCTACCCAGGGCAAGGTGATGTGATGAAATCTGAACGATGCACAGCCCAGACTTGTGAGCCAATAGCAGGCTAGCCGTACACTGACAGGACGCCCGCTGGGCAGCCAGACTGGCCTCAGCACGGGCTCTCCCTACGTTCTCAGCTTGGGTGGTTAGGCTGCGCTATAAGGGGCTTAGGCAAGCACCAAAATTCATTTAAAGGTCAACAGGCTAGAAATTACATTGACATCTGGCTACAAAAGAGTTATTTTGAAGTTCTCCTTTGATTTAGAAATTTCCGATATGGATAGTTTTCTGCAAGAGCTGATTCATTTCAATCTCAGTTAAACGGTTTTCATTTTATTCTACCCATGCGCTTGCGCTTGTGCGCGTGCACAGACACGCGCGCGCTCTCAAACACACACACACACAGACACACACACACACACACGATGACTGGAATGAATGGCAATCTGTGCATTTCATAGAAAGAATTCTGAGGTCCTTAGGAGCTAATCTCTAAGCTTACCTTGAAGAAAGGGCTTATCCATGCTGAGAAAAGCAGAAGAACTAATGCCCCATCTGGCTCAAAGGACCTCTTCTTCTCCTGAGTCTTTAGGTTTCTCCACCTCTCTTCGGAAAGTCTGAATGAAAACTCCTTCACTGGCAGTGGAGCCAGAAACAGAGATAGTTCTGTTTCAGTCTTTCTGACAGCAGAGAAAAGGGAAAGAAAAACAAACAAACAAACAAACGGGGTGGGGAGGAGAGTCAGACTTGTAGTGGCAGATACTTTGTATGGATTTTACATGCAGATCTAAACCTTGATGCACGTATTCCCCAAAGAAAGCTCAGCAGGGTAAGTTGTTCACCTCCTCCTCCTCCTCTTCTTTCTCCTCCTCCTTCTCCTATTTCTCCTCCCCCTCCTCCTCCGCCTCTTTCTCCTCCCCCTTCTCCTCCTCCTTCTTTTTCCCCTCCTCCAGCGTTTTCCTTCCCCTTCTCTTCCCCTCCCCCTTCCCTCCTCCCCACGCCTCCAATCTGACAGATGAACCGAAGCGCAGAAACTGCAGTTGTAGACACAGGGTATCTCAACAGAGCAATAGATACCGCTAGTGTGTGATTATTTATATAGCTTAGGGTGCGTTGGTATATAATCTGCAGAGAGCGGGCCGCGGGGGGTGGGAGAGGAAGGGAAATGAGATTGCAGTGTGTTCAGCTCAGCTAGCCAGCTGTTTTGTGAATGTAGATGTTTTCTAGAGGTCTTGTGAATGGGTTATAGGGGAGGGAAGGGATTTATTGCTCCTTGTTACAGTTGCTCTTTCTGCCTCTCTTTCTCCCCCCGCCTCGTTTGCTTTCCCGGAGCTATAGCTCTTAATGCTTGGCTAAGTGGCGTCATCCCGTTGAAATTGAATCGACCCATTAGAACTCCCCATAGGAATCTCTGTATCCGGTCCCTGGGTAATGACTGAAACAGAATTTAAAGAGGAGTGGGGGTGGGGTGGAGAGTAACAATTTTAAGGAGGCCTCATTTAAATATCTCTGCCAATCGCAGTCCTACCAAGCCACTCAGCCCTTGCTGAGTGATTGCAGCTTCAATCAGCTAAAGAGACACAGAGCTTCTCCTTTGTTTAAGGGTTTCTCCCTCCTCTTTTCCACAGCCATTCCCATTTTTTCAGCACTAATAATGATTATCCATCCATCATCCATTGGGAAACCATTACTTTCCCTTTGTGGGTTCAGTATGTTATATATTCAACAAATATTTTTGTGCTAGGTATTGTGGATTCAATCAGGAAGACAAAATCCCTGCCTTCATGGAGCCTCCTTGGGACTGCCAGCCTTCTGAAAATAAAGCAGCTTTGACCATTTTCTCTTAAAGTGAAGGACAAAGTTTTCTGGAAATTATCTTCAGTCCACTATTTAATTCAATAGGAAAAGGTCTTCCTTCTGGGCATCCAGACAGAAGCACTTGAATGAAAACAAGCCTCATATTTAAAATAAAAGAGATCTGATTTCAAGTCCTGCTTCAACGGACAAGTAGCAGGAGCTTGACCATCAACATTCTTAGGATACTTTGGTTACCCCATCTATAAAACTGAGATGGTAAATGGTGACAGTTCAAAGTAAAACAAACCTGTGAGTTAGGAAACTCAAATTCTTAATCTACTCTAACTCCTTGTGTGACCTTTGCAATTTACTTTCCCTCTAGTGCCTCAATCTCTACATTCACATGAGGGCATCTGATTGGGCAATTGCTAAAGTCCCTTCTAGCTCTGACATTCTATTATTTACACCCTTTCAGGAGGGTTAAGAAAACAAAAGAAAGCATGTGGGTCTGCATGTGCATGTACGTGTGTGTCAAAGGTGCTCCAAACTGTTCTGTTGATTTGCATGTATGCACGTGTTTACACACACACTCACATACACATACATATATACATGTATATCTGTGTGTTTGTGGGTACATATATATATATATATATATATATATACATAATTTCTAACCAAAACCATATCTCTACGCAATCAGAAATTCCAGTCAAGAGATTTTCCTATGTAAATTCTTCTCTTTTGTAGCTCAAACCTCTTCCTTCCTTTTAACACTGACCTAAGCTTATCAAGATCATGAAAACCATTAAAGCTAATATGTAGGGTCATCTGCAGAAGAGGATAGATTTACTGATATATTCATTCACCCATTTATTCAACAGGTATTTGTTGCATGTCAGCTATGTGCAATAGTTGTACTAACTAGATTCAGGTTAAACAGATCAGGGTTCACATTTTTGCTCCTCAATTTGTGAGCTATTTGACTTTGGGAAAATCAATTCACCTCTCGGGATCCTGTTTCTTCATCTTTAAAGTGGAGGTAGCAATAGTACCTACTTCACAGGATTGTGCTATTTCTCATACATTAAATAAGGTCTTGCATTTAAAAGTTTTATCATGTGTCTGGCATATAGTAAGTGCTCAAAGAACAGTAGATATGAGTATTAAGAAATTGTTCTCACCCTAATGTAGCCTGTAGGAGAAGGAAGAAATGATTTTAATTTGAATCCTTTTTTTTTAAGTCCAGCTTTAAATTTGAACAGATATGCGCCAAATATATACCTTCCTTAAATGTGGCTTATTTTCACACATTATTCCTTTGTTCAAAAACTTATTTCTAATTCCTAGAGCACTAAGTCTAAATTACTTTGCCTGTCAATCAAGTTGTTCTCCAACTATATACATTCCACTTCTCTCCTCAACATAAGACAAGTTGAATGTTTCACTCTTTTCAGATACCAATGCACATGGCTACCAGTCCAGCTTTCCATATGTATCCTCCACATGAATTACATATATTTATTCATTTTCTACCTTCAGGTCCTAATTTCTCTGTAAATCCTTCCCTGACTAAGACTCCTTTATGTTCTAAAGCCTTATGATAGTTTTCACTGATCCCCTAATTTATTTCTACAACACTTTCAACTATGTCCTGTCCTCCTTATTCAGTATACTCTGTTACATATACTCTCCCTTCTTTCAAAAGCTTTTTTGAGTTAACTGTCACGTTACAAATAACCTGAACAACTAGTTGCTATAAAGTGTGGAATGATGTGGTTAATTCACTATAAAACTATAATTTAGAAATTTCTAAAACATAGCAGTAGGGACAATATTTGGAGGGAAGAGAGATTTTCCTGGTGTCCTTTAAGGTTTTACTCATTTATTTTTTGGAAATCACTGGCTTTTAGAAGAGATGGGTTGATCTGTGCTGAGACAGTATCTCCAAATTTAATTGGAATTGAATTAGTGTCAGCAAGGTGCCTATAAAAAGAAAAAAAGGCCTGGGATTGGGAAACAGCAGACCTGTGTTCACTTCTGCACCCAACACTCTCACTGACTAGCTTGGACAACTCAATGAATCTGTCAAAATGTATTTCCTAACAAGCACACCATTAACTAAAGAGTTAAGAAAGCATATTTTCTGAAATACACTGAATCTAACAAGTTTGTAAAACAAGTTGTCAGGTATCATATAGTGAATTTTGTAATGTCTCAACATCAATTTCTGTATATAATTGTACTATCCTGATATCCTATCAAAAAATCATGAAATTGCAAGTAGTCTTTTAGAAACATAACAGCCTAAAGCAAAAATAAAATTTCTAGAAATCACTTTCTAGAATGGGAGACAGTAAATTATAATAAAAAATGATAAAGAAGAGGACAGATACCTAAACTGGTCTTTTGGGGAGAGAGGTGATTAAGCAAGGTTTTTCCTAGAACGAGTGACTTCTAGGCTAAGGTCTAAAGGATATGGGTTAGGGAGGCATTTCAGGAAGAGTGAACAAGATATTCAAAGGCAAGGGAATATATAACAACATGGAATATTCAGGCATATTAAGTAATTTAGAATAGTTAGAGCAAAAATCCTTGAAGGGATTTGCAGATGAGAAAAGGGTTCTGTGGTTAAGAGTGTAAGTTCTGGAGTGAGTTGACCTGAGTCAAATATCAGGTCTGCAACTCGCCAGTTGTATAACCTTGGCCAAGTTACTTAATCACTTTGGGCCTCGGTTTCTCACTGTAAAATCAGTACCATTTACCAATATACCTCATAGGGTTGTTGTGAGAATTAAATGGATTAAAACATGTAAAATGCTTAGAACAGTATCTGGCACAGAGTAAACATCTCTCCCTACTACTTGAATGACAAGTCCATGAAAGAAGGAAGTTTAGTTGTTGAATCACCAGCACTTAGATAGTGAGTGGCTCATAGCAGGCATTGTTGAATGAATGAAGATCATTAACATGATTATTATTTTTGATGGGTATCATCTTAAGAGGTGAGAAGGTTGAATAATCCCAGTTGTTTCCATTGTTACCTTAATATAGGACCACAGAGTAAAGATATAGTAATAAATTAATATATAAAATAAATAAATTAATTATATATTATTAATATAGATATTAAGCTATATATAATAATCATATATTATTAATTAATATATAATTAATAAATGAATTCCTACTCTCAAGTGGCTTGTAATTTAGTAGGAAAGATATCAAATACACAAATGTAATAAAGGATGATAAGTGCTATGGAAGGGAGCAGAGAAGAAATACACATAATCCAGTATTCAGGGGGTTGTGGAATGTTCCCTAAAATAGGTAATGTTCAAATATGAATTTGAAGGATGAGAAGGACATTACAGCCAGAGGGAATAGCATGTGCAAAAGCCAAGAGGATGGCCTGCATAAAGAACTGTCACCGAATCTCCCAAACTCAGCACAGTGTCTGGCATAGAGCAGATGCTCAGAAAATATTTTTTAAATAAGAGAATGAATAAAAACCATTGCAAGCAGAGATAACAGAATGAACAAAGATACAAAGATGTGAAAACAACATGTTTATAAGCTATTCTAAGAGGGTCCCCTACACTCATAGCCTGAAGAAGTTCAGAGCAGAAATTTTCTCTAGAAGGTACCACCCACATATTTTATTCATATTCCTAGAATGTACTGAGCTTATTTAGGTTTTATTAAATTGTAGCAAGTGAAATACATAATACATTTAAAAAGCTTGGTATGATAGTCCAATACAGTGTCTAAAATAATCGTTTCCAGAGTCTTCATCCATAAACCCAATCAAATAAGTTCTCTCAGCATATAATTACAACACATTCTCCCTTACTTTGTCTGCATAAAACACCTACTCTGCACAAATTTTGAAAGTCTTTCCTCATTCTGTTTTCCCAGAATACAGCCCAGACCTGTTGAGAGCTTACAAGTTCCTGTATGAAGCCAGCTCTATCCATACTCTACTGGAGTCAAGAGGAGCCAGATGAAAAGCTGACCTATGTTCATCCTGATTCAGCAGTGATGATGCCAGAATAAATCAAGCAATGCCAAGCAAATAGGGATTCTTAACCAAGAAGCCTATAGGATGGTCATGATTATTTTCTTTTCCACAGAAGCTGGCAAACAAGTACAGGAGCAATATTGCCATGAGAGAATGGTACAGAAAATTCAGAGAGGGAGAAATAACCTGGGAGAGTATGGAGAGGCAGGAGGGAGAGACAATGTGGTCCTGAGGAAACAAAACTGAACTAAGAGTAAGGAAATGTAAACTCCAGTATTCTAACCTGCTGTGTGGCTTTGGCAGGTCATTTTTCATCTCTAGGCCCTATTTTCTCATCTATAACATAGTAAGTTTCAATGTAATCCAATAAAACAAGCATACTGAGCACCTACTTAATATTAGGCAATATACTTGATGGGAAAGACACAGAGATGAAAGTGACACAATATGCCATGTAGTAGGCCCTCACTACATATTGGTTGAATGAATAAATTCGTGGTCTTATCCTCTCATTACTCACAGTCTAGTAGAGTAAATGGACATGTAAACAGATAAACTGCAATACAGTCTGTCACTAAATCAGATAAGACATGATTGTGCCCTGAATCCAGGTAGGGACAGTATAGATGAAGAAAAGTTCATGATAGGTAGAATGTAGAATAAATAAGACTTGGTGATTCATTAGATATGGCATGCTGATTGTGCCATATCTAATAAGGTGCCCATGTAATATCTAAATGGTAATCTAGGCAATATTATACATGGGTTTTGAGCTTAAAGGTGGATATGAATAAGGAATAGAAATAAGCCTCACCTCCAGAGATTCTTATTCAAGAGATCTTGGGTGAGATCCAAAGAATCTGCATTTTCAAAAAGTCCCACATGGTCCTTGATGGAAACTCTCAAGTCTACATCTCTGGTCCAGACTTCCCAGCTGAACTCTACACCCATATATCCAACAGCCTATCAGACAACTCCACCCATCGTTTTCCTTTATCCATCAAACGTAATTGAGGGTAAGGGTGGTTGCTATTTTACGTATGGTGGTTATGGAAAGTCTCTTTCTTTGACATATGTATATATATTCTGGTATTTACTTAGCAGGACACTTCACTGCTCCACGTATATACCAACATACACTTCACTTTCTTCAGCTATGTAACTTTTTTTCTCCACATTAATCAGACATTTTAAAACTTAGGAATGGGGTAAGGGGACAAAGTGGGGCAAGTCCTTGTGATTGTCAGGAGTTCTGAAGTAGGTGATGTGTCCACGTTCCAGGGTGGCCAGCCTGCTTCAGGTGACAACACCACAGAGGATTACATTTGGTTCTGGGAGCAGTTTATTTTCAGAACTGACATCCTACCCCGTACTAAATATAGCCAGTCTCTTCCTTTCAAACAAGGATTTCTTTTCTGTTAAACTTCAATAAAGCTCTTAGCTCTGTATTACAAGATCTCTCTCTCTCTCCCCTCCCTCCATCTCTCTCCCTCTCTCTCTTTCCCTCTCTCTCTTTCTATCTCCCCCCCCTCCTGCCTTTATGAACCTTATTCTTGTTATACCCCTCTTGCCAACCACCTACTTTCTTCTCCTTGGCTTCCTTGATTTCTTCTCCTAACTTTCTTTTCTTTCCGATTTCTCTTCTCTGCTTTCTTGGTATTCTTCACTATCTCCTCTGGGCACTTTCCTCTTGATGTCTCCAATTTTTAAAAAGAAAATCTCTTAGGAACCCCCTCCCCCGATAGGTCAAGAGAATGCAGATGTCCCAAGCCTAAAATGACGTACTTTGCTTATTTTTAAATCTTCACAGGCTGGAGATAGTTATGTCTCTTTCCTATGTGCCAACTGACTGACATGTAATATTAAGGACATGGCAGCATTTATTGCTCATTAACGGTGTATAATTCTAAATACTTTATACATATAATCCTTATAAAAATCCTCCAAGTAAGGCACTAAAATCATCCCATTTTTGTAGGGGGCAACGGAGGCCAAGAGAGGTAAATGTAGGTATGTCATCTAACGAGGGAGCAGTTACAGGGGAAGTTACAATGGGAAGGGTAACTGCATCTAAAATAGCTTTCAGCTGACCAAGAAGACTGTACCCTCGTTAACTTTTGCTTTTACTAAAGCAAAATGTGAAGGAATTCAGAGAAACTGGAGAAAAACATGAAAGAATTGGAAAGGATTTCGCTTTCATTTTTCTGCATGTTTTGAATTATGATTCTGAGTTTTAGGCACTGATAATCTCTTTACCTTCCAGTTAGACTGTGAGTTCATCAGGACCCAAACAATTTTTATGGATATATTACAAATTCTGCACTCATTACAGGGGATGAGAGGTGGAGTGGTTATATCCATACAATGAATTACCACTCAACAATACAAATGACTTTTTCTCCACTGCTGTTACCCAATAGCCCATGATTATTATTTGTAATAAACTTCCTGAGCAACTTCTCTGTCTAAAATACACAGACACACACACACACAAACACACACACATAGTCAATTAGATGGCAATGTATAAGGTCAATATACAAAAAATAAATTGCATTTCTTCACACTAGCTATGAACAACCTGAAAATGAAATTAAGAAAACAATTTCATTTACAAAAGTATCACAAAAGATGAAATACTTAGCATTAAATTCAACAAAAGAAGTACAAAACTTGTACACTGAAAAGTACAAAATATTGTTGAAAGAAGCTAAAGAAAACCTAAATAAATGGAAACACATTCCATGCTCATGGATCAGAAGACTTAGTATTGTTAAGATGGCAATACTCCCCAGACTCAACACAATCCCTGTCAAAACCCTACTTGGATTTTTTGCAGAAATCAACGAGCTAATCCTAAATTTATATGGAAATGCAAGGGGCACAGAATCGCTAAAACAGTCTTGAAAAGAAAGAACAAAATAGGACTACTCAATCTTTCTGATTTCAAAACTTACCACAAAACTACAGTAATCAAGATAATGTGGTACTGGCATAAGGATATGTATATTGGGCTGGCCAAAAAGTTCGTTCGGGTTTTCTGATATATATATATATATATATATCAATGCAACAGAATTGAGAGTCCAGAAATAAACCTTTTACATTTATGGTCCATTGTCAGGACAATTTAATGGGTGAAAGAATAGTCTTTTCAACAAATGGTACTGAGACAACTGGATAGCTACATGCAAAAGAACTTGGACCTCTACTTCAAACCATATATGCAAGTTAACTCAAAATGGACCACAGACCCACTGTATGAGCTAAAGCTACAAAATTCTTAGAAGAAAGCATAGGAATAAATCTTTGTGACCTTGGATTAAGCAAAGCCTTCTTAGATACAATAACAAAAGCACAAATGACAAAAGAAAAAATAAACTGCACTTCCTCAGAATCAAAATCTTTTTTGCTACTAAACATGTCAGCAAGAAAGTGAAAATACAACCCACGTGATGGGAGAAAAATGTTCACAAATCATATATCTGATAAGGAACTTGTATCTTCAGAAGATAAAAAAGCTTTCAACTCAACAACAGAAACAAAAACAAATAACAGACTTGAAAATGGGCAAAGGATTTGAATAGACATTTCTCCAAAGAAGACATACCAATGGTCAATGTCTGCATGAAAAGATGCTCAACATCATTAGTTATTAGGAAAATGCAAAGCAAAACACAGATACCATTCATACCCACTAGGATGGCTAAAGTCAAAACAACAGACAGTAAGAAGTGCTGACAAGGATATGGAGAAATTGGAAGCCTCACACACTGCTGGTGATATTGTAAAAATGATACAGCCACTCTGGAGAACAGTTTGAAAGTTCCTCAAAATGTTAAACATGAAGTTATCAACTGATATGGCAAAAGCTGCAAACATAGCTCCACACAGAAACCTGTATAAATATATCCACAGCAGCATTATTCAGAATAGCCAAAAGGTAGTAACAACATAAATGTCCATCAGTCTAATGACTGGATAAATAAAATGTTGTCTATCCACACAATAGAATATTATCCAGCCATGGAAAGGAATAAAGTACTGATTCATGCTACCACATGGATGAACCTTGAAAACATCACAATAAGTGAAAGAAGCCACATGCAAAAGGCCACATATTGTATGATTCCATTTATATGAAATTTCCAGAATAGGAAATTCTATAAAGACAGAAGGCAGATTAATGAATCCATGGGCTGGGGAGAGGGGGAAATGGGAAGTGACTGCTAATAAGTTTCTTTTGGGGGTGATGAAAAAGTTCTGGTATTAGTTAATGATGGTTGCACAACTCTATGAATAGACTACAAACTATTGAATTTTTCACTTTAAATGGGTGGATTTTATTGTGTGTGAATTATATCTCAGTAAAGCTGTTTTTTTTTAAAGAATACATTTGGGGGCTTCCCTGGTGGCGCAGTGGTTGAGAGTCCGCCTGCCGATGCAGGGGACACGGGTTCTTGCCCCGGTCTGGGAAGATCCCACATGCCGCGGAGCAGCTGGGCCCGTGAGCCATGGCCACTGAGCCTGCGCGTTCAGAGCCTGTGCTCCACAACGGGAGAGGCCACAGCGGTGAGAGGCCTGTGTACTGCCAAAAAAAAAAAAAATACATTTGGGAGACTCTTTAGCCCTCATGAAAATAGACTTCTGTCATGTAGGCCTTTTCACTTTGACAGAGTGCCTAAGTCTAATCTCTGACTGATGGACATTTAGAATGTTTTCAGGTTTTTTGTATTACAAACAATGCTTCAATAAACATCTTTTACATATATTTTTGTATATCTGTGCTAGTCTCTCTGTAAGATAAATTTCTAAAGTAAAAATGCAGGGACAAAGAATACATGTATTTTAATTTTGCTTAATATTCAGTATTACCAAATTCTTCTCCAAAAAACATGCACCAATTTACACTGCCACCAAGAGTTTAGAAGAATACTCATTTTCTCACATTCTTAGCATATTATCAAATTTCTCAACCCTTTTCCACCTGAAAAGTAAAGATCTTGGGTTTTTAAAATATGAGTGAGATTCAACATTTTTTCACATAAATGTTGGCTACTTATATGTCTCATTTTGAGAACAGTATTTTCATGTTCTTTGTCCATTTTTCTATTGAGTATTTTTTTTGTTCTGGACCTGTAAGAATTTGATATATACATTTAAATATCAATATTAATATAAATATTAAGGCATGATCTCTGGTATAAACATTATATTTATATATATTATATTTTTTATCAGTGTGCCATTGGCCTTTTAACTTCATTTATAATACTTCAAACCTCCTAGAATAATGAAAATAAAAACAAAAATAACAAATGGGACCTAATTAAACTTAAAAGCACAGCATAGGAAACCATAAACAAAACGAAAAGACAACCCTCAGGATGGGAGAAAATATTTGCAAACGAAGCAACTGAAAAAGGATCAATCTCCAAAATATATAAACAGCTCATGCAGCTCAGTATCAAAAAAACAAACACTCCAATCAAAAAAATGGGCAAATATTTTAAAATTTTATGTAGTCAAACTGATCAATCTTTTCCACTAAGGGATTATGACATCTAGGTTTTGTGCCACATCTCCTCATGTTTTCTTCTAATACATCTTATATTTTGATGAATTTATACTCTTTGATATATTTTTGATCCATTTGAGTTTATTTTCGTGTAGGGATGAGTTAGCGATCCAGCAGAGCTAACTCATAAGAATGTGTAACTTAGGCACTGCACAAAAGTGCCTGGGAGAAGATATTTTCTTTGGCTTTAGAGTTTAAATTTTTTACTAAAATCTATCTAGGCACATGTCATTCTTCCCATTATTCTGGCTTGAGACTTGGTGGGGTCTCTAAATCTGAAGACTTAAGTCATTCGTCAGTTTAAGGAAATTTTTATCCAGTATTTCTTTGATTCCTTCCTCTTCCCTGTCCCTCCATTCCTCCCTTCTTCTCTCCTTCCCTCCTTCTCTCTCTTTTTTCTTCTTTCTATCTTTCTGTCTCTGTCTTTGTCTCTTCCTTCTCTTCCCCTCCCTTCCTTTCCTTTCTGAAACTCTTATTCAGTAGATATTGGAATTCTCATAAAGATATGTATGTCTCTTCATTTTTCTTATCTTTTCTTTGGTTTTTGTGTTGCATTCTGGGAGAATCTCTGTGTTCAACTAAGTAATTCTGGTTTTAGTTGCATGCATACTGCTAGTCACCCCTTTAGTAATGAGTAAGTTTTCGGCAAGTATGTTTTTAATTTCTAAAACCTCTGTAGTAGACGTTTGTTATATTTGTGTCTGACCAAAATATCATGAATGTCCTTTCTATATTTGGGAAATTCTTACATTATAATTTCTACATCTCAAATGTAGAAGTCAAAACTCAAACTTCTAGTCTGTGTTGAAACTAAGATGTAGGAATATGACAGGTTTTACCAATCAGATGCCCTGATATGAGACTTTGATTTGGAATTGAAAACATGCATAAAGTGGTATTGTATGGTTTCTGTTTTGCTGGAATAGGTAGTAGTGAAGGAACTCGGCTTTGAAGGATGACAGAGATTGCAAGGTCAAGTTCTTAATAAAGTAGTAGCATCAGTGCTGGCAGCAGTAGCTGTTGCAGTAGTCAATTTCTTGGCATCTAACTCAGGAGCAAGAGTTTTTCTTATCAGGCCAGTTCTGTGGCATTTGTCCTGGGCAAATGTTTCTGGAAAGTGAGCCTCAAGACTGGTTTTCCAAGACTTCTTTTAATAAATAACTGCACTATGCATATAATCTCAATCTCAGCATCCCCTTCTCAAACTATTTCTTCCTATCTTGTCTGCTCACCCTTTCTAATGCCTCCAAACCAACATTTTCTTGACCCTGCTGGGATTTCCAATCTATTGACCCTGCTTCTTTTTACTGCTACGTTCCTTCTTATGTGACTTTATATTTCATGGTCCATCATTACCATCACTTCCAGGTATATATCATTAACTCCTTTGTCTCTTTTTCCATTCATCATACTCACCTGAGAAAAAAACCCAAACCTGCTTAAATCCAACTCTCCACTTATTCTGTTTCCATGTTAACTGGTTTGATCTTCATTTTAGCTTCAAATTCATGACCATTAACCTCAGAGGGCCTTTAGTGCTGCCTGGCAATGCTATAACAGTTTCATAACCCACATTAGCATATTAGCAATATGACCCCATATTGCTAATTTCAATGGTTAATTATCAGTTTTCATGTTACTTGATCTTTCTTCATCTTACCTGTCAGTATTATTTACATGGTCGATTACTCTCTCCTTCTTGAAGCACTTTCTTTACTTGGCTTCCAGGACACCTCATTATTCTTCTCCTCCTGTCTCACTGGTTATTTTTTCTCACTATCCTCTGGTGATATTTTAGTTCCCAACTGCAAAATGTTGAAGTAACACAAGACTTGTTCTTCTTATCTTCTCTATCTACACTTGTTCCTTAGCTGATCTCATCCAGTCTGAAGATTTTAAATGCCTTCTATATAGAGAGGACTCTCAAATTAATATCTATAGCCTACGATCCCTCTCCTGAACTCAAGAGTAATATATCCCACTGCCTACTCAACATCTCCACTTGGATGTTTAATAGATATCTTCTACTTAACATCTCCAAAACCTCTGCTCTTCATTCTCCAACAAATAAACTGGTTCTCCTGCTATTTTCTCCATTAATAAATAGTACCTTAGTTGTTCTAGTTCCTCAGGCAAAAATCTTGGAGTTATCCTTGTCTTATCTCTCTCATGCCCCAAACTCAGTCTACCAGCAAATCCTATCCATATTTCATTTTAAATGTATCCAGTCTGACCATACAGTGTTATCTCCACTGCTAACACCTGCTTCAAGCCACAGTCATCTTATTCCTGCATCACTGTAATAGCCTGCAAACTGGTCTCCCTACTTTTACCCTTGCCCCCGGAAGCCTATTGTCTACACAGCCACCAGAGTGAAAATGCTAAAATGTAAGTCAGATTATGTCAGTCTTCTACTCATAACCCTACAATGGTTTTCCATATAGCTCATAGTGAAAGTCAAAATACAATGGTCTACAGAATCTATACTTTGGCCTGTTCTTGTTGCTCTTACTTCAACGTCTAGCAATCTTCCTTACTCACTCCTCTGAAGCCATACTGATCTCCTTACTATCAATCAAAACAACCACTCACTCCTTTTGCTTGGAAAACTTTTCCTCTATTCTCTTGGCTCACCTCATCACATCCTTTAATTCCTAGATCAATTATTACCCTTATCAGAGAGGCCTTTTCTGAACACTCCATCTACAAATGACAGGGGTATGCATATGTGTGTCTGTGTGTCATTTGCTGTCTCCCTTACTCGATATCACTACCTGAATCATGTGCTTCTTTGTTGTCTCTAGTCTCCCACTGAAATATAACCTCCTTAAGGACAGGGACTTTTGTGTTTTTCACTCACTGCTGTATCCCCAATGTCTAAAAGAGTAGCCAGCACATAGTAGCCACTCAGTAAATATTTCCTTATGCTTAGACTAGCCTGCATGGATGAAATTGTTTACAAATAAGAACACTATTTCATTTTTTGAATAGGAGCTTACTTTTATTTTATGAATGTGAGATATTTAATGATATATTCTATGAGTAAGATGAGTCTTTCTCTAAATACTATTTTATACATATTTATAGTTCTTTTCTGTTTTTGTCATTTACTATTTCCTTAGACATTAGTTATTGTGTTTGTTGAGTCTGGTGACTCTCTTTAATGTTTTTACTTTTGACTAAATATTTGGTGATTCTTGGTTGCCTGTGTATAATTTACACATGAAGACCTAGATTGAAAGGTATTTGTGGCTGGAATTCATATCCTCTGTAAATGTGAAAATTCATGTTCCCTTGGCAGTTAATGCAAAATCTGATTGCTACATCCCTAGTTCATTGCACATGGGAGCAGGGAAAAAAACAAGAAGTTGCCCCTTCATGGTGGATGGTTACCTTCTAATCAGTCTACTGATTCCATGTAGCAGGCAGACATTCCATGAGGTACTGCCCTCTTGGTCAGCCCAATCTGATAGCCTTCAATGTCAGAATTCTTCATTTAAAAGTCTTCATCCTGGTGCAAACACCAGTGACAGAGTGGGGGGAATTCATGTAACTATTCCTCAGTCCTTTAATTAAATACACCATCTGTCATCCTATGACCCATTCCCATTCCTTCCTTGCTACCTCTGACCTAGGGCTATTTCAGGGTTCTACTGGCAAAATTACTTATTGTGATGTCTCTCTTTTGCCTGGGTGGCCATGCCACTTCTTAAACTCAATTTCTGTTAATTATTTAACTATGAAAAAATGATATTTGGTACAATCTACCACTGGGCAAACATATTTTCCCCATATGCATTTGATTAGCCAAGATCTCATTATTTAACTACTTTAAACATGATTTATAAATGGAAGTTGGTTTCATTGATGATCTGCATAACCAGGTGTTTACTATCTCCTTAAATATGGCCATCAATTTGTATTTAACATACACACATTTGGTGTTTACCAGCAGCAAGGAAGCTTGAACTAGCATATCACTTGAACTATACTCAAAGGATTAGGTTGCCAAATGTAATTCTCATCCTTTCTTATTCAGTGTGTGTTCCACAGACCAATACCAGTCTTAAAACTGTTTGTTACCAATCTCATGACATAAGTATGATAAATATACAAATCATACAAGTATAAGTATACTGATCAAATATACAAACAGTAAGTATTTAGAAAATTTTTAGCATATTTTGATATCGCTGCTACATCCAAGTGCACGATTTCCTATTTTACAAAAGTCAATGGCAGATTAGTTTTTTTTTTTTTTTTTAAGAAGGTCCTTTACCATAGAGAGTTGAGAAGCCCTGCTCTAGAGTGTTTCAATAATGCTTTTGGTCAGGTGGCACAGTTTTCCTTCTTGTATTACCTTCTGCCTTCCTCAGGGTTGGCCTTTAAGCCAAGGGACCTGGCTGCCTTCCAGGCAGTCGTTTCCGCATAGTGTAATAGCTACAGCCAGTGAACTGAAAGTGCATTTCCTGCTACCATACTGTGAAATTATTATTAATGTAATAGGAGAATGCAGTTCTGATTTTGGCACTGATGTTTAGGTTGCTGCAATAGGGCTGATAGCTTGAAAGAGGGGACAACATTTTGGAGTTAATGGAGATAGAAATACTAGGAATACTTCCTGTTAAAATATGCTATGTTTTATCTATTTAGAGATAATTTGATAGGACAACATTTTAAATGAAAATAGAAAGATCTCTCCTTACATGGAACCCATGAACCTTTACTCAAAGAAAATTTTAAGAAATACTTTTCTAACAACTAATGCAGTATTCTTTATCAGCTAAGTACTCAATCAGAGACTGATTTACAAACTATTGTGATTCTATAATAACGAATCCTGCAGTGAGTTGAAAATTAGATTAAGCTCTAGGGTCCTTTTCAAAGCAAGATTCTGTAATTGTGTGCTGGTGTAATTTAGGCATCTAAGGAAGAAAATTGAATTTTGAATCAGGAACTATTAAGTGTGAGGCCTTGTGATTCCCATTTAATTTAGAAAAAAATTCTGTTATCCTTCAGAAATGATGTAATACTGAGGGCACTTGAGGGTTGAAAGTTTACTTGGAGATATATATGGTCCCAGATCCACAGTTTGGAGCCAAGAGGAGACATTAAAGGATTCAAAGAAGGAGTAAATAGAAATATAGGGAGAAATACTGAAATATAGTACCTGGAAACCTTGTATGTAGAAAGACTCCCAGTAGCCTTCTTACATAGAACAATCCTGACTGTTCAATCATTCCTGTTTCAAAAACTATTTATTGCCATGCTTCTAGTCTAGGCTAGTTGCAGATTCTGCAGGAATTCACTTACCGGGGTTGTGCAGCAGTCCACTGTAGACCAACAAGATTAGTCCCTCCAGAACTTGAATGTACCCTAGTGAAGAAACACTAATGCAGATGTGCAGTTATTTATTAATGTTAGAGAATGTAAGACTCCAAAAACAACCAGGATAAAGCAAAGAGTGAAAAGTAACTGGTCATTATTAGAACCATCTTAAGACTTAACAAATACATCAATAAATTTGTTTTACTCCAATTTACAATTAATTGAGGGTGAGATTTTCCAATTGTTTATAAGGTCTTTGTATTGTCTTTTGTTCATTAAGATGGAGAAAAATAATAATATTAGAAAGTTGATGTGTTGCTAACAAGGCTCTCCTCTACTGAAAAATTTCTTAAAATCAAAGCAATAGGAAGAATTTACTGTCAAACTACTTTATAGTGTCTGGATCAGACAGTTTATTTCTATAAATTATTTTTGATCAAATGTCCCAAGAACAAATCAATATAAAATATTGTTAATGTTTCTTTGTGAGTGGGTATAAATGAAAGTAACGTGAAATACTTTTTTAAGAAAAGAGAAGAATTTTGCTATGCACCAATTCATACTGCTGCAAATATCTTGGATCCAAGACTGAGAGGTAGAAATGTAAATAATGATAGCACTGCTGCTGCCCTAGACTGAATTACAAAACAAGCAGCACATTTAGAAATTTATGCTGGAAAAATCCTTTCAAATGTGTCTGAATACAGAACAGTTACAGTGTTTGTGCAGTCATGCAGTTTGGATTTGTGCCAAGTGTAGCTCTTATTCCTGGTCCCACCCTCTTGATGAGGAATCTGAAGGCCAGGTTACAGTTCAAGGTCTCTATGGCTGGCTCAAGCTTCTACCCAGTGTTTCAGAGCGTTCAGCCCTACTAAATTTGCTAGTGAGAATAATAATATTAATAACTATTGGTGCTTACTATGTACTAAGTATTATGCAAGGTTAATTACATATTTTGTCTCAGTTAAGTCTCACAACAAACCTATGAGGTAAGTAGTTGTGTTCAAATGGGGAAATTGATCCTCAATGAGGTTAAAAAAATTGCTAAAGGTCAAATTGCTTTATTTGCTCAATTACAAGACTATTTAGATATCAATATTCTTTCCTGATGTGAAGGATGATTTTTGTTTAGAAGACAAAGCCAGGTACTGTAGAACAGTAAGATCACCCAAGCCTGAACATTTAGCTGCTGCCCTCACAGGTGACTCCCATCAACAGAAGTTTTTGTCTGTTATCACTGCTGGCTGCTTTAAGCTGCACTTCTAAAAAGTTGTCAGTGGCTCTCAGTATCTGCACCTCATGATGGTCCTTGGACTAGCCCGCAGTTTTATGGGCTCCTTAGTAGTGATGTAACTTAATTACAACAGGGGCTTCTCTGATGCACCCTTACTGACATAAACAGTTAAGCAATAAGTCAAAGACCTTTACCACTGCTTCAAGGAAAACCTTAAACACTATGGAACACTAACTACCCCTCCTAATTGACTATCTTTGATTTAAACAAAATTCAGGGAGTTAGAGTTGGTCTGAGATGAGGTGAATTTCTCCAGCTTAGTTTTCTCTAGAGCTGCTCCTGGGACTGAAGTCGCACTGGGTCTCTGTTCTCCATAAAGAATGTTTTAGTGGTGGGAAGGGACTAGGAATTGAAAGGTGTTCCTATATTCCTTAGATATGAGTTCTGACATTATCAGAAGTTTGTAAAGGAGCTTTGCACTTGGTACTTTACCATCATACTCTTCCTTGATTCCATGTTTTCCTAAAACACAATTTGAATCAGACACACATCAGAAGGAGCTCCTAAGACTCAATCCAATGAATTGGGGGAGTCTGAAAATCTAGGTATTACCTATAAAGGCTACTATGAAATAATCCACTGGTAGAGTGGCCCCAGGCCAAGCCAAAGGAGGCCATTCCTAAAAGTGGTACAGGAGGTTTCTGTGGAAGACTTTGTTTCCCTCTAGTAATGCTCTGTACAATGTGAGCAATGGTTGTGTGAGGCTGTGGCTCTGTCTCTTTGACTTTAGTGTCCTGGCCTGTGCTCATATAGTACTTTTTTCCTCTGGTGTGTGTGTGTGTGTGCGTGTGTGTGTGTGGCTAATTCTTTCTGTGGGGTTAGTGTTTTCTGTATAACATGACACTGAGAGAAACATTTTAAGTTGCATTTGCCAGGAATAGCCCCTCTCCCTTGGAATCCAAAGTGAAGCCAACAGCACATTTTGCAGAGATATAGATGGCAGGATTTTTGCAAGGAAACATCACTCCAGTCACCCCAGGAAGCAGGGGACATTTTGCTGCTACTTAACCACAAACTACCTCAGGAGATCTTCTGGACAACATTGTGTCTGTCTGCCCTTGCAAAAACACATATTGTCATAGGATGTCACCTGTTCATGCTGTTCTTGTTTCTCCAACACTCTTACTTACTCTTAGCATTTAGCCGGAATTTCTACTGTAGGATTACCATGGAACACACACACACACACACACACACACACATATACAAGCAACGAAGACCTAACGCAGCCAAAATTAATTAATTAATTAATTTAATTTAAAAAAGAATCCTATGAACTTTCATGTACAACTTTTTGTTTGAAAACATGTTTTCACTTCTTTTGTGTATAGTTAGGAGTGCAATTGCTGTGCTATATGGCAATTCTATGTTTAACATTTTGAGGATTTGTCAAACTGTTCTCCACAGCAGCTGAACCCTTTTATGTTCTCATCAGCAATGTATAATGGTTCCAATTTCTCCATAGCCTTGCCAACACTTATTATTTTCTTTTTTTTCTAATTTATTTATTTATTTTTGGCTGCGTTGGGTCTTTCATTGCTGTGCATGGGCTTTCTCTAGTTGTAGTGAGCAGGAGCTACTCTTGGTTGTGGTGTGCAGGCTTCTCATTGCAGTGGCTTCTCTTGTTGCAGAGCACGGGCTCTAGGCACATGGGCTTCAGTAGCTGCAGCACGTGGGCTCAGTAGTTGTGGTGCACGGGCTTAGTTTCTCCATGACATGTGGGATCTTCCCGGTCCAGGGATCAAACCCGTATCCCCTGCATTGGCAGGTGGATTCTTAACCACTGCACCACCAGGGAACTTCCAACACTTTTGTTATTTTCCATTAAAAAAATTCATTATGGCCATCCAAGTGGATGTGAAGTGGTATCACACTGTGGTATTGACTTGCATGTCCCTGATAGAGAAGTGAGTGAGGATCAGAAAGAAGATACGTTTTTATTTTCCCTTCACATAAGATATATCAGGAATAGGAAGAACTGTTTCCCTCAGAACAGATCTATGAGATAAGTATGATTATTACTTGAATAAATTAGGAAACTGAGACTCAGAGAGCTGAAACAACTTACCCGAGATCACACAAATAGGTGGTGAAGTCATGTCACCCATGCAGTTTGACCTCAGTTTGTGTGTCTTAACCACAATGACACTCTGAAACTAAACTAAAAAGTCCCTAAGAGCAGACACCATATCTCCTAATCTTCACTTGCTTCACCTTTCTCACAAACGAGACAATATTGGACTTTGCACACAGCAAGAACTCTAGAAATATCTGTTAACCAATCATGGGAATATTTAAAGCCCTGCTAAAGGGCTCAGAATAATTGAAACATAAACTGTATGATTAATCATAACTAGAAAGTGTTTTATTAATACTTCTTGCTGCAACTGTTCTGATCTGAGCACTTCTTATCTGTTTTCTCCCTGAAAGCTGTTTTCTTTTTCTTTTTCTCTGTGTACTGTGTACATAGGGGAAGAATTTTTAAACTCCACTTGTGGGAAGACATTCTTCTTGCTTAAAGTTCAAACTTAAAACTAATCTTGCATTTTACATAAGCATGTAAGATAAGAAAAGACTTAAAATAAAAATATTTACAACCTCTACTTCTCATACATCCACCAAAGAGAATTTTGTCCTTGCACACTCTGTTCCTGGACTTTGTTCCAAAGATCAGGATAATGGTTAAGAG
This sequence comes from Mesoplodon mirus, assembly GCF_964341445.2. Lineage (NCBI taxonomy): Eukaryota > Metazoa > Chordata > Mammalia > Artiodactyla > Ziphiidae > Mesoplodon > Mesoplodon mirus. Next base: position 140,334,357 of record NC_138981.1, on the reverse strand, counting down.
AAATGAAACATGCCAGGATTTGTTTGATTTACATTGGAAAGGGTAGACAATTACTAAAAGTAGAAAATATTAACTTGGGCTAGATATGAGTGTTTTAGGTAATTCTGAGAAAGGCAGAAAGAGATTAGAGTATCTGCTATGCCATAATAAGTGGGAATTTGGGGAAGTAAATGGGTGACAATTAATTTTTAAAAGATAGCTTGCCGTGCATTTTGAAAGGCAACACACAAAGGTAATTTTTTTTACATTTCTTTTTGGATTTTAGACAAACGTTTATTTAGACATGACTCCATGCTGGTACTGCCATAGGTGGATTGATTTTATATAGGTTATATTTTGAAGATAAGATATAAGTTTATCAAGAGTATAGGAAAATGGTGGGAGTATAAATTGGTACAGCCAATCAGCATATATAATCTGGCAGTTCTATTAAAATTGAAAATGTTAATAACCTGTGACACACCAATTCCATTTCTTCCTTGGAGAAAACAAATTGGGAGACATGTACAAGAATATTTTCTACAACACTGCAAAAATTTGAAAACAGCTTGAATGTCCAACAATACAGAAATAGTTAAACAAAAAAGTATATATTCAATAGAACGCCATAAAGCAGTCAAAACAAATTAATTAAAGTTATATGTATCAATAAGAAAATATCTTAAAAATGTAAAATTCAGTGGAAAAAAACAGGTTACAGAATCACACACACCATATAACATTTACATAGAAAAAAGCACACAAAATACTATATATTTACATATATTTTTATGAGTACACATATGTGTGCATAAAAAAAGAATTATGGAAGAATACATACTAAACTCACAGCATTAGTGGCTTCTGGGGGGGGGGGAAGAAGTGAATGCAGTCAGGGATAGTGACCAAAAGGGATTTTAGACTTATCTGTAATGTCTTAATTCGTTTTTTAAAAAATCTTTTAAGTTTGAAGTAAGAAGCTGCAAAAATAGTCTATAAAATCCTGTGAACCCTTCCTCCAGCTTCTTTCAATGATGACGTCTTATATAGTGTAGTACAATTATCAAAACCAGGAATTTGGGCTTCCCTGGTGGTGCAGTGGTTGAGAGTCCACCTGCCGATGCAGGGGACACGGGTTTGTGCCCCATTCCGGGAGGATCCCAGATGCCATGGAGCAGCTGGGCCAGTGAGCCATGGCCACTGAGCCTGTGTGTCCGGAGCCTGTGCTCCACAACGGGAGAGGCCACAACAGTGAGAGGCCCGTGTACCGAAAAAAAAAAAAAAAACAGGAATTTGACATTGGTACATTACTGTTAAGTAGACCACAGACTTTATTGTCTTCATCATTTTTAAGTTTGTACCTGTGTGTGAGTGTGTGTGTGTGTGTGTGTGTGTGTGTGTTGGTTCTATGTAATTTTTCCCATGTATAATTTTGTGTAATCCTCACCACAATCAAGATACAGAGCTGTTCCAGCACCATAAGGGAACTCCCTTGTGCTACCTCTGTGTATTCTTATTCACCTCCTATGACACACCACCTTCTTCCCTGTCTCTTGGCAACCACTAATCTGTTCTTCATTTCTATAGTTTTGTCATTTTGAGAATATTATATAAATGGAAACATACAGTATGTAACTTTTGGAGATTGGCTTTTTTCATTAAGCATAATAACCCTGAAGTCCATCAAGCTAGTTGTATGTATCAATAGTCCATTCCTTTTCATTGCTGAGTAGTATTCTATGATATGGATGTAAAATAGTTTGGTCAACCATTCACCTGTTGAACAGCATTTGAATTGTTACCAGTATTTTTCTGTTATTAATAAAGTTGCTATTAACATTCTTACAAAGGTTTTTATATGAACACAAGTCTTCATTTCTCTGGATTAATGTCCAGGAAGGTAAATGCTTGGTTTTATGGTAATTGCATGCTTAGTTTTATAAGAAACTGCAACAATGTTTTCCAAACTGGCTTTACTATTTGGCATTCCCACCAGGAATGTATTAAACATCCAGTTTCTGTGTATCCTCATCAACATCTAGTATTATCGCTATTTTTCATCCGCACTTTTCTAATAGGTCTGTGAAGATATCACATTGTGGTTGGGTTTTTTTTTTTTGAGATTCAGGGAAAACTTTATTTTTTTTAATGTTTAAATTTATTCTTTTTTTTACATCTTTATTGGAGTATAATGTTGTGTTAGTTTCTGCTGTATGTAAATTGATACAGTCACGTTGTGGTTTTAATTTGCATTGCCTTAATGGCTAATGATGTTGAACCTCTTTTCATGTACTTATTTACCATCTGTATATTATTCATCCTCTTTGGTGAAATGTCTGTTCATGTCTTTTGCCCATTTTCTATTTGGATTTTTTAGTTATTTTTATTGTTGAGTTTTGAGCCTACTTTATATATTATACATACAAGTCCTTTATCAGACATGTGGTTTGCAAATATATTCTCTCAATCTGCACCTTGCTTTTTAATCCTCTTAACATTATTTTCACAGTGCAAAAGTTTTCATTTTTGATGAGGTCCAATTTATCAATTTTTTATTTTATGGATTTCACTTTTTGTGTCATGTCTACAAACACTTTGTCTATCTCTAGGTCTCAAAAATTTTATCCTATGTTACCTTCTAAAATTTTTTACAGTTTTACACTTTATACTTTACATTTAAGTCTATGCTCTATTTTGAATTAAGTTTTATATAAGCTGTGAGGTTTAGATACTAATTCTTTTTTAGGTGAATGGATTCATATATTACTTGGATAATTCAAATTTAATTAAAAATAGAAATTAGAGGTGGCAATAATATAAGGTTAAACACACTCCTACATTTCACTATTCCAATTCATTCTCCACTTTAAAGGTAGAGAATTTTTCTAAAACACAATTCATATCATGTTGCTCACCTGCTTAAATGTCTTTAATGGCTCCTAACTTATCTTAAAATAAATTCCAAACCCCTTAATTCGGAGCAAAAGGCTTCACATTTTGCCACTTTGCCCTCTACTCCCACCCCCAGTCACATTGCACAATCCAGCCACAGTGGACTTCTTTAAGTTCCTATCACCTCCAGTTCTTCAAATATGTTTGGAACATTTAGTGGATATAGAGAATCACAGCTCAGTGGGGGCAGAAACTGTACTGAAGCCAGTATGGGCTAGAAAGACTTAAAGGGTAATTGGCTAGTTGTTGGACCTTGAGCATGGATTAGCTGGAGAGATTAAAAAATCCTGGAGGGCCAGCCTTAGGGGAGCCCCAACACTTGCATGAGTTTTACCTCTTAGAGCCCTACCATGTTCTCAGAGAAAAATACTCTCATGCTTCCAGCAGGATGAGGGGAAAAGTAACTATTTTGAAATACACCCGGAGTGTTCTATTCTCCTTAACAAAGCCCAACTCTCAAGAGAAACTACCGGAGCCTAACTAATATGAGTTTTACCAGAGCCTAAATAATTTGGGGGAATATCCAACACCAGACTCCTCTATTCTTCCAGGTGGGGGACGAGAAACACCCAATTCCAGCCTATAGCAGTTGTGAAGGTCACAGCCCAGAAGCACAAACTCACTAAAAGACTGAGAAATAATCATAGGACTACAAAACCCTTCCCCTCATTCCTACCTTTTCACGACACCAATCTGGCTCCTGTATAATAACAGGGGATGGCAGCTGAAAAGAACTATAAGGCTCAGACCGTCTTTAAAAAGAAATCTCTAGGAAAACTCAAAACAAGAAAAAAGGCAAAAACAAGGACACTAGGGGAAACTTTAGCCTCTGATGCCTACAGCTACATCAAACAGTAAACACAGCCTGACTCCTTGACAGATAAGACTAAAATCTCACATCAAAGGCCTATTTACTTTAGTTCCTTTTATCTACTATATCACGTTCATCTTTCAACAATTACTAAGCGTGCTAAAAGGCAAAAAAACACAGTCTGAAGAGACAGGGCAAGCATCAGAACCAGACTCAGATATGGCAGAGATTTTGGAATGAGAAGGTCAGGAATTTAAAATAACCATGATTAATATGCTAAAAGCTCTAATGAAAAAAGGTAGACAACATGCAAGAACAGATGGGTAATATAAGCAGAGATGTGGAAATTCTAAGAAACAATCAAAAGGAAATGCTAGAAATTAAAAAAACTATTACATAAATAGAGAATGTCTTTCATGGACTCATCAGTAGACTGAACACAGCTGAGAAAAGAAATCAGTGAGCTTAAAGTTATGGCAATAGAAACTTCCCAAACTAAAAAGCAAAGAGAAAAATGACTGAAAAGAAAGCAGAATACAAGAACTGTGGGACAACTACAAAAAGTGTAACATACATGTAACAGAAATACCAGAAGGAGAAGAAAGAGAGAAAGGAATATAATAAATATTTGAAGTAATAAAGGCTAAGAATGTTCCAAAATTATTAACAGACATCAGACCACAGACCCAGGAAGTGCAGTAAACAGCAAGCAGGATAAATGTCAAAAATAATACACCTGAGCATATCATAGTCAAACTGCAAAAGATCAAAGGCAAAGAGAAAATCTTGAAAGAAGTAAGAGGAAAACACACCTTACTTTTAGAAGAACAAGGATAAAAATTACAGATTTCTTGTCAGACACCATGGAAACAAGAAGAGAGTGGAGTGAAATTTTTAAGTGTCGAGAGAAAAAACCCACCAACTTAGAATTCTATATCAAGTGAAATTCTCCTTTAAAGGTGAAAAAGAAATAATTTTTCACATAAACAAAAAAAAACAAAAATTGAGGGAATGTGTCACTGGTAGACCTGCTTTGCAAAAAATGTTAAAAGAAGTTCTTCAGGGAGAAGGGAAAAGATATAGGTCAGAAACTTGGAGCTTTATAAAGAAAGGAAGATCATTTCAAGAATGCATAAATGAAAGTAAAATAAAATCTTTCATATTATTCTTAAATGACCTAACAGAAAAGTTGATTCAGAATAATAATATCAACAATATATTGGATGATTATAGCTTATGAATAAGTGAAATGTATGACAGCAATGTTATAAGGCATGCAAGAGAGAAATTAGAACTATTTTGTTATTATAAGGTACTCACACTACCAGTGAAGCAGGATAGTGTTATATGAAAGTGGATTTAGATTCGTTGTGAATGTATATTGAAAACTCTAGGGTAAACATGTAAAAAAAAATTTAAGTGTAATTAATATGCTAGGAGGGGAGAGAAAATGGAATCGTAAAATGCACAATTAAAACCAAAGAAGGTAAAACAAGGGCGGAAAACAAAAAAGGAAACAAAGAAAAAGGACAATGATTAGAGAACAGTTACAAATAACATAGATATTAATCCACTATATTAATACTGACTTTAAATGCTAATGGTCCAAATACTCCAATTAAAAGGCAGAGACTATCAGAGTGAATAAAAACCAAGACCCAACAATATGTTGTCTACAAGAAATCCACTTTATATATAAAGACACAGATATATTAAAAGTAAAGGGATGAAGAATGATATACCCAGCTAAAACCAATCAAAATAAAAATACCTATATGAATTTCAGACAAAGCAGATTTCAGAGAAAGAAAAAGTTTCAGGGATAAAGAGGAGCATTACATAATGGGGTCAATGCTCTAAGACACAACAATCTTTATATGTGCCTAAAAACAGAACATCAAAATACACGAGGCCAAAACTGATAGAACTGCAAGGAGAAATAGATAAATTCATTATTATAGTTGGAGACGTCAACACTCCTCTCTCAGAAATTAACAGATCCAGAAGGCAGAAAATCAGTAAGGAAATAATTGAACTTATAGCACCATTAATTAACTGGATCTAGCTGACATTTATAGAATGCTTCATCCAGCAACAGCAATACACATTCTCAGTCTCACATGGAATATTCACCACGACTGACCACATTTGGGGCCATAAAACACACCTTAACAAATTCAAAATAATTAAAAAACCATACAGTGTATGCTTTTAAACCACAATGGAATTAAACAGAAAGATAACTAGAAAACTTCAAAGTATTTGGAGATTAAACAACATACTTTTAAATAACGCATGGGTGTAAGATGAAGTCTCAAAAGAAATTTTAAAAATATTTTGAACTAAATGAAAATGAAAATACAACTTATCAAAATATGTGGGATACAGCAAAAGTAGTGCTTAGAGGGAAATTTACAACATTGAACTCATATACTAGAAGAGAAGATGTAAAATCAATAATCTAAGCTTCTAACTTAGGAAAGTAAAAAAAGAAGAGCAAATTTAATGCAAATAATGCAGAAGAAATGAAATAATAAAAATAGGGCAGAAATCAATGACATAGAAAACAGGACACTAATAGAGAAAATCAATGAAACCAAAGCTGGTTCTTTGAAAAAAATCAATAAACTAGATAAAACTCTAGCCAGGCTAACCAAGAATAAAGAGAGAAAACAGCAATTACTCATGTCAGAAGTGAAAGACAGGCCATCACAATTGATCCCATGGACATTAAAAGGACAATAAAGTAATATTATAAACAACATTAGCCCACAAATTTGATCACTTAAATGAAATAGACCAATTCCTTGAAAGGCACAATCTACCAAAACACACAAGGAGAAATAGCTCATCTGAATAGGTTTATATCTAATTAAAGAATTGAATCAACAGTTAATAACCTTCCAAAACAGAAAGCACCAGTCTCAGATGATTTCACTGGTGAATTCTACCAAACATTTAAAGAAATGATACCATTCTCCTACAATCTCTTCCAAAAAATTGAATAGAGATAACACTTCCTAATTCATTCTATAAGGCTAGTATTAACATCAAAACCAGACGAAGACCTTTTCCTTCCTAGGAAGGAAAATTATAAACTAATATAGATGTAAAAACATAGATGTAAAAATCCCCCAAAAATATTAGCAAAAATCCTCCCAAAATATTAGCAAATTCAATCCAAGGTGGTATAGAAAGAATTATACACCACAATCAAGTGAAGTTTATTCCATGTATAGAAGACTGGTTTGACATTCAAAAATCAATGATATTCATCATCAATAGGCTAAAGAAGAAAAATCATATGATTATATCAGTAAATTCAGAAAAAGCATTTGACAAAGTCCAGTGCCCATTCATGATAAAAACTTTCAGCAAACTAGGAATAAAGGGGAATTTTCTCAACTTTATAAAGAACACCTTCAAAATCCTACAGCTCACATCACACTTAATGATGAGGAACTACATGCTTTACTCCCAAGACAGGGAACAAGATAAAGATGTTCCCCCTCATTACTCCTATTCAACATTGTAGTGGAAGTCATAGCTAATGCAATAAGACAAGAAAGGGAGATAAAAGGTATACATATTGGGAAGAAATAAAACTGCCTTTGTTTGTACATGATGATATGCCTTCCTATGTAGAAAAATTGACCTCCCCAAAAAAACCCACCTGCTGAAACTAATAAGGGATTATACTAAGGCTTCAGGATACAAGGTTAATAATATACAAAAGTCAACTGCATTCTTATATTCCAGAAATGAACAATTGGAATTTGAAATTTAAAACACTACATCATCTACATTAACATAAAAACAGAAATGCTTAGGCATAAACCTTACACAATATCTATATAAGGACACAGAAAGACAAATACTGTATGATCTCACTTATATGTGGAATCTAAAAAAGTCAAATTCTTAGAAGCAGGGAGTAGAATGGTTGTTGCCACAGGCTGGAGGTGGGGGAAATGGGTAGATGTTGGTCAAAAGATACAAAGTTTCAGTTATGCAGGATGAAAAAGTTCTAGACATCTAATGTACATTATTGTGGCTATAGTTAATAATACTGTATTGTATACTTGAAATTTGCTAAAAGAGTAGATCTTAAGTGTTCTTATCACATACACAAAAAAGGTAACTATATGAGGTGATGAATGTGATAATTGGCTTGATCATGGTAATCATTTCACAATGTATACATATATCAAAACCTCACATTGTTATGTCTTAAACATATATAATTTTTATTTGTCAATTATACTTCAATAAAGCTGGGGGGGAAAGAAAAATGCAAAATTCTGATGAAAGAAATTTAAAAGATCTAAATAAATGAAGAGATAGTCCACGTTTATGGATAAGAAGACAATATTAGTAAGATGTCAATTCTTCCCACATTGATTTATAGCTTCAGTACAACCCAGGTCAAAAATCCCAGCAAGTTATTTTGTGGATTCTGACAAACTGATTCTAAAGTTTACACAGAACTTACACCTTTCACAAAAATTAACCCCAAATGGATCATAGTCCTAAATAAAAATGCAAAACTATATAACTTCTAGATGATAACATAGGAGAAAATCTTGGTGACCTTGGGGTTGATGATAACTTTTTAGATACAACACCAAAAGCATGATCCATGAAAGAAAAAAAAATGATGTCAGACATCATTAAAATTAAAAACTTCTGCTCTGTGAAAGATACTGTTAAGAGAATGAAAAGACAAGCCACAGACAGGGAGAAAATATTTGCAAAACACATCATATGCTATAAAGGACTTGTGTTCAAAATATATACAGAAATCTTAAAACTTAAAAATAAAGAAAAACTCAATTACAAAATAAGCAAAGACCCCTCACCAAAGAAAATATACAGGTGGCAAATAAGCATATGAAAAGATGCTCAACATAATATGTCATTAGGGAATTGCAAATTAAAATGTCAATGAGATATCATTACATGCCTATTAGAATGACTGAAATCCAAAGTTCTGACAACTCCAAAAGCAACAGGAACTCTCATTCATTGCTGCTGGGAGTGCAAAATGGTACCACCACTTTGAGAGACAGTTTGGTGATTTCTTACAAAACTAAACATACTCTCACCATATTATCCAGCAGTTGCATCCTTGATATTTATCCAAATGAGTTGAAAACCTATATCCACATAAAAACCTTCACAAGAATGTTTATAGCAGCTTTATTCATAATCGCCAAAAATTGGAAGTAAACAAGATGTCTTTCAATAGGGGAATGGATAAATAAACTGTGGTACATACAGACAATGGAGCAATGAAAGAAGTCAGTCTGAAAAAAGCTTCATACTGTATTATTTCAGCTATAAGACATTCTTGAAAAGGCGAAACTATGGCGATAGTAGAAAGATCAGTGGTTGCCAGGGGTTCAGGGGGAGAGCAGAGGGATGAATTGGGGATCACAGGGGCTTTCTTTAGGGCAGTGAAACTATTCTGTATGATACTGTGATGGTGGATACATGATATTATGCATTTGTCAAAATCCATAGAAGTATATAGCACAAAGAGTGAACATTAATGTAAACTATGGACTTTATTAATAATAATGTATCAGAATTTGTTCATCAATTATAACAAATGTACCACACTAATACAAAATATTAATAATAGGAGAAACTGTTTGTGTGTGTGTGTGTGTATTTGTGTGAAGGGGAAAATAAGAACCTTCTGTACTTTCTGTGCAGTTTCTCTGTAAATCTAAAACTGCTCTAAAAACTAAAGTCTAATAAAATATTTAACAATTAAACTAAATTCATAAAATACTGCAAAAGCTCTATTTAGACATAAAGTCAAAATGTAAAAGTCAACTCAAAAGGCTTTAAAAAGAACACAATAAAACAAAAATAAAAATATATAAATATAAAAAGTAAAATAAATTAGAAAACAGAAAAATAGTTATTTTATAAATAATTCCAAGAAGGTGTTCTTAGAAAAAAGGCAATTAAATAGACAAACCTCAGGCAAATGTAATCAATAAAAAACAAATATTGATTGGAAGGGAGGACAATATAGTAGATGCAGAGGGGAAATTACAATATATAAAATATGAACTTTTGAAAATCTCAAAGGGACAATATTTTGTAAAAATATAAATTACCTAAATTAAGTAAAGAAATATAAAATGTGTAAAGACCAATAACCAAGAAAGGAAAAGGGGGCTCTAAGCCCTACAAACTTTATGGATTAGTTTTAGAAAATGTCAAAGGAGCAGGTAATTCAAAGTCTATGAAAAATATCCCAGAACACAGGAAAATATTGAAAGATATTTCATTCATTTTATGAAGCTAGCAAAACACTGACATGAAACATTAAGAAATATACCACAAATAAAGCTACTGTAGATCAATTTTACTTATGAATCTATGCGTTAAAATTATAAAAAAAATAAAATACCAGCAAGTTAAATTGAACAGTATATTAAAAATAATAATATACTATAATCAAATAGATTTTATCAAAGGGGTGCAAGTTCAGTTATGTTAGAAATATACTAACATGTAAAATGAGGAGAAAATCCCATAAAATTTGAATATAATAAGCACTATTAAGAACCTGATTAAGCAAATAACTTATTCAAAATTGGAAATAGGAATGGTAGGAGGGTGACTTGAGCACACAATCTGACTCCTCTTACCCTACCCCCCACTATTCGTTCATTAGCATGATCAAAGGAACACTAAAGCTAGAAACTGGGAGAAAGTGACATTCATATACCAGGAAACTTTTTAGTTTGTCAGATAAACTTAATGTAAAACAAATATACTTGTGTGGTCTCATGTATAAAAGAAGTTTCCTCTATAATTCTACTGATATAACAGTCTATATGGAAGAGCTTACTTCCAACTTGCCTAGACTTAAACTGAAGCATGGGAACACTTCTTCCTTTACCTCCCACTGAGAGCTTGGCTCCTAGCTATCACATAACAATCACAGCAAACACTGGAAAGAAATTTAAAAGCACAAATCTCTGTGACTTCCATCAACTCTAACTCCACTTGACCATCTTACAATCATTTCATCTTACTCCAGGCTTCTGGATCTCTGAACTGACAATATAAAATTCCTGTAACTCTAAAGATGTCCTCTGTTCCTCATTTGTGTTTAAAAGATTCTAAAGGGATGCCTTTAACATATGAATAAACCTGTCTTATATCCCAATTCTATGAAAGAATAAGCCTACTATAGTAAGGCTGAGAAAACAGAAATACAGGGACATATGAAAAGTTTTGACAGTTGAAAAGAAGGGGATCTTGTAAATAAACATATTTCTATGAAATAGATCACTGTAAAAAAATAAAACAGAACATTTTAGAACAGGTTTTAAATAATATCATCAATGATATTCAAGAAAACATTACACCCATGGAACTAAATTAGAGAAGCCTGTTAATGAAGTGGCCAGGAGAGAGAATATAATAGGAATGGACCAAAATGAAAACATTATGAAAGAAATATTAGAAACCATTCCCGACTTGAATAAAACAAGACTTGCTGAAAATCTAAGGCACTCATTGATAACCAGGAGGAAAAAAACTACCCTAAGGATAAAAAACATACCTATTAGAAGAGGATCAAGGTAGAAAACTTCCTAGGTAATCTGCTTTAAGATAGAGATACTCCCTCTTGTGAGAGCACTGGAATCACAACTAACTGCTGAACAATCATCGAAAGGAAAACCCTGGAACTCACCAGAAAAGATACCCCACATCCAAAGACAAAGGAGAAGCCACAATGAGATGGTAGGAGCGGCGCAATCACAATAAAATCAAACCACATAACTGCTGGGTGGGTAACCCACAAAGTGGAGAACACTTATACCACAGAAGTCCACCCACTGGAGTGAAGGTTCTGAGCCCAACGTCAGGCTTCCCAATCTGGGGGTCCGGCAACGGGAGGAGGAATTCCGAGAGAATCAGACTTTGAAGGCAAGCAGGATTTGATTGCAGGACTTCAACAGGACTGGGGGAAACAGAGACTCCACTCTTGGAAGGCACACACAAAGCAGTGTGTGCATCGGGACACAGAGGAAGGAGCAGTGACCCCATAGGAGACTGAACCAGACCTACCTGCTAGTGTTGGAGGGTCTCCTGCAGAGGCAGGGGGTGGCTGTGTCTCACCGTGAGGACAAGGACACTGGCAACAGAAGTTCTGGGAAGTACACCATGGTGTGAGCCCTCCCAGAGTCAGCCATTAGCCCCACCAAATAGCCCAGGTAGGCTCCAGTGTTGGGTCGCCTCAAGCCAAACAACCAACAGGGAGAGAACCCAGCCCCACTCATCAGCAGTCAAGCAGATTAAAGTTTTACTGAGCTCTGCCAACCAGTGCAACACCCAGCTCTACCCACCACAAGTCCCTCTCATCAGGAAACTCGCACAAGCCTCTTAGATAGCCTCATCCACTAGAGGGCAGACAGCAGAAGCAAGAAGAACTATAATCCGGCAGCCTATGGAACAAAATCCACATTCACAGAAAGAGAGACAAGATGAAAAGGCAGAGGGCTATGTATCAGATGAAGGAACAAAATAAAACTGCAGAAAAACAACTAAATGAAGGGGAGATAGGCAAACTTCCAGGAAAAGAATTCAGAATAATGATAGTGAAGATGACCCAGGCCCTCGGAAAAACAATGGAGGCACAGACTGAGAAGATGCAAGAAATGTTTAACAAAGACCTAGAAGAATTAAAGAACAAACAAACAGAGATGAACAATACAATAACTGAAATGAAAAATACACTAGAAGGAAAATATATATATACACTAGAAGGAATCAATAGCAGAACAACTGAGTCAGAAGAACGGATAAGTGACCTGGAAGACAGAATGGCGGAATTCACTGCTGCAGAAAAGAAGAAAGAAGAAAGAATGAAAAGAAATTAAGACAGCTTAAGAGACCTCTGGGACAACATTAAACGCAACAACATTCACACTATAGGGGTCCCAGAAGGATAACAGAGAGAGAAAGGACCCAAGAAAATATTTGAAGAGGTTATAGTCGAAAACTTCCCTAACATGGGAAAGGAAATAGCCACCCAAGTCCAGAAAGCACAGCATGTCCCATACAGGATAAATAAACCCAAGAAGAAACAAGCCAAGACACATAGTAATCAAATTGGCAAAAATTAAAGATAAACAAAAATTATTGAAAGCAGCAAGGGAAAAATGACAAATAACATACAAAGGAATGCTCATAAGGTTAACAGCTGATTTCTCAGCATAAACTCTAAAAGTCAGAAGGGAGTGGCATGACGTATTTAAAGTGATAAAAAGGAAGAACCTACAGCCAAGATTACTCTACCCAGCAAGGATCTCATTCAGATTCAATGAAGAAATCAAAAGCTTTACAGACAAGCAAAATCTAAGAGAATTCACACCACCAAACCAGCTCTACAACAAATGCTAAAGGAAGTTCTCTAAGTGGGAAACACAAGAGAAGAAAACGACTTACAAAAGCAAACCCAAACAATTAAGAAAATGGTCATAGGAATATACATATTGATAATTACCTTAAATGTGAATGGATTAAATGCTCCAAAGAAAAGACACAGGCTCGCTGAATGGATACAAAAACAAGACCCGTACATATGCTGTCTACAGGAGACCCACTTCAGACCTAGTGACATGCAAATGGAAATCAAAAGAAAGCTGGAGTAGCAAATAGACTTTAAAATAAACAATGTTACAAAAGACAAGGAAGGACACTGCATAATGATCAAGGGATCAATCTAAGAAGAAGATACAACATTTATAAATATATATGCACCCAACATAGGAACACCTCAATACATAAGGCAACTGCTAACAGATATAAAAGAGGACATCGACAGTAACACAATAATAGTGGGGGACTTTAACACCTCACTTACACCAATGGACAGGTCTTCCAAACAGAAAATTAATAAGGAAACACAAGCTTTAAATGACACAATAGACCAGATAGATTTAATTGATATTTATAGGACATTCCATCCAAAAACAGCAGATTACACTTTCATCTGAAGGGCTCATGGAACATTCTCCAGGATAGATCACATCTTGGGTCACAAATCAAGCCTCAGTAAATTTAAGAAAATTGAAATCATATCAAGCATCTTTTCTGACCACAATGCTATGAGATTAGAAATCAATTACAGGGAAAATAATGTAAAAAAAACACAAACACATGGAGGCTAAACAATACGTTACTAAATAACCAAGAGACCACTGAAGGACTCAAAGAAGAAATCAAAAAATACTTAGAGACAAATGACAATGAAAATACAATGATCCAAAACCTATGGGATGCAGCAAAAGCAGTTCTAAGAGGGAAGTTTATAGCTATACAAGCCTACCTCAAGAAACAAGAAAAATCTCAAATAAACAATCTAACGTTACACCTAAAGGAACTACAGAAAGAAGAACAAACAAAACCCAGTTACCAGAAGGAACGAAATCATAAAGATCAGAGCAGAAATAAATGAAATAGAAACAAAGAAAACAATAGCAAAGATCAATAAAAATAAAAGCTGGTTCTTTGAGAAGAAAAACAAAATTGATAAACCATTAGCCAGACTCATCAAGAAAAAGAGGGGGAGGACTCAAATCAATAAAATTAGAAATGAAAAAGAAGTTACAACAGACACCGCAGAAATACAAAGCATCCTAAGAGACCACGACAAGCAACACTATGCCAAAAAAATGGACAACCTGGAAGAAATGGACAAATTCTTAGAAAGGTATAACCTTCCAAAATTGAGCCAGGAAGAAATAGAAAATATGAACAGATCAATCACAAATAATGAAATTGAAACTGTGATTAAAAATCTTCCAACAGGTCTTCCCTGGTGGCACAGTGGTTGAGAGTCCGCCGGCCGATGCAGGGGACACAGGTTCGTGCCCCAGTCCAGGAAGATGCCACAGGTCATGGAGCAGCTGGGCCCATGAGCCATGGCCGCTGAGCCCGTGCATCTGGAGGCTGTGCTTTGCAACGGGAGAGGCCACAACAGTGAGAGCCCCGCATACCGTAAAAAAAAAAAAAAAAAAAAAAAAATCTTCCAACAAACAAAAGTCCAGGACCAGACGGCTTCAAAGGTGAATTCTATCAAATATTTAGAGAAGAGCTAAACCCATCCTTCTCAAACTCTTCCAAAAAATTGCAGAGGAAGGAACACTCCCAAACTCATTCTATGAGGCCACCGTCACTCTGATACCAAAACCAGACAAAGATACTACAAAAAAATGAAAATTACAGACCAATTTCACTGATGAATATAGATGCAAAAATACTCAACAAAATACTAGCCAACAGACTCTAACAACACATTAAAAAGATCATACACCATGATCAAGTGGGATTTATCCCAGGGATGCAAGGATTCTTCAATATATGCAAATCAATCAATGTGATACACCATATTAACAAATTGAAGAATAAAAATCATATGATCATCTCAATAGATGCGGAAAAATCGTTTGACAAAATTCAACACCAATTTACGAAAAAAACTCTCCAGAAAGTGGGCACAGAGGGAACCTACCTCAACATAATAAAGGCCATATACGACAAACCCACAGCAAACATCATTCTCAATGGTGAAAAACTGAAAGCATTTCCTCTAAGATCAGGAACAAGTCAAGGATGTCCACTCAAGCCACTATTATTCAACATAGTTTTGGAAGTCCTAGCCATGGCAATCAGAGGAGAAAAAGGAATACAAATTGGATAACAAGAAGTAAAACTGTCACTGTTTGCAGATGACATGATACTATACATAGAGAATCCTGAAGATGCTACCAGAAAACTACTAGAGCTAATCAATGAATTTGGTAAAGTTGCAGGATACAAATTAATGCACAGAAATCTCTTGCATTCTTATACACTAACGATGAAAAATCTGAAAGAGAAATTAAGGAAACACTCCCATTTACCAATGCAACAAAAAGAATAAAATACTGAGGAATATACCTACCTAGGGAGACAAAAGACCTGTATGCAGAAAACTATAAGACACTGATGAAAGAAATTAAAGATGATACCAACAGACGGAGAGATATACCATGTTCTTGGATTGGAAGAATCAATATTGTGAAAATGACTATACTACCCAAAGCAATCTACAGATCCAATGCAATCCCTATCAAATTCCCAATGGCATTTTTTACAGAACTAGAACAAAAAATCTTAAAATTTGTATGGAGACACAAAAGACCCCGAATAGCCAAAGCAGTCTTGAGGGAAGAAAATGGAGCTGGAGGAATCAGACTCCCTGACTTCAGACTATACTACAAAGCTACAGTAATCAAGATATTATGGTACTGGCACAAAAACAGAAATATAGATCAGTGGAACCGAATAGAAAGCCCACGCACCTATGGTCAACTAATCTATGACAAAGGAGGCAAGGATATACAATGGAGAAAAGACAGTCTCTTCAGTAAGTGGTGCTGGGAAAACTGGACAGCTACTTGTAAAAGAATGAATGTAGAACACTCCCTAACACCATACACAAAAATAAACTCAAAATGGATTAGAGACTTAAATGTAAGGCCAGACACTATAAAACACTTAGAGGAAAACATAGGAAGAACACTCTTTGACATAAATCACAGCAAGATCTTTTTTGATCCATCTCTGAGAGTAATGGAAATAAAAACAAAAATAAACAAATGGGACCTAATGAAACGTCAAAGCTTTTGCACAGCAAAGAAACCATAAACAAGACGAAAAGACAACCCTCAGAATGGGAAAAAATATTTGCAAATGAATCAGTGGATAAAAGATTAATCTCCAAAATATATAAACAGCTCATGCAGCTCAATATTAAACAAACAAACAACCCAATCCAGAAATGGGCAAAAGACCTAAATAGACATTTCTCCAAAGAAGACATACAGATGGCCAGGAAGCACATGAAAACCTGCTCAACATCACTAATTATTAGAGAAATGCAAATCAAAACTACAATGACATATCGCCTCACACCACTTAGAATGGGCATCATCAGAAATCCTACAAACAATTCTGGAGAGGGTGTGGAGAAAAGGGAACCCTCTTGCACTTTTCATGGCAACGTAAATTGATACAGCCACTATGGCGAACAGTACAGAGGTTCCTCAAAAAACTAAAAATAAAATTACCCTATGACCCAGCAATCCCATAACCGGGCATATACCTAGAGATATCCATAATTCCAAAAGTCACATGCACCCCAATGTTCATTGCAGCACTATTTACAATAGCCAGGTCATGGAAGCAACCTAAATGACCATCGACAGACAAATGGATAAAGAAGATTGGTACATATATACAATGGAATATTACTCAGCCATAAAAAGGAACAAAATTGGGTCATTTGTAGAGATGTGAATGGATCTAGAGACTGTCATACAGAGTAAAGTAAGTCAGAAAGAGAAAAACAAATATCGTATATTAACGCATATATGTGGAACCTAGAAAAATGGTACAGATGAACCGGTTTGCAGGGCAGAAATTGAGAAACAGATGTAGAGAACAAACGTATGGACACCAAGGGGGGAAAGTGGCAGGAGGGGTGGTGGTGTGATGAATTGGGATATTGGGATTGACATATGTACACTAATATGCATAAAATGGAGAACTAATAAGAACCTGCTGTATAAAAATTTAATAAAATAAAATTCAAATATTAAAAAAAAATAAAGACAAAGTCAGAAAGAGGAAGTTTGAAAGCCTCACTAAACTAGATTAAAAGAAGATAGTGGAGGGCTTCCCTGGTGGCACAGTGGTTGAGAATCCGCCTGCCGATGCAGGGGACACGGGTTCGTGACCCGGTCCGGGAAGATCCCACATGCCGTGGAGCGGCTGGGCCTATGAGCCATGGCTGCTGAGCCTGCGCGTCTGGAGCCTGTGTTCCACAACGGGAGAGGCCACAACGGTGAGAGGCCCGCGTACCGCAAAAAAATAAAGAAAGAAGATAATGGAGACTTCAGATAATCAAAATAATTTCAGGTTTTTTTCAAATGTAAAAAGGAAGCCTGGCTGAAAGAGTGTAAAAACAAGAGAAAATCTAAGAGGAAGATACATTCCTGTGCTTCATGATTATATGTGGTCACATTAAGGTTACCAAATATTAATAACACATCCCACAGAGTTCATTGTGTATAATTTTTCAGAATGATACTGACTCATTGAAGGAACCAAATTACAAATATAACGCATAAGAGTTTCATCCCTGTGTCTCCATCTATGAGAAAACATTTAGGGCAACTAAGTCAGGGACTAGGGCAGATGCACAGTTGGTTACTCTGCAAAGAGTTAGCTACTGCATTCGTGGATAAAAAGTGACCCTGAACAGTCACTTAATGGCAAGCACTTTAAGCTAAGGGAATGTAACTTTCAACAGTGTAGCAGTTTTCTTTACAAAGAAATAAATGGAAATACATTTCATGTTCATGGTTCAGAGGACTAAATATTCCTAAGATGGCAATACTCCCCAAATTGATTTACAGATTTAACAAAATCCTCATCAAAACCCCAGCTGGACTTTTTTGCAGAAATTGATGAGCAATTCCTAAAATTCATATGGAAATGCAATAGCACAGAATAGCCAAAACAATCTTGAAAAGGAAAAACAAAATAGGAGTATCCAATCTTTCTGATTTCAAAACTTACTACAAAACTACAGTAATCAAGACAGTGTAGTGTTGGCATAAGGACAGACATATAGATCAATGGAATAGAACTGAGTGCCTAGAAATAAACTTACCTTTATGGTCAATTGACTTTCTACAAAAGTGTCAAGACAATTTAATTGGGGGTGGGAAGGGGGAAAGAATAGTCGTTTCAACAAATGGTGCCTAGTTAAGATATCCACATGCAAATTAGTGAATTTGTACCCCTATTTCACACTATACAAGAAAATCAATTCAAAATAGGTAATAGACCTTGGTGTAAGAGCTCAGGCTATAAAAATCTTAGAAGAAAATATAGGAGTAACCTTTACTCTCTTGGATCTGGCAATGGTTTCTTAGATGCATGACCAAAAACACATGACAAAAGAAAAAATAGATAATTTGGAGTTAATAAAAATTAAAAAATTTTGTGCTGTCAATGATACCATCAAGTAAGTGAAAAGACAACCCTAAGCATGAGAGAAAATTTTTGAAAAACCTGTACCTGACAAGGGACTTTTATCTAGAATATAAAAAGAACTTTTACAACTGAATAATATAAAGACAAACATCCCAATTGTAAAATGGGAAAGAGATCTGAATAGATATTTCTCCAAAAGAATACAAGTGGATAATAAGCACACTAAAAGATGTTCAACATCATTATTCCTTAGGGAAATACAAAACAAAAGTACAGTTAGATACCATTTCATACCAACTAGGATGGCTATAATAAATACAGAAATACAGACATTAACGAGAGTTGTCAAGGATATGGAGAAATTCCAACCCTTATACATTGCTGGTGGGATTGTAAAATGATGAAGCTCCTTTGGAAAACAGTTTAACTCTATATTAAACATAGAGTTAACGTATTAACCAACAATTCTATTTCTAGGTATATGCTAAAGAGAAATAAAAACATATGTCTACGCAAAAACTTGTACAGGAATGGCCATAGCAGAATTTTTCATAGTAGCCAAAAAGTGGAATCAACACAAAAGTATATTAACCAATATATAAATAAATAAAGCATTGTGTATGCATACATTAGAATATTAGTTTGCAATAAAAGGTGAAGTACTGATACATGCAACATCATTGATGAACCCTGAAAACATTAGACTGAGTTAAATAATCCATCCTCAAAAGAACACATATTGTATAATTTCATTTATATGAAACATCCTAAATAAGCAAATCTATAGACAGAGATTAGATTAGTAGTTGTCTAGGACTAGGACGCAGTGATGGAAAGGAAGGGGGGTGACTTCTAATGGGTGCTGGGTTTCCTTTTAGGGTGATGAAAATGTTTTATTTATTTTTCCTTTTTATTGAAGTATAGTTGATTTAAAATATTGTGTTAGGTATACAGCAAAGTGATCTTATCATATATATTTTTTCAGATTACTTTCCATTATAGGTTATTATAAGATATTGAATATTGTTCCCTGTGCTATACAGTAAGTCCTTGTTGCTTATCTATTTTATGCATAGTAAGACGTTACGGAAAAACCCGAACTAAGCTTTTGGCCAACCCAATAGTTTGTATCTGTTAATTCCATACCCCTAATTTATCCCTCCCCACTCCCTTTCCCCTTTGGTAACTATAAGTTACTTTCCTGTGTCTCTGAGTCTGTTTCTGTTTTGTACATAGATTCATTTGTATTATTTTTTAGTTTCCAGATATGTGATATCATATAATATTTGTCTTACTCTGTTTTACTTCACTTAGTATGGTAATCTCTAAATCCTTCCATCTTGCTGCAAATGACAATATTTCATTATTTTTATTTTTTGTAGCTAAGTAATAATATTCAATCTTATATATATATATACACACACATATATATATCACATCTTCTTTATCCATTCATCTCTTGATGGACACTTAGGTTGCTTCCATATGTTGGCTATTCTAAATAGGGCTGCTATTAACATTGAGGTGCATGTATGTTTTCTTTTTTCTTAAATTTAATTTTTGTTGGAGTACAGTTCATTTACAATGTTGTCTTAGTTTCAGGTGTACAGCAAAGTGAATCTGTTATATATATATATATATATATATATATATATATATATACACTCTTTTTTAGATTCTTTTCCCATATAGGCCATTAGAGAGTATTGAGTAGAGTTCCCTGTGCTATACAGTAGGTCCTTATTAGTTATCTATTTTATATACAGTAGTGTGTATATGTCAGTTCCAATCTTCCAGTTTATCCCTCCCCCCCTTACCCCTCGTAATCATAAGTTTATTTTGTACTTCTGTAACTCTATTTCTGTTTTGTAGATAAGTTCATTTGTACCCTTTTTTTTTTAGATTCACATATAAGCAATATCATATGCTACTTGTCTTTCCCATCTGACTTATTTCACTCAGTATGACAATCTCTAGTTCCATCCATGTTGCTGCAAAGGACATTATTTCATTTTATTAATGGCTGGGTAATAGGTGCATGTATCTTTCTGAATTAGAGTGTTTGTCTTTTCCGGATATGTGCCTAGGAGTGGGATTGCTGGATCATATGGTAGCTCTATTTTTAGTTTGTTAAGGAAACTCCATTCTGTTCTCCATAGTGGCTGCACCAATTTACATTCCCACCAACAGTGTAGGAGGATTCCCTTTTCTCCACACTCTCTCCAGCATTTATTATTTGTAGACTTTTTGATGATAGCCATTCTGACTGGTGTGAGGTGGTACATCACTGCAGTTTTGATTTGCATTTCTCTAATAAGTAGCAATGATGAGGATGTTTTCATGTTCCTTTTGGCCATCTGTATGTCTTCTTTGGAGAAATGTCTATTTGTCTTCTGTCCATTTTTTTTGATTGGGTTGTTTGTTTTTTTTTTTATATTGACTTGTATGAGCTGTTTGTACATTCTGGAAATTAACCCCTTGTCAGTTGTATCATTGGTAAATATTTTCTCCCATTCAGTACAGTGTCTTTTCATTTTGCTTATGGTTTCCTTCGTTGTGCAAAGCTTTTAAGTTTGATTAGGTCCCATGTTTTATTTTTGCTTTTATTTCTTTTTCCTTTGGATACTGATCTGAGAAAATATTGCTACAATTTATGTCTCAAAATGTTTTGCCTATGTTCTCTTCCAGGAGTTTTATTGTTTCCTGTCTTATATATTTAGGTCTTTAAACAATTTTGAGTTTATTTTATGTGTGGTGTGAGGGAGTGTTCTAACTTCATTGATTTATGTGAGGCTGTCCAGCTTTCCCAACACCATTTGCTAAAGAGATTATCTATTCTCCACTGTATATTCTCACCTCCTTTGTCATAGATTAATTGACCGAACATGTGTGGGTTTATTTCTGGGCTCTTTATTCTGTTCCATTGATCCATATGTCTGTTTTTGTGCCAATAGCACACATTTTTTGTCTTTTGTTTTTTTTCGGTACGCGGGCCTCTCACTGTTGTGGCCTCTCCCATTGCAGAGCACAGGCTCCGGACGCACAGGCTCACCGGCCATGGCTCACAGGCCGAGCCGTTCCACGGCATGTGGGATCTTCCCAGACTGGGACACGAATCCGTGTCCCCTGCATCGGCAGGCAGACTCTCAACCACTGCACCACAAGGGAAGCCCCAGCACACTGTTTTGATTACTGTAGGTTTGTAGTATTGTCTGAAATCTGGGAGGGTTATGCCTCCTGCTTTGTTCTTTTTCCTCAGGATTGCTTTGGCAATTCTGGGTCTTTTGTGGTTCCATATAAATTTTAGAATTATTTGTTATAGTTCTGTGAAAAATGTCATGGGTAATTTGATAGGGATCACATTAAATCTGTAGATTGCTTTGGGTAGTATGCCCATTTTAACAATATTAATTCTTCCAATCCAAGAGTATGGGATATCTTTCCATTTCTTTGCATCATATTTAATTTCCTTTATCAATGTTTTATAGCTTTCAGCATATAGGTGTTTCACCTCCTTAGTTAGCTTTATTCCTATGTATTTTGTTGAAAATGTTTTAAAATTAGATTGGGGTGATGGTTGCACAACTCTTGTATATACATTAAAATCCATTGAATTGTATGCTTTACATGGGTGAATTTATGTTATATGAAATATATATCAATAAACCAGTTTTTAAAGTTAACTAGGTATTACTCACAGGGGAAATTTCAGCATATTCCAAAATACAGACTATATTTTTGGATAAAGGCGATAAAATTATTACATAACAACAAAAGTGGAAACAACAACAATAAAACCTAAACCAAAGAAGAAAATGTAGAGAATCTAAAATGCAGAGTCTACAGTATCAAAATATTTGTGCTACAGATAAAACTGAGCTCAGAGAAAAAATTAAATACTTTGTAATAAGGAGCCTGACTCCATTTTTTAACGTTTGGCTGATGTCAGATTTAAGCCTCACCCTTCCCACTTGTTCTTCTGCCCCACATCTAGACAAGCTTATGAGAAAGCCTGGATGCTTTCTCCTTTGGTGCAGGTCAGAGATTCAAACCACACAATGCCCTACCCATGCACAGGAATCCTCACACTGGCTCCACTCCCTAAGCACCATAAACATCCAACCCAGTCTCTTTTCCTTGTTCTCTCAAGCCATCTTTGGACAAGCTTCAGAGGCTTGCCCTGTTTTTCCTAGAAAGCCTTGTATGTAAGGAATAAAACTTTTCATACCCTCTTGGTGTGTGTGTGTGGCATCATCAGTCTTGACATCCAAACCAATTTTGGACAGAGATGTATCTTGCTTCTCAATATGGTCACAACATACTTTCATTACTTAACATGGAAAACTTAAATTAACTAATAGTTAATTCAAAACCTTACAAATGAGATCACACATATGAAAAAAATTTCTGTGGAAAGCATAAGAAAGGAGTTATAGGGATAAAAGAACAAATTAATGAATTAAGATTAATTAAATAAATCCGATAGTTTGTTACTTTTTAAAAAACAAAAACAATTGACAACCAATAAAAATCTTCACAAGAGGATCTCCAAATGACAAAGAACATAAAATAGTGCTCAACTTCATTAATCAATAGGAAATGCAAATTGAAACCACTATGTGATACCATTACACATCCACAAGAATGGATAAAATGAAAATGACAGACAATACCATAGTTCAGCAAGGATATAGAACAAACTCTCATCATTGTTGGTGGGACTGTCAAATGGTAAACTACTTTGGAAAACTCAAGTATATGTTACAGTTGAGCATATACACATCCTATGACCTAGCTATTCCAATCATAAGTGTATAGCCAACAGAAATGCATAACATGTTCACTAGAAGACATGTATATTCATAGCAGCACTGTCTATAATAGTCCCAATTTGAAAAAACATAATGCCCACCAAAACTGATAAATAAACTGCGGTATATTCACACAACGGAATACTATATAACAGCTATACAACTGCCTGAAACAATATGGATGAATACAAAAGAGATAATATTAATCAAAATAAGTCAGACATTAGATATTGTATAGTATATAATTTCATTTATATATAATTCAGAAACAGGAAAAACTAATCTATGCTGTTATAGAATCAGAGTAGTAATCACTCTGGGGGTGGGGGCAGTAACTGGAAGGGACATAAGGGAAGTTGCTGGGGAAGTAGTCATGTTCTGTTTCTTGATCTGAGTGCTGCTCACATAAATGAACAGTTTTGAAACATTGATTTAGCTAAATGTTTATGATATCAGAAAATTTTAAAAGGAAGGGAATGGTAAGCATAAAATTTAGAATAATGGTTACTTCAGGTAAAGGGAGGCAAGATGGAGGGAGTACATAAATTATTGAAAATGCTTTCATTTTTAACTTGGGCAATGGCTCCATGGGAATTCATTACATTATTCTAAAAAATAAATGTGAAGAGAACATAAATATGTATAACAATAAAACTGTTGAGTTATTTTAAAGATACAGTGAGTGTAATACAAAAAGATATGTTTTGGGTAGGAATTATTTAGCAACATGTGCATTATAACTTTTGGAAATTTCTTTTTATTTCTCTCTAATTTATTTTTAAATTCATGTACTATAAATTTCATGCTTTGTGGTGTACAGTTCTATGGATTCTGACAAAAGCACAGTCAGAACTACCCTTAAATAAGATATGGAACAGCTCTATCACCTCCAAAATTTCCTTCTTCTGACCATTTATAGTCAACTTTGACCACTGGTAGCTAATTCAGGTTGGCTTCTTTGCCTTTTCAATATTCCTTCATCCCTTCTCCTTTTCTGAGCACTTTCTTACTTTTTGGCCTTACAAGATGCTCCAGTCTCATCTCACATTTCCCCTTTCCCAGTTCAGCAATCACCCAGTTCTTCAAGAAACGCTTGTTCCTTTTATTGGAGAATGGTATTTAGAAACCAAGATCTGAATGCTAGGTGTGATCGTTACTACTGGATGTTATCCATGTTGTTGCATGAATCAGTGGTTTGTTCCTTTTTATTGCTGAGTAGTTTTCCATTTTGTGGGTGTACCATAGTTAGTCAATTCACTTGTTGAAGGACAGCTAAGTTATTTCCATTTTGGCAATTATAAATAAAACTAGTATAAATCTTCATATACAGGCTTTTGGGTGAATATAAATTTTCATTTCTCTTCGGTAAATATCTAGGGCTGGGATTACTGGGTCACCTTGTAGGCGTATTTTTAACATTATAAGAAACTGCCAGATTATTTTTCAAGGTGGCTGTACCAACTTGCATGTTTAGTAGCAATGTGTGAGCATTCCACCTCCTCTACATCTTCATCAGAATTTGGTATTGCCAGGTTTTAAAATTTTTAATTGTACTAGATGTGCTGTGGTAGCTCATTGTGGTTTTAATTTGTATTTTCCAAATGATTAATGACATGTTTCTTTTCATATGCTAATTTGACATCTGTATATTGTCTCTGGTGAAGTGTCTGTTCAGTTATTTTTAATCATTTTTAATTGGGTTGTTTGTTTTCTCACTGCTGAATTTTGAGAATTCTTTGTATATTCTGAATAGAAGTCCTTTGTCAGAAGTGTAACTTGCAAATATTTTCTCCTAGTCTGTAGCTTGGCCTTTCATTCTCTTAACAGTGTCCTTTGCAGTGCAAATGGTTGTTAAACAATAATGAAGTCCATTTATTTATGTCTTCTTTGATTTCTTTTAGCAGTATTTTGTAGTTGTCAGCATACAGACACTGAATATAATTTATTAGATCTATACTTAAGTGTTTCATTTTTGTGCTATTGTAAGTGGTATTTTTAAAAATTTGAAACACATTGCAATGCTTGTCTATAGACATATAATTGAATTTTGTATCTTACAAACTTGCTAAACTCATATATTAGATCTAGGATATTTTTTGTAGATTCTTTGTAGGTTTTCTTCATAAAACAATTATGTCACCCACAAGTATAGGTAGTTTATTTTCCCTTTCAATCTTTATGCCTTTTATTTCTTGTTATCCTTTATTGCATTGACTTGGACTTCCAGTACTTTGTTGAAGAGGTGTTATGAGAGAAGATTTCCTTTCTTTGTTCTGCATCCTTCAAAGAAACTATTCAGCTTCTCACCGTTAAGTATGATGTTAGCTGTCAATTTTTTGTAGATTCCCCTTTACCATGTTAAGAAAGTTTCTTTCTATCCCTAGTTTTCTGGGAGTTTAAAAAAAATCATGTATAGATACTTTTTTGTCAAATGCTTTCTCTGTGTCCATTTAAATGACCATAGTTTTTTCCTTATTTAATCTCTTAATATGGTGAATTACGTTGATTGATTTTCAAATGTTGAAACAGTCTTTTATTACTAGAATAAACCATTCCCACTTTGATCATGACGTATTTTGCATTTAATATACTGCTAGATTTAATTTGCTAATATTTTGTTGCATATTTTTGCATCTATGTTCATGAGAAATACTAGTTTCTCTTTCTTGTAATTTCTTTGATTTGATATTAGAGTAATGCTTGCCTCATAAAATGAGTTTGGAAGTGTTCCTTCTATTTTTTTTTTTTTTTTTTTTTTGCAGTACACGGACCTCTCACTGTTGTGGCCTCTCCCGTCGCAGAGCACAGGTTCCGGATGCGCAGGCTCAGTGGCCATGGCTCACGGGCCCAGCCGCTCTGCGGCATGCGGGATCCTCCCGGACCGGGGCACGAACCCACGTCACCTGCATCGGCAGGCAGACTCTCAACCACTGCGCCACCAGGGAAGTCCCCTTCTTCTATATTCTTGAAGAGAATATTATTTCTTCTTTAAGTGTTTGGGAAAATGCATCAGTGAAACCATCTGGGCCTGAAGTGTTCTTTTTTGGCACATTTTAACTATGAATTAAAATTTTAAAATAGATATAGGATTGTTAAGGTTATCTATTTCTTCTTGGGTGTTTCTGTAATTTGTGTCTTTCAAGAAATTTGTTCATTTTATCTAAGTTGTTTCATTTCTGAGCATAAGGTTTTTCATAGTATTCCTTTATTCTCTTAATGTCTGTGTGGCCTTTAATGATATTTGTAGTTTTATTG
Source organism: Mesoplodon mirus (assembly GCF_964341445.2). Taxonomy (NCBI): domain Eukaryota; kingdom Metazoa; phylum Chordata; class Mammalia; order Artiodactyla; family Ziphiidae; genus Mesoplodon; species Mesoplodon mirus. The sequence goes on along the minus strand of NC_138981.1, from coordinate 140,307,468 downwards.
CTTTTTTCTTCTTGGTCAGTCTGGAAGGAGGCTTATCAATTTTGTTGATCTTTTTAAAAAGCAACTTTTGTTTCATTGATATTCTCTGTTAATTTTCATTTTTCAGTTTAATTGACCTCTGCTCTTATCTTTATGATTTCCTTCCCTATGCTTGTTTTGGGTTTATTTTGAACCTCTTAGTTGGAAGTTTAGATTATTTATATGAGACTTTTCTTCTTTTCTAATTTAAGAATTTAACAATATAAAGTTCCCTCTAAACACTGATTTAGCTGCATCCCACATATTTTCATCTGTTGTATTTTATCTTTATTCAGTTCAAAATATTTTTTTAAATTTATTTTTGGCTGTGCCACACAGCTGCCTTGGGATCTTAGTTCCCTGAGCAGAGATCAGACCCGGGCCCATGGCAGTGAAAGCACCAAGTCCTAACCACTGGACCGCCAGGGAATTCCCCAGTTCAAAATATTTTAAGTTATTGGTTCAGATTTCTCCGATCTACGGGTAACTTCGATGTATATTGTTAAATTTCCAAATATTTGGCAATTTTTCAGACATATTTCTGTTATTGATTTCTAGTTTAATTCCATTGTGATCTGAGAACATACTTTATATGATTGATACTCAAATTTGTTGAGGCTTGTTTTATGATCCAAAGTATGTTCTATAATGGTGAATCTTCCATGCATACTTGAAAAGAAATTATATTCTGCTTTTGTTAGGTGGAGTATTTGTAAATACAAACTAAGTCTTATTTGATAGTATTGTTCAGGTATTCTATATCATTACTAATTTTCTGTTTACTTGTTCAACCAGCTGCAGAGAGAGAAGTTTTGAAGTCTCCAACTATATGCTATGGATACAGCAGAGGGCAAGATAAAAAAAAGTCTCTGGTCTCTTAGACCTTACCTTATAATATGGGAACTATCCAACAAATTAGTAAACACATTCTAAAGTATTCTCTTTGACTTCTCTTGTTACCACATGCTCCTGGTTTTCTTTCTACATCTCTGGTTATTCTTTGCAGTCTCTTTTGCAATCTTTACTTTTTTCTGCCTGTCCCTCAAATGTCAGTGGTCCTCAAGGACCTAAGTCTTCTCCTAGTTAAAAAGAAATTATTGTCTAAGTAATATATGAACACATTCTCATTGTAACAACTATAAATATTACAGATAAAGTTAGTGTCCTCCTTCTCCCACTTCCCTCCAGTCCTTTAATCTTCCTATTCTCTAGTTCACTGGTTCTCAAATCTTAGTGAACATCACAATCACATGAAGGGCTTGTTAAAACACTGGTTTCTGAGCTCCATCACAATAGTTTCTGACTCATTAAGTCTGGGATGAGACCCAAGAACTGGCACTTCTAACATGTTCGTAGGCTATGCTGCTGCTGCTCCAGAGACAAGACTTTTAGAGCCACTGCTTAATATATACTTCAGGATATTTCATCTCATAAATGGTTTCAATTACAACCTATAAGCCTCTGTTCTGAAGAACAAACAATAATTAAAACTTATGGGTAAGGATTCAGCAAGGGAAGAGAGACTAACTGGACCAACAAAAAGTACAGAGGGAAGGCAAGGCTTTATAAGCACCCTAATGGAAGTTATTGAGTTCTCTGGGTATAGTATACATTTGTTAATTCTTTCTCCCATCGTCCATCACCTCTTCATCTGGTAGAACCACCATGATTTTACTTTGGGAAGATCATCACTGATGATCAGCAATGTGCTTTGTTTATGTGTGGTGTGCTTTGGGTAAAGCTGACTCTGTCTCTGGTTCCAAGAGCGTACATGTAACACAGGCCTGGCCAATCACTCTTCTAGGCCACAATATATGATTTGGATATGGGCAGATGATTCAAGTAAAACATTTTGATCTGATCAGAGATAATACCAGGAATCTTGTTCAAGCAATAAAGAGGTGTTCTCTATTCTGTTGGACTTAAGTCATGAAGTTGTAAACCAGGAATTATTGGTAACCATCTCGCCATAATGAGGGAAGAAACTATATGAAAATGCATGTAATACTGAGGAAAGCACAACTGAGAAATGGAGAGAGTTCATGCCTTGATGATATTATGAGGTCCTGGATTAGGTCATATTATCTAAAGCTAGACCTATCCTTGGACTATTCTGTTACATGAGCCAATAAACTACCCTTTTGATAAAGTCAATTTAGATTGAGTTTCTCACCAACTGTAAATGTAAGTCCTAACTGAAATACCAGTCAGTCTTATGGGTACAAAGAATTATTTCTGTTAGTATAGAAGTATCCTGAGGCCTGCAGCAGGTCAGCCTGGCCTACACTGAGAAGTGAAAGGCAAGTGGGTCAGAAACTCAGAGCCTAAGCCAGGCTGAACTTGTAACATTCCCTGATCAATTTATAAATGTTGTTCAATTGTAAATATATAATGGAAAAATACCATAACTTGAAGAACCCCAAACAGTACCATGATTTTCATTTTGGTATATCCTGGCCTCAACTCAATGCAACACAAAACTCAGAAGTGAACACTGTAGTACAAAAAGGGACTCAGAAGAAACCTGGCTTAAGGAACAGGAAACATAAAACCTAAAGGTCAGGGGTGGGGAATCTTTCATTTTTTTCCTCCTTTTATTCCATTTTCTTGTGCCCTAACCTCCAGGCAATCCTGTAGCAGTGATATTGGCTGGCAATGGAGGCACGCAGGAGCCAAAACTCAGAGAGGGGAACATTTCCCTCCATTGTATGGAGTTGTCGCTCCAAGAGAGTAGGAACATATCCCATTGCTTTTCTTCCTTTCTTTTTCTTCTTTCTGCTTGACTTTGGACATGGTACAATCATAGAAGTGGGCAGTTTGGGGTGGAAGAATAAAAAGAAGAGACTGACTTTGGAACCCACAGCCCACTGAAGACTAAAACAAAAATATCAGCATTTTCCTAGGATGTAAACAAAACTGAGAATCTTATAATGTAATATTCAATATGCCCAGGATACAAACCAAAAAATACTTGGCATACAAATAAGCAGGAAAATCTCAACTTGTATGGGAAAAGACAATCAATAGATAGCAACAATGAGATGACAGAGATGTTGGAGTCATTTGATGAGGGCTTTAAAGCAGCTATTATAAAATATCTCTGATGGACAATTATGAACATTATTTAAACAAATATTAAAATAGAAATCATCAGTAAAGAAATAAAAGATATAAAGAGGAACCAAATAGACATTTTAGAACTGAAACAATCAGTGAAAAAAAATTCACCTGATGGACTCAACGGTAGAATAAAGATGACAGAGGAAAGAACCAGTGAACTTAAAGATAGACCACTAGATATCATCCAATATGAACAGAGAGAAAAGATTGCAAAAAAAAAGTGAATAGAGTCTTGGGAACCTGTGGGACAATAACAAAAATTCTAAAATTCACATCATTGGAATCCAAGAAGGAGAGGAGAAAGAGTGCTGAATTGAAAAAAAAATTTGAAGAAATAATGACTGAAAATATCCCAAGTTTGGGGAAAAACATAAATCTACAGATTCAAGAAGATGAGCCAACCCCATACAGGATATACACAAAGGAATCCATGCCCAGATACATCATAATCAAATGCTGAAAACTAAAGAGAAAGAAAAGGTCTTGAAAGCAGCCATAAACAAAAATATATTAGCAATAGGGGAAAAACAGATTTCACATCAAAAGCCACGGTATCCAAAATAATGTACACAATATTTTCCAAGTGCTGAAAGAAAAGAACTGTCAACCTGGAATTGTAAATCCAGTGAAAATATCTTTACTAATGAAGGTGAAATAAATACATTCTCAAATGAATAAAACCTAAGAAAATTTGAAACCAGAAACCTGCTCTAAAAGAATTGCTAAAAAGTTCTTCAGACAGAAAGGAAATGATACCAGAATAAAAGTTACATCATCAGGAATAAAAAAAAAGTCAAAGGGCTTCCCTGGTGGCGCAGTGGTTGAGAGTCTGCCTCCGATGCAGGGGATACGGGTTCGTGCCCCAGTCCGGGAAGATCCCACATGCCATGGAGCAGCTGGGCCCATGAGCCATGGCCACTGAGCCTGTGCGTCCGGAGCCTGTACTCCGCAACGGGAGAGGCCACAGCAGTGAGAAGCCCGCGTACTGCAAAAAAAAAAAAAAAAAAAAAAAAAAAGTCAAGAGAAATGGTAATAATCTGGGTAAATATAGTAGACTTTTCTCCTCTTGAGTTCTTTATAACATGTTTTATGGTTGAAAGCAAAAAACATAATGATCTCTGATAGGGTTTTCAATGTAGGTAGACGTAATATATGAGACAACTATAGCAAAACTATGTGGAAGGTAAAGGTATCTATATGGTGGTAAGGTGTCTACATTTCAGTTGAATTAGTAAGATACTGATCTGAAATAGATTTATTAATTCTAAATGGACTGTGAAAAGTATATATTTGGTAATCCCTAGAGCAACCACTAAAAATATTGTATAAAGAGAAATACTCAAAAGTACTATAAATGATTTATAATGGAATACTAGAAAATGTTCAAAAATAAACAAAAGAAACACAAAACAGTAGACTTGAATCCAAACATATCAATAATTACACTAAATGTAAATGAGCTAAACACACCAATTAAGAGACAGAGATGATCAGGTTGGATAAAGGAAAACATGACCGAAATATATTCTGTACATAATTATTAAACAATCTAAATGTTCTTCAATGGGTGAATGAATAAATTGTGATACATTCCATATAGTGAAATATTACTTAGTATAAAATAACAACTATTGATACACGCAAAAACTTGACTGATTCTCAAAGGCATTATACTAAGTGAAAGAAGTCAAAGATTACATACCAATTCCCATTATATGGCATTCTATAAAAGACAAAACTATAGGGATGGATAACAGATAAATGGTTTCCAGGGGTTAGGGGTAGGGAGGAGGCTATGACTATAAAGATATAGTACAAACAAGCTTTTTAGGGTAATGGAACTATACTATATTCTAATTATAGTTACATGAATCTATGCATGTGTAAAACTTTACACCAAAAGGACAAAAAGTCAATTTTAGTGTATGATAATTTAAGAAATAAAACTTTAAAAGACAACCAATCACAATATGTGGACCTTATTTGGATCCTGATTTTTAAAAAATCTACATAAAATGTGTTTGTTTTTTTCAGTACATGGGCCTCTCACTGTTGTGGCCTCTCCCTTTGCGGAGCACAGGCTCCGGACGCGCAGGCTCAGCGGCCATGGCTCACGGGCCCAGCTGCTCTGCGGCATGTGGGATCCTCCCAGACCAGGGCACGAACCAGTGTCCCCTGCATCGGCAGGCGGACTCTCAACCACTGCACCACCAGGGAAACCCCATAAAATGTTTTTTTACATTTATGAGACATTTGGAACTTTGAACGCTCACTGTATATTTAATGAAATTAAGTAAACTGATTATTTTTAAATGTGGGTATGTTTTTTAAGTCTTTTGTAAATACATACATATCTTTTATACATATAAGTAAATTCTGAAATTTTTATTGATAAAGTTGAAAAAAAGGTACTTAGGTGATGTGTCACCAGTAACGAGGTGTCGAGTCCCCTCCCCATCTCAGAACCCAGTGGAAAGCCTGCAGAGAACAATTCAGGAGTCATCCCCAATGTTCAGCAGAAGCCCCCCTGCCCCTCACATGGGCCTCAGTGAACAAAGGATTCTAATTAGCAGGGATTGGCGTTTCCAGCTGAAGCAACTGGGTTGTAGGGGGAAGGCTGTGCCAGATGCCAGGAGGAGGACCGAGGACAGCTACAGATGCCCTGCCAGGAAGAGACAGCAAAACCCAGGCCACCGTCACCTCCACCCCAAGCCTCAGGCTGCAGGCCCAGGCGGCCATGCCGGGGACCTCGTAGCGGGGTAAAGGAGAGTCCCACAGTCACTGGCAAAGAGTTGCTGGATGTGAGGAAAGCCACCGCCAGGCCCACCGAGGAGGATGCTGGCTACAAGCCAGGTGAGGCCCACGGTGATGACCAGGGCCACGATGTGGAGGGGACCTAGAGGCATGACAGACACGGGCAAGGCCTCCTCAGATGCCAGCGAGCTCCCGAACGACCCCAGGACCTCTCGTGATCGGATCTCCCCAGGCACTTGGGAAGAAGCAAATGGAGAACAGGAAGGTGGGAGCTGCTGGTGGGTGAAGGAGGAAGCTGAGCTCCAACTTCAAGGCTCAGCTTGGCTCTCCCTGGCGGTGTGGAGGGGCCGCCTAACCTGCTGCTTCTGAGGCTACCAATGTCTTTGAGTCCCTGCCATCCTGCGCTCCTTTCTCCTGTGATGGTGACGGAGGAAGTTCCTACTCCTTTGGAAGGCCAGGCAGTCCTCCCTTCCCCTGCTGTGAGCTGGGCGCCGAGCTCTCCACCCTGCTCGGCTTTCTTAGCATAGCGGTCACTTTGTCTCCCTCTTTCCCCTCTATTTTCAACACCTCCCGTCCTCAGAAAACGCGGGAGGAAAGGCCTCCTTCGGAATCACCTCCACAGCTAGCGGCGGGGCTCTGCACCCTCCCTTCCTCTCCCTGCCGGCTCCTCCAAAGTCCTGTGCGCTGGCTTCTTCCACAGACTTCCTTCCCCATCTCGCAACCTGCTCCACTCTGCCCTTGCCTCCATTACCCCTGCAGGACGGCTTGTGGCCAAGGCCGCCTGGGACCTTCTTGATGCCAGCGCCCAGGGTTACCTCTCAGCCCTAATGTCCCTTGACCCCTCAGGTGGCCGCTCAGGCTGAAGCCCTCCCACGTAAACCCTTCTCGGCTGGCTTCTGGGATGGCACCCTTGAGCCCCACCTGGATGCTCCTCATCCTTCTTGCTTAGATCGTCCTCCTTGACCCTCCCCTGAAAAGCTGGACTTTCCCCAGCTCCTGTCCCAGGCTTCCTTCTCATCTCCCTCTGTGTATTCTTCCTGGATCATCTCATCCATTCCCATTGCCAAAATTACTATCTATATGCCAATGACTCCTTAATGTATATCTCTAGCTCAGTCCTCTCTCCTGAGCCATATCTATATATCCAACTACTACTTTACTATCTCTATTTGGATATTTCACAGATGTCTCAAACTAAGTATTAAAAAGAACTCATCATGTCTCTTCTGCCAAAAATAAGCAAACTCCATTATTCCAGTATTTTGTATTTCAGCAAATAATCCTTCCATCCATGCAATCAAGCAAGTCAAAATGACATTGGGGAATCCCCTATATCCTATATCCAATCTAGTACTAACTTCTCTGGTATTTTAGTTCCCAAAAGGACCTCACATTTGAGTACTTTCCCCATCTCCACAATTTACCGTTTCTACTCTAACTCAAGTCACTAACTCAAGTTTCTCACATGGTGATTTTAGTAGTCTCTAGACTGGTCCCCTTGTTCTCTTTCTTAACCCCTTATACACTAGTTTCCCTACTAGGGCCAGAATAGTCACTCTATAAAATACAAATTTGACTTTCCCTCTCTCCCCTACCACACACATACACACACCAGTAGAGCTTAAAACCTTTCAGTGGCTCCCCAATGCCCTTAAAATAAAATCCAATCTTTAACATAATTTATGAACCCTGCAAGTTCTGTCCCATATCTACCATTTTGTTCTCACTGTTTGGTACTCTTCCTTGGTGTCCACTTTCTAGCCACACTGCCTTTCTTTTAATTATTCTATAGTTCTAGAGACTAATGACTCTGAGACTCTTCATATGCTGTTCCCATTGCCTTGAATGTCTCCCTGCTCCCTTTCTTCACATACCATTTGCTTACCTTACTTTTAACTATCTTTTAGCTTTCAGTGTAAACGTCCCATTCATAGGAAAATCTTTGCTGATTATTCAACTCAAATAAAGTCAGCTATATATGCTCTTACAGTTCTCTGTAATTTTTCTTTATAAATGCTATACAGGCTACTATTATGTGATTATTTAATGACTATCCCCCTTCATATTTGAAAGCTCTACTAAGATAGGAACCATATCTATTGTTTGCTCATAATGAAAACTTTATTGCCTTATATGTGCCTGACACAGAGTAGGAGCTTATTTCATTCATTTGTGTAATGAATCTATCCTCTCTCGATATTGTTTAGAGTGTGAAAGGACGCAGTACACTATGATTTCAGTTGAAAACACAATTTATCAAAATTAAACTTTGCTAAGAAAATAAAGGAAAATAAAACACATAATAATAAGTGACATAGATTATAAATTTCAAATCCTTTAAATAAAATACAGCCTAGACTGACTTGGTTTGTCCAGTTTGAAAGGCATCACACTTTCCTATTTCTTTCCCTTGCTTCAACAAAGTATTAAAAAAAAAATCCAAAAGTCACTCTTTTCAATTATTAAACAGTATAATTATTCCTCCTCTCCCACTTTTGGTCCCTTATTTTTGCTCTAAGGGAAAGGGTTGATTTGGAAGCTCTGGCAAAGAAACACAGACTGTTAATTTGCTAAGGGGTTTCTCCAGCCAGAAAAATAGGGGATATTAGAATTGGATACTTTATAGATTAACATAACAGGATCACAAGTAGACAGGCCAGCATCTTACTCAGCAAGGTTTATCCTGTCCCTTCTGAAGGATACTGGAATCATTCTATTGCAGTTGTCAAAGTTTTTTTTTTTTTCTCTCCTGAAATAAGATTTATAAAAACTTTCTCCTAACTACATTTTAGAAGGCTGGAGGTAGAATTATTTTCTCCTAAATTCAGAGCACATACAGTAAAGGTAAATAGAGATGAAATTTCGTTACACTAGGGGAAGTCCCCTTTGATAACAAGCTCATTCAGTCTAGAAGTAGTAGTCCATTAGAGTCTGTAGAAATCCTCACATTTCACTCCAGGCCATCTCATTCAATGTGACAGTGTTGAGATACCCCTGGAAATATCCCTGCCTTTTTCAAAAAGCTTACAAGCTTGTATGAAAGGTGCCAGTATAGCCAAGCACAAGTATAAGGTTTTTCAAAAGAACAAGATCTTGTGTGTTGTCTTTCTGGTGGGAGTTTTCCAAAGTTACTGGGTTGACTAGTAGAAAATAGTCATTCATTTGGCATTTCAGTCTGTTAATGGAAGTAATAAAAAAGTATTCCATCAGGAGATCCACAAGTTATTGGCCAGGAAACTAAACATTTTAGCTCTGATAAGACATTTATTGGAATGACTCCCCAGATATACAATGGAGCATGATGAAGTCCACAGAGGTTGCACATGCCTTCTAAGTTTGTAGGAGTTCTACTTTCTGATTATAAGGGCTTTAGGGGATTGCAATACAGCTCCTCCTTTCTTTCCTGAGTTTGAAACCAATTGAAAGATAGAGAAGTCATGCACATGAAAATCAAAACATTAGCTTTATTGCTGATAAAGCGAATACTGGAGAATGCAGCTTCTTAATATTGTACCAAAGAATTAGCTTTACCCATCCATTCACAGGCAATACTATACAACCATAGGTAACGTTATGTGAAAGCCTGTCCATGTAAAATGTAAGGAATGAAGAAGCGGATCAAAAAGCATGCTACCCTGTGGTCAGCTGGCAACCAAGGGAACAGAAGGAGGAAGAAGCTCAGTTACACATGCTCAATTCATACTCTCAAATTCATCAGTCAGGTGAATCATCAGAATTAGTAGATGAAGGAATAGACAGATTCCAGGAGAGTGTAGACAAAAAAAATCTTTCCTCATGGAAGCCATAGGAAAAGTTGGTCTCCACCTCCAAGAACATCAGTTTTTCACCTGCAAAATGTAACATTCTAAAAGTCTATGCCTACAGGTAGAATAATTATATATTTCCAAACTTTGCATTGTATTTTTATTGATGAGTATTCATTTTTAATTTGATGCTACTAGTAACCTTATGATACCTTTGCAAATGACTCTTTCTAATTTGTTGGTGTTTCTCACTGTGAATATGTTGTGAAAGATACAACTATACAATTCTATGATTCAACTGACATCTGTAATCACTGATCTGAATTAGCTAAAGCACAAATGAATGAAATAAAAGGAAAACACAGGGGTCCAAGATGTCTGTAGGGACAATGGATAACATAAAATCAGTGAGCATCCAAGACTACAGATTATCCTTTGAGCACCTCTCACATATGCTGATTAATGTACGGAAAATGCTTGGACCATATGCTATGTTAACATGTGATTTAAAAAAGAAGATCAGAATTAGTTCCCTTTGGAAAGGGAAATTTTAAGCCCAATATAGGTGATGAAACAAAGGAAAGTATGTAGTTCATGCAATAGGTCAAATCTTCTGACCAGATGATTCATATTTATACTGTGAAAAGTTATGGATGAGATCCTTCTTGGTGATCTTTAAAGACTTATGTAGAATGGAAGAAGAGCTCTAAAAGGTACTCAACATCACTAATCATCAGAGGAATGCAAATCTAAACTACAATTAGATCTCACCTCACACTTGTTAGGATAGATATTATCAAAAGATAACAAGTGCTTGGAGGATGTGGAAAAATTGGAACCCTTGTACACTGTTGATGGGAATGTAAAATGGTGTAGCCACTATGGAAAACATATGGAGGGTCCTCAAAACTTGAAAATAAAACCACCATATGATCCAGCAATGCTGCTGTGGGTATATATCCAAAAGAATTGAAATCTGGATCTTGAAGATATATCTGCACTCACATCTTCATTGCAGTATTATTCACAGTATCCAAGACATGGAAACAACCTAAATGTCCATTAGCAGATGAACAGACAGAGAAAATATAGTATATACATACATTGGAATATTATTCAGCTTTAAATAAAAGGAAATCCTGCCATATATGACAACATGGAAGTACCTGAAGGATATTATGCTAAGTGAAATAAGCCAGTCACAGAAGGAAAAATGCTGCGTGATTCCACTTACATGAGGTATTTAAAATAGTCAAGCTCATAGAAGCTGAGAGTGGAATGGTGGTTGTCAGGGGCTGAAGAGAGGGGGAAATGGGGAGATGTTGTTCAATGGGTATAAAGTTTCAGTTATATAAGATGAATAAGTTCTAGAGATCTACTGTACAACATAGTGCCTAGAGTTAACAATACTGTACTGTACACTTCAAAATTTTGTTAAGAATCTAGAGCTCATGTTAAGTGTTCTTACTCCAATTTTTAAAAATGGGCAAAAGATATGAACAGACACCTCACCAAAGAAGATACACAGATGGCAAATGAGCATATGAAAAGATGCTCCTCATCACACATCATCAGGGAAATGCAAATTAAAACTATAGTAAGGGGCTTCCCTGGTGGCGCAGTGGTTGAGAGTCCTCCTGCCGATGCAGGGGACATGGGTTCGTGCCCCGGTCTGGGAAGATCCCACATGCCGCAGAGTGGCTAGGCCTGTGAGCCATGGCCACTGAGCCTGCGTGTCCGGAGCCTGTGCTCTGCAACGGGAGAGGCCACAACAGTGAGAGCACCACGTACCACAGAAAAAAAAAAAAAAAAACTACAGTAAGATACCACTACACACCTATTAGAATGAGGAAAATCCAATGAAGATGAGGCACAACAGGAAATCTCATCCACTGCTGGTGAGAATGCAAAAAATTATGCAGCTACTTTGGAAGACAGTTTGTCAGGTTCTAACAAAATAAAAATACTCTTACCATATCATATAGCAATCATGCTTCTTGGTATTTACCCAAAGGAGCTGAAAAGTTAGGTCCACACAAAAACTGCACACAAATGCTTATGGAAGCTTTATTCATAATTGCCAAAACTTGGAAGCAACCAAGATGACCTTGGTAGGCAAATGGAGAAATAAACTGTGGTCCATCCAGACAATGGAATAGTATTCACTGCTAACAAGAAATGATCTATCAAGCCACGAAAAGCCATGGAGGAACCTTGAATGCATATGACTAAGTGAAGGACGCCAACCTGAAAAGGCTGCAGACTGTATGATTCCAGCTATAAGACACTCTGGAAAAGACAAAACTATGGAGACAGTAAAAGGATCAGTGGTTGCCAGGGGGTTAGGAGGGGGAGGGAGGGATGAACATGCTGAGCACAGAGCATTCTTAGGGCAGTGAAACTACTCTGTATGATGCTGTAATGGTGGATACATGACATCATGCATGTGTCCAAACCCATAGAATGTACAACACAAGGGTGAACACTAATGTAAACTATGGACTTTAGTTAATAATAACACAGCAATCTTGGCTCATCAATTGTAACAAATGTTCCACTCCGGTGAAAGGTGTTGATAATGGGGAGGCTATGTGTGTGTTGGGTGGCAGGGGCTATACAGGAAATCTCTGTATCTTCTGCTCAAGTTTGCTATGAAACTAAAAGAGCTCTTAAAAATATAAAGTCTATTAAAAATAGAGGCTGGAAAATATATTCCTTATTAATAAGAGGAAATTTCAGAACTTATAAAATGTGGTCTCAATGTAAAGTTTAGTCAGGGCTTTAGAACTGATTACCAAAAGAAATTACTGATGAGAAGAAAAAAAAAGTGGTGATCACTAGGAACCAACATGTATTACCAACAGTTTTGATAGAATACTCAAATTTCCTACTGAAAATCCCATGCTGATTTTTGATAGAACAAAAGGCCCAAATTAATTTACTATGAATACTCTATTTGGGTATATGGTACAGCTAGCAATATCTGTTGTGCCAAGGCAAGCAGCCTTCTTTTACCAAAGAATCATAATTTGCATAGTGTACACCCTTGGCCTAATGTTACATTAAGAAGCTCAATTAACAGAAAACAATATATAACAATATTGTCAGTAACTGGCATATACAACTGGACAGCTACACTTTTCCCACATTGCCTAATTCATAGTCTTTTGTATGTCTTTTGTCTCACTCATAATGACCAAAGTTGTAGAAAATATTGCTGTTTGGAACCACCGTCTTTGCTGTGTGTCTCCTAACACCTTTTAAAATCTTGTCCCTCCCACCCTGGTGTGCCTCAACTGACTACTTTACTTGTTACTTTTGGAGTTACTGGCATATCTTTAAGCTATGTGCTCGTCACTCTCAATTACTCTGATACGTCTCCCCTCTCATTCCATGACACACACACCCCGCCTCATTTTCCTCTTCTCTTTCCATGCAGAAACATATTTCTTGTTTCCCTTGGAACCTTTCTCCTCAAGCAAGCCAGAGACACATCCCCACAAAATCTTCCTGTGTACTTACTGGCAAGTGACAGCAAAGCTTGCAACTTACAATTTCTATTTACAGACATGGTGCACTTCTTTCTTACGTTTACTAGGTTAGTATATAAGATGAATGCTGTATATGTAGTATATCTGGATTGAACAATGCAGCCATTTGACAAAGTTTCACATGATATACTTATGAAAAAAATAGAAAGGTAACAACACAATTAGATGAGCTCACAACTAATTGAACAATTACACCAAAACAGTTCTGCTTACTGGATTCATCATAAGATCCATGAGGATGGAAACTAGATGTTTTGTTGATCACGTAAAAGGTGCTCAAGAAATGTTAAGTAAAGGGATAAGAGGTATCAAGTACAGGAAGAAATGTAGTCCTTGGCTTGTTCAAAATTTTTGCTGATGACCTATATAGGGATGAAGAGAGCTGAAATGGGATCAATATTTTTTTAAATTAAATGTGATAATGATCAATGGAAAAATCCTTCAAATATACAGGATGGATCAGATTTGACTTAAGAGCTTCATATGTGAAAAAAGACTTAGGGGATTTAGTTGACAGTACTTGGAAATCTTGGAACCTCCCAAGTGGTGTGTTGTTCTTGGCACATTGGTTCTCCACAAATAGACTATAGGCATGTAATAAGATACTAATTCCTTTAACACTCAAGGTGATCAGAAATGGCTTTGGCTAGCTGGAACCTCCAGGCCAGTTGCTTCTAGCTGCAAGCAGCCTTGCCTGTTTGTCCCAGTGAGATATACAAATACTATCTTCTATTTGTATCATGATGTGAAAAAGATTTGGAACCACTGTAAAAAAATGAACTCCTTTCAACTATGATGACTGAATTGTCTAGGTTATTATTAGAGTTGAAATTAGTACAGCATTCTTTCTAAATTATAGCACCCATAACAGAGAGTAAAACAGCTATAGAATCTTGAAGCAAAATAAACACAACTACTGTGGAATTTGACTTAAGGAAAGATGGTAAAGAAGACAATTGGGATAGGCTACTTTTCTAATGGTCTGGTACAAGGAGGAGAAATCCCATCCTTCATGCACGGATAGTAGAATTAACCAGAGGCAAATAGGGCTGACCTCTGTTTAAGTGTATCTTGAATCAGTGCCTATCTCCAGAGGGTTAGTGTCTCCAAGTCCACAGTCTTCTGAAAAAGAGTATAGATACATTTTCACCAGCAAAAGACTAAATAGAAAAACTCCAAGCAAGAACTTCCCAAGTAAGGCAGATCTGGGTGAGATGCAACAGGAAGAGGGCTTGGAAAGGTGGGGGACAGTTTTAAGGCACTGGAGATTTGAGAGCCAGTAGTCAGGGAGGTTGGAAGGGCACCAAAGAAACCTTGGCTGATTTCACACTTTGGCAGCACTTCTGACAAACTTCAGCCAGAAACCTCTCCCACTGCAATGTCCCCTTTTGAGAATACCAGGCAGAATTTACTAAAACCAACGAATTCTTTTCACAGAAGCAATACCAATATCTTTTCAAATCTACTTCATATTTACTGAGCAAAGAAGAAAACAGAGTTATATACATGTAGTAGTTTGAAAGCACATTATGCTCATAGCCATGTTTTGTGCTCATGACATGAGGTCCTTAAGGGCAGAAACTGTCTTTAACTTTCGTATTTGTATTCTGGTATCTAACAGAGCACAGTACAGATAGATAGATAGATAGATAGATAGATAGATAGATAGATATTGATAGGCAGATGGATAGGAACACTATGGATATATGCTGAAAACAAATGTTTGAATGAAATTGTTGGATAATTGTTAAGACTTGGAATGACACCCATAAGAAAATGGAGAATGATTTGTCCTAGCCCTTGGCATGCTCTTCCTGCTTCCTCACCAAGCTCAAATACCAACCCTCAAGATATCCCCATCCCCCTTCTCTTAATGTTCTCTCAGAACATTAAGAGAAGCAATAACCTTTCTGCAGAAGAAAACTGGCTCCTTGCCTCAGGGATCAGAATGACTCAGGGGAGAGCATGATTAACAAAAACGTTATCAGGCTAAAATATTACTGTTTAAATCATGAACAGCCTAGAATAAAAACCATTTAAAATAAGTAACTGTCTTCCTCTTCCCAGCCCATCATTCCTCTATGTCTCCTAGTTCGACATTCCCAAGCCCCTAGCTTCCTCATTATCTCTAAAATAAAGTATCACACCCCAGCAGATTATCTCAGCACCTTCCAAAGCCTCAGAAGGTAGGAATACAGAGGTTCAGGAGATAGATGGAGGTAAATGGCATAGAGTGTGCCAACTGTGTTATATGAAAGGAAAAGTTTGCTATGAGTTCACTTCTGAGGATAAGGAAAGATCACGGACTAGTAATTGGTACAGCTTTCCTCAGGGAAGTCTTGTTTGAGGATGATCAGTGGATCTGACCCTTAAAGGGCTTTAAAAGGCCAGTATGGTAATATGGAAGGAATATTGCAAAAGAAAGGTTCCAGCTCTGATTCTGCCTTGTGTGACCTTGAACAAGTCCTTTTGCCAATCTGGGCCTAATTCGTGAAATAGAAAAAATAATACCTACTCTGCCTAACTCACAGGTCAAGTGCTTTCTACACTACACTATTTTACCTTTTTCACTAACTTGGTATGTATGAGAACTCAATTGACTGAGCATGCAAGCATTGGGTATCTACTTCTATACATTTGCATTCACACTGTGATGGAATTTACTGAGGAATGTCTAGGTATTGTCATTGTAGATTTAGGTATTTTCTGTGGATTTTAATTTAGAAAAAATTTTGTAATGCTAAACATATTTAGCCATTAATTGAAACAGTACTGTGGTCTGTGTTGTGATTAGCAAATAATGTATCAGCATAGAGACTATAAATATACTTCTGATTCATCTTTCTGGAGGGTGTGAGTTTAAGGTCAGTTTCTTAAGATACAGGTAATAATATGGGAGAATACTTTGACTTATACATATTCCACATCTTAAATAGTTCAATGTTTAGAATGTGGAGGGTGAGAGGTCCAGGGATAAATTTTAAAAGGCTTTGCGGAAGATGACTGAGGAATATAACAGTATAAGTGTTTAGAATGGGCAACATGATGTGAAGGACTAGAAGTATAAGGATAGAGGAAGGATGAGAAAAGAGGGCAAAGCAAATTAACTTAAAGGTAACTCTATAAAAGCCATTGATGATTATTTAGAGACAGGTTAGAAATTATTCAGTGGGTACTTAAAGCCCAGAAAGAACCCCTTTTTTATTTGTCTGATCTAGGTTGTTTATCTCCAAAAGCAAATCATTGGAATGGGGCCAGTGTTGCATTAGGGTTACTAATAGCTCACTGTCTATGATGGCCTACTTTTTATATTTGAAAGACACTTAAAGAACAAATCCTCCATAAGTACCCCTGTGCCCTTGGACCTTTATAACATGGACAATCCTAAATCATGGAACACGGAAGAGGGCAAAAATAGAATATCCTAGAGCTGGTATATAAGATTGGCCTAAGCAAAAGAGAAAGAAGAGGAACAGCAATAAAACAAAGAAGACACAGGGATAATATGGGCCTCAAAGAGAGGTAGTTACTCTGAAAGTCCCAGGATAGTGTTGACTTTCATGGTTTAAAGAAGAGACTGAAAACAAAGGACAGAGGAGAAATGTGATATAAGAATTGCCACAGGAACTTAAATTTTTTTATTAAGGTATAACATACATGAAATACATAAAAAGCAATAATTTTAAGTGTACTACTAAATAAAATTACACATATGTATATAGGCCTGTGTAACCCCTATAAAGATAAAGGTATAGAACACATCTAGCACTCAAGAAAGTTCCCCCTAGTCCTTTCCTTTTTTGTTTGTTTGTTCGTTTATACTGCAGGTTCTTATTAGTCATCAATTTTATGCACATCGGTGTACATATGTCAATCCCAATCCCCCAATTCAGCACACCACCATCTCCACCCCACCACGGTTTTCCTCCCTTGGTGTCCATATGTTTGTTCTCTACATCTGTGTCTCAACTTCTGCCCTGCAAACCAGTTCATCTGTACCATTTTTCTAGGTTCCACATACATGCATTAATATACAATATTTGTTTTTCTCTTTCTGACTTACTTCACTCTGTATGACAGTCTCTAGATCCATCCATGTCTCAACAAATGACTCAATTTCGTTCCTTTTTATGGCTGAGTAATATTCCATGGTATATATGTACCACAACTTCTTTATCCATTCATCTGTCGATGGGCATTTAAGTTGCTTCCATGACCTGGCTATTGTAAATAGTGCTGCAGTGAACATTGGGGTGCATGTGTCTTTTTGAATTATGGTTTTCTCTGGGTATATGTCCAGTATTGGGATTGCTGGATCATATGGTAATTCTATTTTTAGTTTTTTAAGGAACCTCCATACTGTTCTCCATAGTGGCTGTATCAATTTATATTCCCACCAACAGTGCAAGAGGGTTCCCCTTTCTCCACACCCTCTCCAGCATTTGTTGTTTGTACATTTTCTGATGATGCCCATTCTAACTGGTATGAGGTGATACCTCATTGTAGTTTTGATTTGCATTTCTCTAATAATTAGTGATAATTAGCTGATAATAATTAGCTGAACAGCTTTTCATGTGCTTCTTGGCCACATGCATGTCTTCTTTGGAGAAATGTCTATTTAGGTGTTCTGCCCATTTTTGGACTAGGTTGTTTGTTTCTTTAATATTGAGCTGCATGTGGTGTTTATACATTTTAGAGATTAATCCTTTGTCCGTTGATTCATTTGGAAATATTTTCTCCCATTTTGAGGGTTGTCTTTTGTCTTGTTTATGGTTTCGTTTGCTGCACAAAAGTTTTGAAGTTTCCTTAGGTCCCATTTGTTTATTTTTGTTTATATTTCCATTACTCTAGGAGGTGGATCAAAAAAGATCTTGCTGTGATTTATGTCAAAGAGTGCTCTTCCTATGTTTTCCTCTAAGAGTTTTATAGTGTCCAGTCTTACATTTAGGTCTCGAATCCATTTTGAGTTTATTTTTGTGTATAGTGTTAGGGAGTGTTCTAATTTCATTCTTTTACATATAGCTGTCCAGTTTCCCACCACCACTTATTGAAGAGACTGTCTTTCCTCCATTGTTTATCCTTGTCACCTTTGTCATTGATAAGTTGACCATAGGTGCATGGGTTTACCTCTGGGCTCTCTATCTTGTTCCATTGATCTATGTTTCTGTTTTTATGCCAGTACCATACTGTCTTGATTACTGTAGCTTTGTAGTATAGTCTGAAGCCAGGGAGTTTGATTCCTCCAGCTCCATTTTTTTCCCTCAAGACTGCTTTGGCTATTCGGGGTCTTTTGTGTCTCCATACAAATTTTAAGATTTTTTGTTCTAGTTCTGTAAAAAATGCCATTGGGAATTTGATAGGGATTGCATTGAATCTGTAGATTGCTTTGGGTAGTATAGTCATTTTCACAATACTGATTCTTCCAATCCAAGAACATGGTATATCTCTCCGTCTGTTGGTATCATCTTTAATTTCTTTCATCAGTGTCTTATAGTTTTCTGCATAAAGGTCTTCTGTCTCCCTAGGTAGATTTATTCCTAGGTATTTTATTCTTTTTGTTGCGGTGGTAAATGGAAGTGTTTCCTTAATTTCTCTTTCAGATTTTTCATCATTAGTGTATAGGAATGCAAGAGATTTCTGTGCATTAATTTGTATCCTGCAACTTTACCAAATTCATTGATTAGCTCTAGTAGTTTTCTGGTAGCATCTTTAGGATTCTCTATGTATAGTATCATGTCACCTGCAAATAGTGACAGTTTTACTTCTTGTTATCCAATTTGTATTCCTTTTATTTATTTTTCTCCTCTGATTGCCATGGCTAGGACTTCCAAAACTATGTTGAGCAACAGTGGTGAGAGTGGATATGCTTGTCTCGTTCCTGATCTTAGAGGAAATGCTTTCAGTTTTTCACCATTGAGAATGATGTTTGCTGTGGGTTTGTCATATATGGCCTTTATTATGTTGAGGTAGGTTCCCTCTATGCCCACTTTCTGGACAGTTTTTATCATAAATGGGTGTTGAATTTTGTCAAGAGCTTTTTCTGCAGCTATTGAGATGATCATATGATTTTTATTCTTCAATTTGTTAATATGGTGTGTCACATTGATTGATTTGCATATATTGAAGAATCCTTGCATCCCTGGGATAAATCCCACTTGATCGTGGTGTTTGATCCTTTTAATGTGTTGTTGGATTCTGTTTGCTAGTATTTTGTTGAGTAGTTTTACATTTATATTCATCAGTGATATTGGTCTGTAATTTTCTTTTTTTGTGGTATCTTTGTCTGGTTTTGGTGTCAGGGTGACAGTGACCTCATAGAATGAGTTTGGGACTGTTCCTTCCTCTACAATTTTATGGAAGAGTTTGAGAAGCATGGGTGTTAGCTCCTCTCTAAATGTTTGATAGAATTCACCTGTGAAGCCATCTGTCCTGGACTTTTGTTTGTTGGAAGATTTTTAATCACAATTTCAATTTCATTACTTGTGATTGGTCTGTTCATATTTTGTTTCTTCCTGGTTCCGTCTTGGAAGGTTATACCTTTCTAAGAATTTGTCCATTTCTTCCAGGTTGTCCATTTTATTGGCATAGAGTTGCTTGTAGTAGTCTCTTAGGATGCTTTGTATTTCTGCAGTGTCTCTTGTAACTTCTCCTTTTTCATTTCTAATTTTATTGATTTGAGTCCTCTCCCTCTTTTTCTTGATGAGTCTGGCTAATGGTTTATCAATTTTGTTTATCTTCTCAAAGAACCAGCTTTTAGTTTTATTGATCTTTGCTATTGTTTTCTTTGTTTCTATTTCATTTATTTCTGCTCTGATCTTTATGATTTCTTTCCTCCTGCTAACTTTAGGGCTTTTTTGTTCTCCTTTCTCTAGTTCCTTTAGGTGTAAGGTTAGATTGTTTATTTGAGATTTTTCTTGTTTCTTGAGGTAGGCTTGTATAGCTATAAACTTCCCTCTTAGAACTGCTTTTGCGGCATCCCATAGGTTTTTGATCATCGTGTTTTCATTGTCATTTGTCTCTACGTATTTTTTGATTTCCTCTTTGATTTCTTCAGTGATCTCTTGGTTATTTAGTAATGTATTGTTTAGCCTCCATGTGTTTGTGTTTTTTAAGTTTTTTTCCCTGTAATTCATTTCTAATCTCTTAGCGTTGTGGTCAGAAAAGATGCTTTATATGATTTCAATTTTCTTAAGTTTACTGAGGTTTGATTTGTGACCCAAGATGTGATCTACCCTGGAGAATGTTCCATGCTCACTTGAGAAGAAAGTGTAATCTGCTGTTTTTGGATGGAATGTCCTATAAATATCAATTAAATCTATCTGGTCTATTGTGTCATTTAAAGCTTCTGTTGCCTTATTTATTTTCATTTTCGTAGATCTGTCCATTGGTGTAAGTGAGGTGTTAAAGTCCCCCACTATTATTGTGTTACTGTTGATTTCCTCTTCTATAGCTGTTAGCAGTTGCCTTATGTATTGAGGTGCTCCTATGTTGGGTGCATATATATTTATAATTGTTATATCTTCTTCTTGCATTGATCCCTTGATCATTATGTAGTGTCCTTCCTTGTCTCTTGTAATAGTCTTTATTTTAAAGTCTATTTTGCCTGATATGAGAATTGCTACTCCAGCTTTCTTTTGATTTCCATTTGCATGGAATATCTTTTTCCATCCCCTAACTTTCAGTCTGTATGTGTCCCTAGGTCTGAAGTGGGTCTCTTGTAGACAGCGTATATATGGGCCTTGTTTTTGTATCCATTCAGCAAGCCTGTGTGTTTTGGTTGGAGCATGTAATCCATTCACGTTTAAGGTAATTATGGATATGTAGGTTCCTATGACCATTTTCTTAATTGTTTTTGGTTTGTTTTTGTAGGTCCTTTTCTTCTCTTGTGTTTCCCACTTAGAGAACTTCCTTTAGCAATTATTGTAGAGCTGGTTTGGTGGTGCTGAATTCTCTTAGCTTTTGCTTGTCTGTAAAGCTTTTGATTTCTCCATCGAATATGAATGAGATCCTTGCCGGGTAGAGTAATCTTGGCTGTAGGTTCTTCCCTTTCATCACTTTAAGTATATCATGCCACTCCCTTCTGGCTTGTAGAGTTTCTGCTGAGAAATCAGCTGTTAAACTTATGGGAGTTCCCTTGTATGTTATTTGTCATTTGTCCCTTGTTGCTTTCAAATAATTTTTCTTTGTCTTTAACTTTGCCAATTTGATTACTATGTGACTCGGCGTGTTTCTCCTTGGGTTTATCCTATACGGGACTCGCTGTGCTTCCTGGACTTGGGTGGCTATTTCCTTTCCCATGTTAGGGAAGTTTTTAGCCATAATCTCTTCAAATATTTTCTCTGGTCCTTTCTCTCTTCTCCTTCTGGGACCCCTATAATGCAAATGTTGTTGCGTTTAATATTGTCCCAGAGGTCTCATAGGCTGTTTTCATTCCTTTTCATTCTTTTTTCTTTCGTCTGTTCCGCAGCAGTGAATTCCGCCATTCTGTCTTCCAGGTCACTTATCCGTTCTTCTGCCTCAGTTATTCTGCTATTGATTCTTTCTAGTGTATTTTTCATTTCAGTTTTTGTATTATTCATCTCTGTTTGTTTGTTCTTTAATTCTTCTAGGTCTTTTTAAAACATTTCTTGCATCTTCTCAATGTTTGCCTCCATTCTTTTTCTGAAGTCCTGGATCATCTTCACTATCATTATTCTGAATTCTTTTTCTGGAAGGTTACCTATCTCCACTTCATTTAGTTGTTTTTCTGGGGTTTTATCTTGTTCCTTCATCTGGTATATAGCCCTCTGCCTTTTCATCTTGTCTATCTTTCTGTGAATGTGGGTTTTTTTCCACAGGCTGCAGAATTGTAATTCTTCTTGCTTCTGCTGTCTGCCCTCGGGTGGATGAGGCTATCTAAGAGGCTTGATGGGAGGGTCTGGTGGTGGGTAGAACTGACTGTTGCTCTAGTGGGCAGAGCTCAGTAAAACTTTAAACCACCTGACTGTTGATGGGTGGGGCTGGGTTCCCTCCCTGTTGGTTGTTCGGCCTGAGGCAACCCAACACTGGAGCCTACCTGGGCTCTTTGGTGGGGCTAATGACAGACTCTGGGAGGGCTCACGCCAAGGAATATTTCCCAGAACTTCTGCTGCCAGTGTCCTTGTTTCCACGGTGAGCCACAGCCACCCTCCACCTCTGCAGGAGACCCTCCAACACTAGCAGGTAGGTCTGGTTCAGTCTCCCCCGGGGTCACTTCTTCTTCCCCTGGGTCCTGATGCCCACACTACTTTGTGTGTGCCCTCCAAGAGTGGAGTCTCTGTTTCCCCCAGTCCTGTCAAAGTCCTGAAATCAATTCCCACTAGGCTTCAAAGTCTGATTCTCTAGGAATTCCTCCTCTCGTTGCCGGATCCCCAGGTTGGGAAGCATGACGTGGGGCTCAGAACCTTCACTCCAGTGGGTGGACTTCTGTGGTATAAGTGTTCACCATTCTGTGAGTCACCCACCCACCGGTTATGGGATTTGATTTTACTGCGATTGCACCCTTCCTACCAACTATTGTGGCTTCTCCTTTGTCTTTGGATGTGGGGTATCTTTTTTGGTGAGTTCCAGTGTCTTCCTTTCGATGATTGTCCAGCAGGTAGTTGTGATTCTGGTGTTCTTGCAAGAGGGAGTGAGAGCACGTCCTTCTACTCCGCCATCTTGGTTTCTCCAATGCCCCTCTAGTCCTTTCTGATTCTGTCTTCCATTTCTCCCTTCCCAGGAGGAAACCCCTATTCTGAATTTTTATTATTATAGATTAGATTTGCCTTTTCTAAAAAATTTATATAAATGGAATAATGTACTCCTTTTTGTCTGGCTCTTTTGCTCAGCAAACTATTTTTGAGATTCATTCATATGTGTCAATAGTTTGTAATAGTATTCAAATAAAAGTTTTATTCATTGTACTATTGATGGACTTCTGGGTTGTTTCCAGTTTGGGGCTATTACTAATGATGATTTTCTGATCAATCATATACATATCTTTGGGTGAACATGCACAATTTCTTTCTGTTGGATATGTATTTTGGAGTGAAATCTCTAAGTATTTATTCATACTTTCAGCTTTAATAGATACTGTCAAATATTTTTTAAAGAAGTTATTCCAGTTTATATTCTCACCAGCAATGTATAAGATTCCAATTGTTCAACAACTTGTTAACACTTGGTATTATCTGCTGTTTAAGCCATTCTGGTAGATGAGCAGCAGACACATTGTAGGTTTCATGTGCATTTCTTGATAGGTGATTATGTTAAGCATCTTTTTATATGCTTATTTGTTATTTGGATATCTTCTTTTGAGACATGTCTGATCAGGGTTTTTGCACATTTTAATTGGGGTATTGCTGTTTTTATTTGATTTGTAACAGTCCTTAAAGTATTCTGAATACGAGCCCTTTATCATATATATGTACTGCAATTATCTTCTCCTACTCTGTGAATCTCCTTTCCCTTCTACTAATGGTATTTCTTGATGAACAGAACTAATACACACACACACCACCATCATCACCAACATCCTTCCAGCAGACAAAGTTACTTCCTACTTTACTGGGATAACAAAAGCCACCAGATAGGAGTTCCCTCATTTTCTTGCCACCAACCCTACACTTCCTTTTAACTTATTATAATACAGGAGTTGTTCTCCTCCTAGCTAAGGCTAGTCTCTTCCTCTATGCTTTAAATCCCATCCAAACTTACCATTTTAGGAACCCAACATTATCAACTATTTGTCCTGTATCTTCAACTCTACCTTGAATTGGCTCCTTCTCATCAGTAAGCATTTTCATTTCTCTCCCTTTTGAAGAAAACAACAAACAAATAAACACTCCTCTATTTCTTATCTATATTGGTATACATAGGTCTAGTTCATTCACTTTGCTTCAAAGTATTCTGTGAATAAATGAACCATGGTTTATTTATGCATTTCTCTAATGAGGGGTAGTTAAGTACATTCCAATCTTTTCCTATACAAATAGTTTGCAGTGAACTTTCTTTCCTTTTTTTTTTTTTTCTGTGGTACACGGGTCTCTCACCTCTGTGGCCTCTCCCACTGTGGAGCACAGGCTCCGAATGCACAGGCTCAGTAGGCATGGCTCACAGGCCCAGCTGCTCCATGGCATGTGGTATCCTCCTGGACCAAGGCACGAACCCATGTCCCCTGCATCGGCAGGCGGACTCTCAACCACTGTGCCACCAGGGAAGCCCTGCAATGAACATTCTTTACCATATATCTTTACGCATATGTACAATTTTCTATAGGGTATATACATCTTCAACTTTACTATATATTGCCTAATTAGTTCCAAAGCAGGAATACCAATTTATAATTACCAGCAATTAAAATTTCTCCTTATTCTCATCAATACTTAGTGTTATCAGACTAAATTTTGCCAATCCAGTGAATATGAAATAATAGATCATTGTGTTGCATTACCCTGTATACTAGTGAGATTGATTTTCTTTTAATATGTTTACTAGTCATTCAGGATTCTTCCTCTGGTGGTTGCTGGCTCATATTGTGTGCATATTTTTGGTTTGGTTGTTTGTCCTTCTTTTTGGTTTTTAGAAATTATATATATATTCATAATTTTAAAACTTTGTCAGATATGAGGTTGTAAATATGTTATGGCAGTCTGTAACTTGCCTTTATCTTTGTTTATACTGAGATATTTTAAATTTTAATATAACTAAATTTATCAGTCTTTCTCTTTATGATTTATATTTTTATGTCTTATGTCCTCTGGTTTATTTTTATGTCTTATTAAATAATTCCTTCCCTACCTAGATATCAAAAAGATATTCTATTTTTCTCTTTTTCCTTACTGTGTGTATAGATATATACATATACAATATTGTGATATGATTAATATATAATGTATATATACAACTATGTATATATAAATGGTTTCATATTTTACAACCTTTTGAAACTTACTTTTTTCACTCAACTTTATGCTTTTAAGATTTATCTATTAATGATGAAGTATTTTCTATCTTAGAGAATAGTTTGTAAAAAAAAGAAAAAGAAAAAAAGATTTATCTATGTTTTTAAAAATAGATCTAGTTCATTCACTTTAACTATATATATATATATGCTCTTACTTAGGGTTTTCTTAGGGTTTAACTCATCAGAAATTAAATTCCTTTTTAAAATTAATTAATTAAGGCTGTGCTGGTTCTTAGTTGTGGCACATGCGATCTTCACTGCGTCATGTTTAGTTGTGGCATGCAGGATCTTTAGTTGCAGCATGTGGATGCAGCTGAGGCATGTGGACTCTTAGTTGCAGCATGTGGACTCAGTTGCAGCATGTGAACTCATAGTTGTGGCATGCATTTAGGATCTAGTTCCCTGATGAGGGATTGAACCTGGGCCCCCTGCATTGGGAGCATGGATTCTTACCCACTGGACCACCATTCGGGAAGTCCCAGAAATTAAATTCTTAAATGTCTGTGAATGGTGTGAGGCATTGATCTAAATTTATCTGTTTCCATAAGGAGAGCCCATTATCCTAATGCCACTTATTGAAAAGTCAATCGTTTCACCCGCTGACTTGCTGTTCTCTATGTGTCATATAATAAGACTACATTTATACTTGGTTCTGTTTATGAGTTCATTATTTTTCTCCATCTATTATTTGTCTATTCATGTGTACCTTAATACTACACTATTTTGATTATTATGGATTTGTAGTAAGTTTTGCTATCTAGTAGTACAATTTCTTTATGCTTATTCTTCAAATTTTTCATGATCATTCTTATCTACTTTTCTTTTACATGAATTATAATATAAATTTTAGTATCAGCATGTCAAGTTCTGTAAGAATAAAATCCTATTGATATCTTGATTATATTTTCACTTAATGTGTAGAATAATTTGAAAAAAATAACTATGTTTATGACAATGAATCTTCCCCTCATGAACATAGTATAACTCTATATTCACTTAGGTCTTTTAAAAGATTTTTAATTAAAGTTTTATAATTTTCTTCCTAAAAGTATTACAGCTTTTATAGGATTTATTTTAATATACCTTATAATTTTTGTTGCTATTATAAATAGTACCTTCGAGAAGGGGGGTTCTCAATTTTGGCATATGAATACATGTGTGTATGTGAGTGTGTTTTATGCACATAAAATATTTCACTTTACTTTTTGGTGTGTCTTTTGCTATTTAAAAAGGTTTCATTTTTGTTCTAATGATATCTTTATTCCAGTGGTTTTCAAACTGTAGCATATATCAGAATCCCCTGGAGAGCTGTTACAACATAAATTGCTGGGTTCCAACTCCAGTGTTCTGATTCAACAGGTCTGGGGTAGGACGTGAGAATTTGCATTTCTAACAACCTTCTAAGTGATATGGATCTACTGGTCCAGTACCACACTTGAAGAACCATTATTTTATACTAATATCTTCATATAATACTTTTATCTTCCTTTTAAAGATACTGTCTATTGATTCCCTTCATGAATCATAATAAAATTTACTAGTACTCTCTTTTTGCCTCTCCCCTCCTTCTGACCCAGCTTCTAATTTAAGCCTATATCTTTTTACTCCTAGTTAATATCTATGAAGTTGTCTTCCTTCTATACCCATTTTTGTTATTTGTATTATACATATATTTCAGAGTATATAATATTTGCCTCTATTTTGTCATTCCATCTTCATCACTTATTCTTAGCTTTACAGGTAAATATAATTACTGCTCACCACTGACTATATGACAAACTACTCCTATGATTTCTTGGTATCTAAAGCTTTTTTCTATTAAATCTCTTAGAAAGTATCATGGGAATAATATTTCCTGAGTTATTGCATGCTCATTATAGCTTGTATTTATATCTGAAAATTAACTTACAAAATCTTTGGCTCACACCTTCCCATTGTTCAGCCATCTCATTTATAAAGAGTAGTTTTCCAACATCACAACTTTTGCAGATTTCTCTGAGCAGGTTTCTTCTGGAGCCCTTTTTCTGAAATAACTCTCTATATATTATAATAAGAGTGGATTACAAATGAAAAATCTGCAAGATGCAGACTCTAACTGATGAGTAGTTCTTAGGGCACACCAAAGACAAAATGAGACAAAAATCAAGAACACTAAAGGAATTTGAAGCCTTTGACATCTACAGCTACTGCAAATATTAAACACAGTCCAACTTCTAGGAAGATTAAAACAAAATCTCACACCAAAGCCCTATTTATCTCAGTACTATTACCCAATATATCATGCCTGGCTTTCAACATATCACTTATATAAAAATATAAGACATGCTAAAAGGCAAGAATAAACAGAGCCTGAAGATACAAAATAAGCATCAGAGCCAGACTCAGATACAACAAAGATTTTAGAATTAAAAAACATTATTAATATGGTAAGGGCTCTAATGGGAAAAGTAGACAGCATTCAAGAACAGATAGATGGGTAATGGAAGCAGAGAGACAGAAACTCTAT
Source organism: Mesoplodon mirus (assembly GCF_964341445.2). Lineage (NCBI taxonomy): Eukaryota > Metazoa > Chordata > Mammalia > Artiodactyla > Ziphiidae > Mesoplodon > Mesoplodon mirus. The sequence goes on along the minus strand of NC_138981.1, from coordinate 140,279,790 downwards.
GAAAGAATCAAAAGGAAATGCTAGCATCACAGGCACTGTAACAAAAATGAAGAATATCTTTAATGGGCTCATCAGTAGACTGGACATTGCCAAGGAGAGAATCAATGAATGTAAAGATAGGTCAAGAAAACCTCCCAAGCTGAAATGCAAGGAGGAAAAAGAATTAATGAAAACTTAGAATAAAACATATATGAACTATGGGGCACTTTCAAGAGGTGTAACACGCACTTATTTGGCTAACAGAAAGAAAGAAAGAAGCTGATAAAATATTTGAGGTAATGATGTCTGAGAATTTTAAAAACTTATTGACAAACATCAAACCACAGATCCAGGAAGCTCAGAGAACATCAAGAATATATCATATTCAAGAAGCCAGAGAAGGGGTAAAACACCTTACCTTTAGAAGAACAAGACATTCTCAGAAAAACAAAAACTGAGGAAATTCATCACCAACAGATATGCCCTGCAATTAATATTAAAAGAAGTCCTTCAGGAAGAAGGAAAATAATATCTGTCAGGAACTTGGATCTCCATTGAGAAGAGAAGATCACCAGAAAAAGAGTAAAGGTAAAATTAATTTTAAAAGTTTTATTATTCTTAATTGCTCTAAAAGATAATTATTTTAAAGTAATAAAAGTAGCAATGTGTTGAGTGATTATAGCATATAAAAAGGCTTAATGATTGAAAGAAAAACCATAGGTGATTAGAGGAAGGAATTGGGAATACACTGTTAGAAGATTTATGCTCTACATGTGAAGCAATTTAGTGTTATTTAGAGGTGAACTCAGATTAGTTAAAAAATGTATATCACAAACTCTAGGGCAATCACTAAAGAAAACTTAAAAAGAAGAATAATAGAAATGCTAAGAAAGAAGATAAAATGAAATCATAAAATAATTAAAACCAGAGAAGGCAGAAAAAGAGGGGGAAAAAACGAAGAATAAATGTAACAAATAGTAAAGTTACCAAAAATGGTAGATACCAGTCTGAAAGTATCAATAGTCACTTTCAATATAAATGGCCTAAATATACCAATTAAAAGAAATAGATTGTCAGTATGAATTTTACAAAAAGATCCCAACTATATGTTGTTGACAAGAAACTGATTTAAAATATATACACTCAGATAGGTTAAAAGTTAAGAAATGGAAAAAGAAATTCCATGCCAATTTTAAATTTAAAAAGTTGGAGTGGCTATATTAATTTCAGACAAAGTGGACCTGAGAATAAGGAAAAATATCAGGGATAAAGAAGGACATTATATAATGATAAGAGGTCAATTCTCCATGGAGATATAACAGTCCTAAACATGTATGCAGTTAACCAATAAAGCATCAGAATATTTGAAGTGTAGACTTCAAGTTAAAAATTGTTTCAAGACAAAGAAGGGGAATGATATCAGCAAGATGGCAGAATAGGAAGCCCTGGATCCTCCATTCTTCCCACAGAAACACAAATTCAACACAATACACAGAAAACTTCCCTTTGTGAGAAATCCAGAAACTAGTTGAGAGGCTCCTGTGTCCCTGGTGATGTGAAACCAGCCACAGTAAAGCCAGTAGGAATATTTGCAACACCCTGTCAACATAAGCACTACTAACACCACAGTGCCATATTATTGAAGGAACACCCCCAACTCCCAGCTTATGCCTGGGGATGAAAGGACTAGGCCATATAACCAATATTCTGATTTTTCTGAGGGCTGACTGAGGCATTGGCTTCTGTCTCACCTGCCTTAGAGTGCTGATGGGACCCAGAATACTCTAGTCACCTGGGACCCATTAAGAACAAAAACTGTGGTTTGAACTAGCAAGCTAGCATAAACCATAGCCCTACTCCCTAGCTCAGTGAAAGTGAAAAATCTCCAGCTCCCAGCTTCTCCCTGTGGAGAAAAGTAAAGGACTGGACCATATATCCAACATTTTGATTTTTTTCTGGAGGCTGCATAAGGCACTGGTTTCTGTTTTGCCTGTCTAAGGGTGCTAATGGAACCTGTCATAGTCAAGATGCTTGGGGACCACTGAGAACAAGAACAGCATTTTGAAATAGCACAAAAGTTTGAGAGGTCCCCAGAATCTCTGGCCAGGCATTTCTCCAATGAACATATACAAATGGCCAACAGGTATATGAAATGATGCTCAACATCACTAATAATTAGGGAAATACAAATCCTACTTTCAATAACAGATAGGACAAATAGACAGGAGATCATTAAGGAAACAGAGGACTTGAACAACACTATAAACCAACAAGACTTAACAGACAGTATAGGACACTTCACACAGCAAGAGTAGAATATACACTCTTTTGATGTACACATGAACATTATCCACAATAGACCATAGGTAAAACCACAAAACAAGTCTCAATAAATTTTAAAAGGTTGAAATCATACAAAGTATCTCCTCTGACTACAATGAAATGAAACTAGAAATTAATAACAGGAGGAAGATTGGAAAACTCACAAATATGTCAACATTATACAACACATTCTTAAACAACCAACGGGTCAAAGATGAAAACAAAAAAGAAATTAGAAAATACTTTGTGATGAATGAAAACAAAAATACAACATACCAAAACCTATAGGATGCAGCAAAAGCAGTGCTCAGGGAAACTTAACGCTTTAAATGCCTACATTAAAAACGAATAAAAATCTCAAATTAACTATTTTCACCTTAATGAGCTAGAAAAAGAAGAGCAAACTACATCTAAAGTTAGCATTAAAGAAGACCTAAATAAATGGAAAAACGCCTGTGTTCATGGATTGGAATACTTAGTATTGTTAAAATAGCAACACTCCACAAATCAATCTACAGATTCAATGCAACCTCCATCAATGTCCCAGCGGCCTTTTTTTGAAGAAATGGAAATACGAACCCCAAAATTCATACAGAATTGTAATGGAATCTGGATATTCAAAACGATTTTGAAAATGAGGAACAAAATAAGAGTACTTATACTTCCTTATTTCAAAACTTACTTCAAAGCTACATGTCTTAGTTCTTTTGGGCTGCTATAACAAAATATAGACTGGGTGCCTTATGAATGATAAACATTTATTTCTCACAATTCTTGAGGCTGGGAAGTCCAAGATCATGACACTTCCTGGTTCATAGATGGCCATCTTTCCACTGTAGCCTCACAGATGCCCCACCTTCTAATACCATCATCTTGGCGGTTAGGATTTCAACAGAGGAATTTTAGAGCAATACAAACATTCAGACCATAGCTCCATAGCAACCAAAACTTTGTGGTACTGGCATAAGCATACACAATGGAATCTATAAATCATTGAAATGGAATTGGGAGTTGAAGAATGAACTCAAACTTTCATGTGTAATAGATTTTCTTTGAAGGTGTCAAGACCATTCAATGTGTTCTCAATTTTTATGAGGTTTGTTTCCAATTCTCTAGTTAGTGTACTACTTTCCCTTCATCTGGTACAATCATTGTAATGCCATCAGTGTAGAAGACTAGCATAATATTTTATGGAACTCAAGATAGTCATCATATTTGTATATTATGGCACAGAGTAGTAGAGTTGATGTAGCCATGAGGCCAGATTATGAAGGTGTACTGTTGGCCCTTTCAGGTAAAACTAAACTGATTCTTGTGATCCTTGCAAACTTACAGAAAGAAAAAGCATTCTCCAGGTCAATAGCTTCATACCAGGGGTCAGGGGATGTATTGATTAGCTCTAGTAAATACAGGACATCTGGAAAGCAGCTGTCACCATCTGGTGAAGTTTACAAGAGTCCACAGTCATTCTCCAAGATGCATCCTGTATCCACACAGCCCAAACAGGGGAATTAAATGAGGATATGATAGGTATCAACACCCTCCTTCTTTTAAGTCTGTGATGGTGTCACTAATTCCTACAGTTTCCACAGGCATTAAGTTTTGCTTTTGGTTTACTATCTGTGTACAAACAGGAAGTTCCTGAGGCTTATACTTGGTTCCTCCTGTAATAATAGCTCTTATTTCATAGATCGGAGAGCAAATGTAGAGATTCTGCCACTGTTTGAATATGTCTGCTCTATATATATTCAAGAACTGGGGGAGGGGGTGGAATAAGTAGAGAGAGGGTTATCTTACGCATTTAGCCACTGTTATTCAAACATAGGTCAAAATGCCACTTACCATTTTACCACCATAAGCCCACTTTTAGACTTATGGATCAGACTGATGATTTGCGTCCTCCGAAATTAACATTGACTCAGAGAGAGTGTCTAGTTTTCCCACAAAAGGACTGAATATTTTTTTCCTCAGTGTTGTCACCATAGTGAATGGCTACAGGTCCCTTTGTAGAAGGTTTGGGAAAAATATTTACAGTATGTATTTATGGCAATGCTGAAGGGTCTTTCCTCAAGGGACCTAGCCTCTCCTTCAGTCACAGAGCTCTGTCTCTGTGAACTTCTTAGGTCTTTGAACTGGGTTCTTAGAAGTCATGAATTTCCATTTTAGTGATTCAAGTCAAGTTTCTATCAGATCTGGAGTTTTCTTGTTAGTTAGATCTAACTAATCAGTCAATCCATGAACTTGTGATTTAAATAAGTGTTTTTATTAAGCTTCTAAGTTTTAGGATGGTTTGTTAAATAGCCCTAGATGCCTAATATACCAGTGCTCCTCTTACTAATATATTTCTCAAAGCCTTAGAGAAGGGAATGTTCTCTGTGCCATCATGAGGTACAGAGTGTATATATGGGTGGTGGTAGTAGTAGTGGCAATGGTGAGTGTAGAAATTGCATTTCATAAATTCACTCCATCATTCCTATCCCCCTAAGTCTTTAGAGCCTTTCCTCTACATTATGTCATGGAAGTTCTAGCATCACAATCTCATTAAATGTAGGCCACCATTCAGTCCAAATTTTAGTCAACTAGCCAGTTAAGCTGTTAGAGCTACTTCCTTCTGCAGAAGCAAATGCATTAAATCCAGACTCTTTGGTAAGTATACCTATATCAATGTATTTGGCCTGATATGGTGTTAGATTCCATCTTTCTTCATAAAACACCCTTAGAATCCATTCCGGTACATATTCCCTCAGGTTTATGGCAATATAACAAATATTAAAAAATCTTTAAATTTTGATCAAATAGAAACTATTTCCTCTTGAGTCTGACTTTATACTTGCCCACAAGAAACATGGTGAAATCTTGATTCTAGTGATGAGCCTAGTGTCAAAAAACAGTAGGGAAGTAGGTCTTGAGGAAAGTAGAGATCCTCTTGAAAAGCAACTTTGGAAAACAATTTGACAGTATCTACTAAAGCTAACCATATGCATATTCTATGACCCAGCAATTGTATTCCTAGGTATGTACCTAACAGAAATGCATGCACATGTGCTACAAAAGACATGTACCAGACATGTTCATAGCAGTACTACACATTACATCGCCAAACTGGAAATAACCTTAATGCTCATCAACAGTAGAACTGATGGATAAATTGTGGTATAGTTACACAATGAAATTCTATACAGTAATGAGGATGAATGAGTTGGTGCTATACACAACATTAAGGATGAATCTCATAAAGTTAATGCTTAGGGATGAAGATAGAACTATAACTAAGTAAATAAATAAATAAATAAATAAATAAGATTTCATTTATATAAATTTCAAAAACAGGCAAAACTAATTTATACCAATAAGTCAGAATATTGGTTATCTTGAAGAAGGCTCCTGGGGTCTTGACAATGTTCTATTTATTGACCTAATTTGTGGCTACACAGGTGTGTTCATTTTGTGCATATCACTGAGTTGTATACTTATAATATCTTTACTTTTCTGTATTTGTGTCACATTCAAATTTAAAATGTTTTTAAGCAAATAAAAACCACAATGAAGTACCACCTCACACCAGTCAGCATGGCTGTCATCAAAAAGTCTACAAATAAATGCTGGAGAAGGTGTGAAGAAAAGGGAACCCTTGTACACTATTGCTGGGAATGTAAATTGGTGCAACCACTGTGGAAAACAGTATGGAGGCTCTTCAAAAAATTAGGAATAGAACTACCATATGATCCAGCAATTCCACTTCTAGGTATGTATACAAAGAAAACAAGAACACTAATTTGAAAAGATATATACACCTCCATGTTCAATGCATCATTATTTACAATAGCCAAGACATGGAAACAACCTAAGAGTCCATTGATAGATGAATGGATAATGGTATACAGTGGAATATTATTCAGCCATAAAAGAATGAAATCTTGCCATTTGTGACAACATGGATGGACCTTGAGGGCAGTATGCTAAGTGAAATAACTTAGACAGAGAAAGACAAATACCATATGATCTCACTTATATGTGGAATCTAAAACAAAAACAAAAACTGAGCTCAAATATACAGAGAACAGATTGGTGGTTGCCAGAGGTGCAGGGTGGGTTAAATGGGTGAAGGAGGTCAAAAGGTACAAATTTCTAGTTATAAAATAAATAAATCATGGGGATGTAATATATAACATGGTGACTGTAGTTAATAATACTGTATCAAATATTTGAAAGTTGATGAGAGTAAATCTTAAAAGTTCTCATCACAAGAAAAATTTTTTAACTATGTGTGGTGATGGATGTTAACTAAACATTATGACGATCATTTTGCAACATATACAAATATAGAATCATTGCTGTATACACCTGAAACTAATATAATGTTATAAGCAAATTATACCTCAATAAAAAATAAATAATTTTTTTAAAAAGAGTAAACCCAAAAAAAGAGCTAAACAGTATTTTTTAAAAGTCAGAGATGCCATTTCTGGCTTCTGATGAAAGATCTTTGGAGTAGAATGATCATGAAGCTTAAGCTCCCTAACAAATGTTAATGATATCTCATGTCACATTGGGATGAGAAAACTGAACTGAGGGAGCACTTGCTTATGTGATAATTTTTGGTTTAAAAACAGAACATTAAAAACAGACAGAAAGAATTAAGTTGAACCCCTACATTACACCATATACAAAAATTAACTCAAATGGATAAAAGAACTAAATGTAAGAGCTGAAACTATAAAAATCTTAGAAGAAAACAGGTATAAATCTTCATGACTTTGGTTGAGGCAATGGTTTCTTAGATATAACACCAAAAGCACAAGTAGCAAAATAAAAAAGTAGATAAGCTTGACATCATCAAAATTAAACATGTTTGTGCTTCAAAGGACACCATCAAGACAGTGAAACTTTACCTGTGTGTGCTCTCAGGCAACAGGAAACTGCCTACATGAGCTCCAGGGGCAGGTGCAAGTTGCCACTGCGATCCTAGGCTCTAGAGGCAGGCCTGGGCTGCCAACACCAATAAGAGTCCTGCAAGCAGGTGCCAAGTGCTGCCCCTGTTGTCCCAGGAGTATGCAGGCTTCCTCTGCTGCTAAGAGACATGGGAGCAGGCACCAATCGCTGCCCTTGCTGTCACGGGAGTGCGTGGGCTGCCACATCTGCTAAGAGACCTGGGGCCAGGTGCCAATCACCGCTCCCACCATCCCAGGAACATGGACAGGCCGCCACACCTGCACACCCCATATCAAGGGGATAATCGTCAGCACAAGCTGAGAAAAGAGGCAGCAAGCATCCAAACTAAAAGCAGACCCTCAATTCCTGACAAGATGGCAGAGTAGAAGGACTTGAGCTCACCCCCTCTCATGAAAACACCAAAATTACAACTAACTGCTGAACAACCATTGACAAAAAAGACTGGAACCTACCAAAAAGATATTTTTACAATCAAAGACAAAGAAGAAGCCCCAATGTGATGGTAAGAGGGGCATTTCTGCAGTGTAATCGAATCCCATATCTACTGGGTGGGCAACCCACAAACTGGAGAATAATTATATCACAGAGGTTCTTCCACAAGAGTGAAAGTTCTGAGCCCCACATCAGGCTCCCAAGCCTGAGGGTCTGGCATCAGGAAGAGGGGCCCCCAGAGCATTTGGCTTTGAAGGCCAGTGGGGTCTGAGTGAAGGAGATCCACAGGACTGGGAAAAACGGAGACTTCACTCTTAGAGGGCACGCAAAAGTTTTCACATGAAGTGGTACCCAGCACAAAGCAGTGACTCCATAGGAGCCTGGGCTAGACCTACCAGCAGGTCTTGGAGGGTTTCCTGGGAAGACAGGGGTCGGCTGTGGCTCACTGTGGGGGCAAAAGCACTGGTGGCAGAGACCTCATGGAATGTTCATTGGCATTAGCACTCCTGGAGGTCGCCATTTTGGCACCGAGACCTGGCCTCACCCAACAGCCTGCAGGCTCCAGTGCTGGGATGCCTCAGGCCAATCAGCAGGGTGGGAACACAGCCCCACCTATCAGCAGACAGGCTGCCTAAAGTCATACTGAGCTCACAGCCACCTGTAAACATACCACCTGACACAGCCCTGCCCACCAGAGGGACAAGACCTAGCTCCACCCACCAGTGAGCAGGCACCATTCCCTCCAACCAGGAAACCTGCACAAGCCCCTGGACCAATCTCACCCACCAGGGACAGACACCAAAAGCAAGAGGCACTATGACCCTACAGCCTGTGGAAAAGGAGACCACAGACACAAAAAGTGAGACAAAATGAGAAGGCAGAGAAATATGGTCCAGGCAAAGGAACAAGATAAAAAACCCAGAAGAGCAATTAAGTGAAGTGGAGGTGGAGATAGGCAATCTACCTGAAAAAGAATTCAACGTAATGATAGTAAAGATGATGCAAGATCTCAAAAAAAGAATGGAGGCACAGACCAAGGAGATACAAGAAATGATTAACAAAGACCAAGAAGATGTAAAGAACAAACAGAGATGAACAATACAATAACTGAAATGAAGAATACACTGGAAGGAATCAACAGCAGAATAAATGAGCCAGAAGAATGAATAAGTGAGCTGGAAGACAGTGGTGGAAATCACTGCCAGGGAATAGAATAAAGAAAAAGAATGAAAAGAAATAAGGACAGTCTCAGAGACCTCTGGGACAACATTAAATGTACCAACATTCACATTATAAGAGTCCCAGAAGGATAAGAGAGAGAGAAAAAGGCTGAGAAGAGATTGTAGCTGAAAACATCCCTAACATGGGAAAGAAAACACTCACTCAAGTTCCAGAAGTGCAGAGAGTCCCATAGAGGTTAAACCCAAGGAGGAACATGCCAAGATGCATATTAATCAAATTGACAAAAATTAAAGACAAAGAGAAACTATTAAAAGGAACAAGGGAAAAGCAACATATAATATACAGGGGAATACCCATAAGGATATCATCTGGTTTTTCAACAGAAACTCTGCAGGCCAGAAGAGAGTGGCATGATATATTTCAAGTGATGAAAGGGAAACACCTACAAACAAGAATACTCTACCCAGCAAGGCTCTCATTGAGATTTGATGGAGAAAGCAAAAGCTTTACAGACAAGCGAAAGCTAAGAGAATACAACACCATCAAATCAGCTTTACAACAAATGGTAAAGAAACTGCTCTAGGGGGAAAAGAAAAGGATAGAACTAGAAACAAGAAAATTACCAGTGGGAAAGCTCACCAGTAAAGGCAAACATACAGTAAAGGTAGGAAATCATCCACACACAAATATGATATCAAAAGCAGCAATCATGAGAAGAGGAGAGTACAAATGCAGGATATTGGAAATGCATTAGAAATTAAGAGACCAGCAACTGAAAACAATCTTGCATATAAACAGACGGCTATATCAAAACCTCAGGGGAAGCACAAACCAAAGTCTACAATAGATACACACAAAAAAGAAAAGCAATCCAAACACAACACTAAATATAGATCAAAACACCAGTGAAGAAAATAAAAGAGGATGGGAAGAAAAAAGACCTACAAAAACAAATCCAAAGCAATTAACAAAATGACAGTAAGAATGTACATATCGATAATTACCTTAAATGTAAACGGATTAAATGCTCCAACCAAATGACATAGACGGGCTGAATGGATACAAAATAAGACCTGTATATATGTTGTCTACAAGAGATCCACTTCAGATCTAGGGAAACGTACAGACTGAAAGTTAGGAGATGGAAAAAGGTATCCCATGCAAATGGAAATCAAAAGAAAGCAGGAATAGCAATACTCATATCAGACAAAATAGACATTAAAATAAAGACTGTTACAAGAGACAAAGAAGGACATTACATAATGATCAAAGGATCAATCCAAGAAGATGATATAACAATTGTAAAAATATATGCACCTAACATAGGAGCACCTCAAAATATAAGGCAAATGCTAACAGCCATATAAAGAGAAATCGACAGTAACACAATAATAGTGGGAAACTTTAACATCCCACTTACATCAATGGACAGATCATTCAGACAGAAGATAAATAAGGAAACACAGGCCTTAAATGACACATTAAAGCAGATTGACTTAACTGATGTTTATAGAACATTCCATCTGAAAGCAGCAGAATACACATTCTTCTCAAGTGCACATGGAACATTCTCCAGGACAGATCACATGCTGGGCCACAAAGCAAGCCTCAGTAAATTTAAGAAAATTGAAATCATACTAAGCATCTTTTCCAATCACAACACTATGAGATTAGAACTCAATTACCAGAAAACAAAACTGTAAAAAACACAAACACGTGGAGGCTAAATAATATGTTACCAAACAACAAATGGATCACTGAAGAACTCAAAGAGAAAATCCAAAATTACCTAGAGACAAATGACAACAAAAACATGACAATCCAAAACCTATGGGATGCAGCAAAAGCAGTTCTAAGAGGGAAGTTTATAGAAATACAATCTTACCTCAGGAAACAAGAAAAATCTCAAATAAACAACCTAACCTTACACCTAAAGCAACTACAGAGAGAGGAACAAACAAAATCCAAAGTTAGTAGAAGGAAAGAAATCATAAAGATCAAAACAAAAAGAAGTAGAGTTGAAGAAAAAGATCAATGAAATTAAAGCTAGTTCTTTGAAAAGATAAACAAAATTGGTAAACCTCTAGCCAGACTCATCAACAAAAAAAAAGCAGAGGGTTCAAATCAATAAAATTAGAAATGAAAAAGGAGAAGTTACAACTGACACCACAGAAATACAAAGGATCATAAGAGACTACTACAAGCAACTATATGGTAATAAAATGGGCAACCTGGAAGAACTGGACAAATTCTTAGAAAGGTACAATCTTCCAAGATTGAACCAGGAAGAAATAGGGAATATGAACAGACAAATCACAAGCACTGAAATTGAAACTGTGATTTTAAAACTTCCAAGAAACAAAAGTCCAGGACCAGATAGCTTTGCAGGTGAATTCCATGAAATGTTTAGAGAAGAGTGAAAACTTATCCTTCTGAAAATCTTCCAAAAAATTGCAAAGTAAGGAACACTCTCAAACTCATTCTATGAGGCTGCCATCACCTTGATACCAAAACCAGATAAAGATACCACAAAAAAAGAAAATTACAGGCTAACAACACTGATGAACATAGATGCAAAAATCCTCAAAAAATACTAGGAAACTGAATCCAACAATACATTAAAAGGAGCATACACCATGATCAAGTGGGATTTACCCCATGGATGCAAGCATTCTTCAATATCTGCAAATCAAACAGTGTGATACACCACATGAACAAACTGAAGAATAAAAACCATATGATCAGTTCAATAGATGCAGAAAAAGCTTTTGAAAAAGTTCAACACCAATTTATGATTAAAAACCTTCCAGGAAGTGGGCATAGTGGGAACCTACCTCAACATAATAAAGACCATATATGACAAACCTACAGCTAAATTCGTACTCATTGGTGAAAAGCTGAAAGAATCTCCTCCAAGATCAGGAACAAGACTAGTATGTCCACTCTCACCACTTTTATTCAACATAGTTTTGGAAGTCTTAGCTATGGCAATCAGAGAAGAAAAAGAAATAAAAGGAATCCAAATTGGAAAAGAAGTTAAACTGTCACTGTTTTCAGATGACATGATACTATACATAGAAAATCCTAAAGATGCTACCAGAAAACTACTAGAGCTCACCAGTGAATCTGGTAAAGTTGTAGGTTACAAAATTAATGCACAGAAATCTGTTGCATTTCTATACACTAATAATGAAAGATCATAAAGAGAAATTAAAGTAACAATCCCATTTACCATCACATCAAAAAGAATAAAATACCTAGGAATAAACCTACCTAAGGAGGCAAAAGATCTTTACTCTGATAACAATAAGATGCCAATGAAAGAAATTGAAGATGGCCCAAACAGATGGAAAGATATACTATGTTCTTGGATTGGAAGAATCAACATTGTCAAAATGACTATACTACCCAAGGGAATCTACAGATTCAATTCAATCCCTATCAAATTACTAATGGCATTTTTCACAGAACTAGAACAAAAAATTTTACAAGTTGTATGGAAACACAAAAGACCCTGAAGAGCAAAAGCAATCCTGAGAAAGAAAAATGGAGCTGGAGGAATCAGGCTCCCTGACTTCAGACTATACTACAAAGCTGCAGACATCAAAGCAGTATGGTACTGGCACAAAAACAGAAATATAGATCAATGGAACAGGATAGAAAGCCCAGAAACAAACCCACGCACCTATGGGCAATTAATGTATGACAAAAGAGGCAAGAATATACAATGGAGAAAAGACAGTCTCTTCAATAAGTGGTGCTGGGAAACCTGGACAGCTACATTTAAAAGAATGAAATTAGAACATTCTCTAACACCATACACAAAAATAAACTCAAAATGGATTAAACACCTAAATGTAAAACCTGATACTATAAAACTCTTAGAAGCAAACTTAGGCAGAACACTCTCTGACATAAATTGCAACAATATCTTTTTGGATCCACCTCCTAGAGTAATGAAAATAAAAACAAAAATAAACAAATGGGACCTAATTACACTTAAAAGATTTTGCACAGCAAAGGAAACCATAGACAAAATGAAAAGACAACCCACAGAATGGGAGAAAATATTTGCAAATGAAGTGACTGACAAGGGATTAATCTCCAAAATATACAAGCAACTCATGCTGCTCTATATCAAAAAAAAAAAACACTCAATCAAAAAATGGGCAGAAGATCTAAATAGACGTTTCTCCAAAGACATACGGGTGGCCAAAAAGCACATGAAAAGATGCTCAACATTGCTAACTATTAGAGAAATGCAAATCAAAACTACAGTGAGATATCACCTCACACAGGTCAGAATGGCCATCATCAAAAAGTCTACAAACAATAAATGCCAGAGAGGGTGTGGAGAAAAGAGAATCCTCCTACACTATTGGTGGGAGTGTAAATTGGTGCAACCACTATGGATAACAGTTTGGAGGTTCCTTAAAAAACTAAAAATAGAACTACCATACAATCCAGAAATCTTACTCCTGGGCATATACCCAGAGAAAACCATAATTCAAAAAGATACACGCACCCCAATGTTCATTGCAGCACTATTTACAATAGCCAAGACTTGGAAGCAACCTAAATGTCCAATGCCAGAGGAATGGATAAAGAAGATGTGGTACATATATACAATGGAATATTACTCAGCCATTAAAAAAGGATGAAATAATGCCATTTGCAGCAACATGGATGGACTTAGAAATTATCATACTAAGTGAAGTCTGACAGAGAAAGAGAAATATCATATGATATCACCTATATGTGGAATCTTAAAAAAACATGATACAAATGAACTTATTTACAAAACAGAAACAGACTCACAGACATAGAAAACAAACTTATGGTTACCAAAGGAGAAACGTGGCAGGGAGGGATAAATTAGGAGCTTGGGATTGACATGTACACACTTCTGTATATAAAATAGATAATAAACAAGGGCCTACTGTATAGCACAGGGAACTCTACTCAGTATTCTGTAATACCTATATGGGAAAATAATCTGAAAAAGAATGGATATATATATAACTGAATCACTTTTCTGTATACCTAAAACTAATACAACATTGTAAATCAACTATATTCCAATATAAAAGAAAAATTAAATTTAAAAAAAGACAGTGAAAAGACTACTCACAGAATGGGAGAATATTTTTGCAAATCATATACCTTCTAAGGTCTTGTATCCAGAATGTGTAAAGTATTCTTACAACTCAATAATAAAATGACAAATAACCCAATTTCAAAATGGACAAAGGATGTGAATAGAAATGTCTCAAAAGAAGATATACAAATGGCCAATAAGCACATAAAATATCTCAAAATCATTAGTCCGTAGGGACCTGTAAACCTAAACCACAATATGATACCACTTAACACTAGGATGGTTATAATTAAAGACAAACAAACAAACAACACTTAAAAAAAAAAAAACCCAAGCATTGGCACAGATGCAGAAAAATTGGAACCCTCATACACTGCTAGTGAGAATATAAAATGTTGCAGCTGTTGTGGAAAACAGTCTGGCAGTTACTCAAATGGTTAAACGGTGTTACCATATGACCCAGCCACTCCACTATTAGATAAATGAGAACATAACTCCACACAAAAACTTGTACACACATGTCCATAGCAGCATTATTCACAAAAGCCAAAAAGCGGACACAATAAAAATGTCCATCAACTGATAAATGGATAAACAAAATGTAGTGTATTCATGCAATAGACTATTATTCAGTCATATAAAGAAATGAAGTGTTGACACATGCTACAACATGAATTGAACTTGAAAATATTAGGCTGAGTGAAAGAATCCAGTCACAAAGGAACACACTTTGTATGATTCAATTTACATGAAATGTTCAGAACAGGCAAATCTATACAGATAGAAAGTAAATTAGTGGTTGCCAGTGGCAGGGGCGGTGGAAGATCATGGCTAAGGGGCGCAGGGTTTCTTTGGAACGTGATGAAAATGTTCTAAACTTGATTGTGATGACAAATACAAAATTCTGTGAATATAGTAAAAGTGACTGAATTGTACACTTTAAATGTGTGAATTGTATGGTATGTGAATTATATCTCAATAAATCTATTTAAAAACATGCCCATAAATAATCCACAAAATTAAGGCTCTGGGAAACTACAGATAAACACTCCTTCAACAAACAAATGGCAAGAAAAAGTAAAACAGAGAGATAAAGTAGAAATCTATATTCAAAGAGATTTAAAAAATAAACTTACCAGTTTCCGTTTCTGGACCTTACTGGGATCTGAGTCAAACAAACTGAAAAAGAGAAAACATTTACCACATGTATGGGACAGCTGGAAATTAGGATACCAACTGAACATTTGATGATATTAAGGAAATACTGTTTGGTGTGATAAAGGTATTATGGTTCTGTCAAATTTTAAAAAGTCCTTTTATTTTATAACTGCAAAGTGAAAGATTTACCAATGAAATGATAAAATATAAGGGACTTACTTCAAAATAATCTAGATGAAACACAACTTGCCATGAACTGAATAGTTGAGGCTGGGTGATATATATATGGGGATCATTATGCCATTCTCTCTGCTTTGGTATAGATTTGAAGTTTTCCATTAATAAAATTTTTTAAAAATAAAAAATGCCTCAAAGCTGGAGGGGGTGCCCCTATACTCTGAAGAGGCTAACTATCACCCAGCCTGTACTTTGGGGGTGGCCTTTGGCTGCTGAGTTTGTAGTAAAAGTATGGGCAGAGTAGGGGCAGTGCAGGGGGTCTCTTGTACAGCTCTGCTGGAGAGGTCCCTCTATTACATGTAGAGCTGTTGTGGGGTACAATGGGGTATAGATGAGGAGCACCCTGAATGCCTTGGGAGGCTCTGGAGTCCCAGAGACCCTGAGTCTCTGGCCCAGGAGGTCAGTCATACTGAAGAATTTAGGCCCAGCACTACTGGCAGTACCCTGTGAAGCCCAAATAAATCTTTGACGATATGGAAGGAAGGGACGTTGGCTGAGATCATCCTGACTCCCTGAGTGGAGAGGACATCATTTGGGAACTCGGCCTCCAGACTCCCAAAGACACAATTTATGAGAAATAGTTGAACCACAGGGAATGTTTAATTTAAGGAAAAGGAGACTCATGGAAGTGGGGGAGTGGTAGAGTGGGTGCAAATAAGGGTTATGGTGGACAATGCAAGGGGACCTGGATAAAAACTTAGATTTGTCAGACTCTAGAGCCCAGAGGATTTGCCTCACCAGCAGTAAGACTAGAAAGAAATAGGTAATAAGAGAAAAATTAATACGATGAGGTGACTAAAATATACTTTGTCATTGTTTTATGCATTTCTTGGTGTAAATCCAAAATGGATTTAAAGCCATTTATAATACAGGACATGCATGGAATACGTCTTCTAAAACAATGGTTTAAAACTATTTAGAATCACGTAAAGAGAATAAGTAAACTGACCATAATGACTGTGACAGAGTTTGATCAGAAAATTTAGTTGTTCTTTCATGCTCTCTCTGTGAGCAGCCATAACAGTTGCCAGATTGAGTTTCCAGCATAGAAGTGACTACAGTAATGCAGAAGTAGCAGTGGTATGAATAGTGGTTTCCTCACCACACCAGTTGTGCAGTGAATTTTTGGTTGTTGAACTTGGAAACGTAGCTCTATACCTGATTCTCCATGCCTCACAGCGATTCTGTCAGCTACTAAATATTCTTTCTTCCAACTTAGTTTTTTATCAATTATAACTTATACACAGTTAAATATACAAATCCTAACTGTACAGGTCAGTGAGTTTTGACAAATGTATACACTGTGTTAACCAACATCCCAATCAAGAAACAGAACATTACCATCACTCCAAAGGATTTCCTCATTCCTCTTTTCAGTAAACCCACATTCTCTCTGCCCCAGGCAATCATTATTCTGCTTTCAATCACCATACCTTCATTCTGTATTTTCTAGAATTTCCTATAAATTGAGTCATAGTATGTATTCTTTTGTGTCTAGCTTCATTAGCTCAGCATAATGTTTCTTTTTAAAATACAAATAGTTGGCATTTAATTAATAGTTTTTTCTCAGTTTTGACAAATGTACCATGGCTTTGTAAGATGTTAACATGAGGGGAAGTTGGGTGGTGGTTATATGGGAAATTTCTGCACTCTGCAATTTTTCTGTAAATGTAAAATTGTTCCAAAATATGTAGTTTATTTAAAAATAGAAGCAAGGCGTAATGTCTTGGAGATTGATCCATGTTTGTCACTTGTAATTCATTTCTTTTTTATGGTGAGTAGTATCCCATTTTATGGATGTACAGTTTGTTTATACATTTGCCTATTGATGGACGTTTGGATTGTTTACAATTTGGAGTCATTACAAATAAAGCTGCTATAAACATTTGTGTACAAAATGCTGTATGAATTTGTATTCTCATTTCTCTCAGGTAAATAACTAGAAGTGGGATTACTGAGTCATAGGGAAAGTGTATTTTTAACTTTAGAAGAATCTACTAAATAATTTTCTAAAGCAACTGTGCCATTTTATTTTGCCATCAACAAGGTATGAGAGTTCAAATTTCTCCACATTCTCACCATCATTTGATGGTATCATTCTTTTAAATTTTATATATTTGTATTGGTGTGAAGTGTTTTGTCTTTGTGATTTTTCCTCTTCATCTAAAGAGTAAATGATATTGAGCATATTTTCATGTGTTTATTGGTCATTCATGTATCTTCTTTTGTTAAGTACACATTGAAGTCTTTTGTCTATTTCTAATTGGGCTTGTTTGTGCTTTATCTTTCAAAGAGTTCTTTATGTATTCTAGATACCTAACCTTTGTAAGGTATATGTATTGTGACTATTTTCTCTTCCAGTCCATGGTTTACATTTTCATTTTTATAACAATGTCTTTGATTGTAGAAGTTTTTAATGCTGATGAAGTTCAATTTATCAATTTTCTTTTATAGTTAATGATTTTTTCTGTTTTCTATCATCCTAACCCAAGATCATGAAGATATTGTCCCATGTTTTCTTCTTTCAGCTTCATAGTTTTAGCATTTATGTTTATGTCTATGATTCATTCTAAATTAAATTTTGTGTGTGGTATGAGGTAAAGTTTGAGCCTCATTTTCTTCAATATTCAATGGTTTACGAGACTTCCTTTCCTATTTAATGGCATTGGTGACCTTAGATAAAAGTAACTGAAGTAATCAAGGCAGTGTGGTATTGGCAGAAGGACAGACACCTAGATAATTGGAACTGAATTAAAAAGTCAGAAATAGGGCTTCCCTGGTGGTGCAATGGTTGAGAATCTGCCTGCCAATGCAGGGGACATGGGTTCAAGCCCTGGTCTGGGAAGATCCCATATGCCACGGAGCAACTAAGCCCGTGCACCACAACTACTAAGCCTGCACTCTAGAGCCCGCAAGCCACAACTACTGAACCCACATGCCTAGAGCCCACGCACCACAACAAGAGAAGCCACTGCAATGAGAAGCCCAAGTACCACAACAAAGAGTAGCTCCGGCTCGCCGCAACTAGACAAAACCTGTGCACAGCAACAAAGACCAAACGCAGCCAAAAATAAATAAATACATTTATTTTTTAAAAAGTCAAAAATAGACCCACGCAAATAAATATATCCAAATAATTTTTGACAAAGGTGCAAAATCAATTCAATGGAGTAAGGATAACCTTTCAAGCAATTGTCCTGGAGCAACTGGACATCCAGAGGCAAAAATATAAATCTCAACCTAAGTCTCACATTTTACAAAAGATCACTCAAAATGGATTGTGGACTTAAATACAGGATACAAAACTATAAAACTTTTAGAAAAAACTGAGAAAGTTATTTGGGATATAGGTTTGGGCAAAGAGTCCTTAGACTCAACACCTAAAGCATAGGCAATAAAAGAAACATTGATAAATTGGACCTGATCAAAATTCAGAACTTTTACTGTATGGAATACTTAGGAGGATGAAAAAAAAAAAGAGAAGCAACAGAGAAAGAAAAAAAACCACATATCCAGCAAAGGATTAGTATCTTAAATACTTAAAGAGCTCTCAAAACTCAACCATAAGAAATAATTCAAGCAAAAACTGGGCAAAATACATGAAGACACATTTCACTGAAGATGATATACAGGTAGCTGATAAGCATATGAAAATTTTTTCACCATCATTAATCAGCAGGGAAATGCAAATTAAAACCACAATGAAATATTACTATAGACCTATCAGAACAGCTGAAATAAAAAATATTGACAACACAAAATGTTGGAAAGGTTGCATAGAAGCTGGATCTCTCATACATTGCTGGTGGGGATGTAAAATGGCATAGCCACTCTGGAAAACTGTTTGGTAGTTTCTTAAAATATTAAACATGTAACTAGTATATAACCCAGTAATTGTATTCATAGGCATTTAGTCCAGAAAAGTTAAAACTTGTGTGCACACAGACACCTGTACATGAATGTTCATAGAAGCTTTATTCACAATACAAAAATACTGAAAACAGCCCAAATGATCTTTGATGGGTGAATGATTGAACAAACCAAAAATAAAATAAATAAATAATGATATATGTGTAGGTCTATTACTGGATTCTAATTTTTTCCACTGATTTATTTGTCATTTCTTAGTCCAGTATCACACTGTTTTGATAAGTGTAGCTTTACAGTAAGTCTTGGAACCAAGAGCAATAAGTTCTACGACCTTTTCACTCTTTTTAAAGATTTGCTGAGAGCCCCAAGATATATGTTTGCTCATTCCAACATCTACACAGCTTTGCCTCCTGAGCTCAGTGAGACTGCCAAACTCAGGTGGGAATCCCAGCTCTCCGTGTTGGGGTCAGGAAATTGTCAACAGGCAAAGAGCTCACGTGATTCTGAGGGCTTACATTGTGAGTTTCTTTTCTGTGGATCACAGTCACTGTGCTGAGTATTGTTCAATAACTGTAAACAGCTTCCTTACATATCTTATGCAGTTTGACAATTTTTTGTAACAGCAGGAGTGCTAGTCTAGTGCCATTCACAGTATAGGTTTATTAAACGTTTTTCCTGCTTAAATCATCCAGACTCAGCTTTTTTTTTTTTGCAGGCAACTAAGAGCTGTGACTGATGCAAGTCACCAATTTATGCTACACTCTAAATAGGTTCTTAGCATTCATTACATGATTTAATCTTCATTTAAAGGAATCTTTCCTTAAGAAAGCAAAGCAGTGGGCAAGAGGCATTTCTCACGGTGGTATGAGGGGTAAAGGGAGAGAGGTTTCAGTGAGAGAAGCTTTCTAAATGGAGGAAGCATGTATAAATGCACAGGAGACTGAGCATGATATGAAATAAAGTATGACACCTTTGGCATTTTCAAAGGATTAATTCTTAGACTTTCATAAATTCTCCTAATCCAATAAAAGCATTATAATGTAGAATTTCCTCCATAAAATGCAGTAAAATGCAATGGTTTATATAGTATACAACCTATAGGATGGTCTTAAGTGCCCCTCCCATCCCTATTAAGATGGGTACCTCTGGGATAACCAGCCATCCTCGTTTTAGCAAAGTCTCACATCCCAGGGAATCTCTCAGTCCTAGCCAAACTGGGATGATTGCTCACTCTTGAAAATTGTCCTTTAATATAATGTGACATCACTCACTTAGCTACAGTTGATTGGTTCTGCATAGGCACCAGACTTAAACTTGGCTGATGAATCCCTCCCTCAGATTTATGGATATGGGACCACAGTGTCTGTGGCAACCCTGGAGGTGCCTTGCAGATTTTCTTTCAAGAAGAAACCTACTGTGAGGAATGTAGTCACCCAACAGCCTCCAACTGTAACACTATTAGGATATTTTTGCATCATTTGATCCAAGACCATTCCCATCCCAGCATCTCCAGCCATTTTCTGAGCACAGGAGTGATACTAGGGCCATTTCTGTCCAATGCTGGATTCATCTAATCAGCAACCTTTGCTCTGGATTCCCCAGTTGGACTGGCTGTTACTTCCATAGAGTTGCACTGCAATCTCAGGCACTTCCTACCCATTCCCCCTTCATTTCCTATCCTTTAACAAGCATCAGACCTGTGTTGTGGTCTGAAGTCTCTCCCTGCCCACCCCTGCTCCTCCTCTTTATATTCCTAATCATTACCCACAATAAATCTTTAGATGCCAACTTGGCATCTGCTTTTCAGATGATCCAACCTGGCATAGTGTTCTCCAGTGGTTGAAGCTGTAAGATGAAAATTTAAGAAGGTGTCAGTAACCATATTTCCTGTTGCATGGACCTAAGAAACAAAAGGAGCTCTGGAGGGATGGGGAGAGAGGGAGAGAAAGGGAGAGAAAGAGAGAGGAAGAGAGAGGGAGAGAGCTCCAAATAAATGTATGAGGAAGAATAGAGATTAAAGAATGATAGTCTTGATGGCATTTGAATCCTTGGTTTTGGCCATTCTTGAGGCCTAACTGTACCTTGTTCTTTCCAAGTTCTGATTGCTCCACTCCTAGAATTTTGTGAGACACCCCATTACCTTTCCATAAATTTCTCTTTCACTTAAGTTAGTTTCAGGTAGGTTTTTGTCAATTTAAACTAATGAAATGCCTCTTCAGTGTAAACTTATTGTACAGGCTACTAAATTTGTGCTGAATCATATTTCTGTTGAGAGTCAGAAATGTCCATATCCTGTTCATATCTTCATATACAAAATTAACACACTTTTCAGGTTTTACCAAATTTTTATCCATCAGTAGATGAAGGAAATTTTGCATGGCCTAGACGATTTCTTCTGAAAAGTTTTAGCACTCATTTGTTTCTGTATAGAGTGTATAGTAGAATTGTTGTCATAGACCAAAGCCTCAGCCAAATTCAACATTGCACTGTGTACAGAATATTTATTTTCTGGCTAAAGTCACTTTTAGTTACATAATAAAAGTTACTTTTATTATGAATGTTCATTTTCTTTCTTTCTTTTCTTTATTTTTTAACCTTTCAAAGATCACTGGTAGTTGGTCCTTTTAAAGACCATTTTGACGAATAAAAATTCAAAATTACAGTACACACTTTGAATCACTTTTCAACAACTCTTAAGGTTATGAACAGGATTAGAAAGCATGAAAGTTTCACTAAGATGCTGATAAAACCAAGATGTAGATGTTGGCCAGAGTTGGTGGCTCCCACATACCTTTCTTATACAATAGCCCATGCAACAGATGGTGGTAATTTAGTCTAGAGAAGGGATTGTCAAATTAGAGCCCACAGGCCTAATTCTGCCTCCTGTCTATCTTTGTAAATAAAGTTTAATTAGAACATATCCACACTCATCATCTAAATATTGTCTGTGACTACTTTTGCTCAATGAACATGGATTTGAATAGTGGCAGACAGACTGCATGTGCCCCACAAAGCCTAAAATATTTACTGCCTGACCTTTTCCTAAAAAAAAAATTGCCAACACTTGGCCTTAAGTATTAGCAGTACAAGTGGAGACAAATAAATGAGCAGATTATATTTTTGGAATCAGAGCAGGAACAAGCCTGGTGAGTTCTAGTAACATAAAGGAAGGAAGGCCAGAGTGGCTAAAACATAGAAGGACCCAGACACTATCATTGGTTTTTTTCTTTTCTTATTTTGTAGCACATTTATACCTATTGCTTTTTACTCAGACATTAACTCATTTATTCAACAAATGTTCTTTAAGTTCCCACTCTGTCCTAGACACTATGTTAGCTTCTTCACACAAACACACACAAATCATAATAAGGGAAACCAACGAGTAAGCAATTATAACAGAGGGGGAATGATTTAAGTGATGCAAAGAGGAGGAAATAAACTTTTGTTTCACTACCTATTCAATATTTATCTGATATGCCATATCACCTTCCCCAAATTGTACCTGAACCACACCTTCCCTGGTTGGTCATGCCTCCCCTCCAGTCACTAAAATGCATCACCATCATAGCAGCTAATACTCATGGAGCATTTACTGTGTGTCAGATACGGCCAGGTACTTTACACATATTGTCTCATTTCATCACCACAAACCTGTAATATAGATACTATTATTATGCTCATTTGTGGTAGGAAATTGAGGGTTAAAGAATTGAAATCCTTTGCCCAAGATCTCATATGTGCTCCAGAAAAGAGCACTCATGTCAACTATTTTCTACTTCCTGTGCTCTGGCTTGCTGCTGATGCCTAATGTTAAGATCATTGCTGCTTAATGGTATCACCTACCAAAGGCACCACCACCACTGCCAATACCAACCAATGTCTGTGCCAAAGTCTTAAGTCTAGAGCATTAATATTTGGGTCCAGGATATTGTTTCTTGAAGCTCTTAGTATTGTTTCTGATAGATGCCAAATATCTGAGAACAATGAACATATTTTGTGAAAGAGTTCTTTGTAGTTTTTACTTGTGCTTTTATTACAGTTCTTACCCTCCAATCTGGAGCCAGATTACCTAGGTTTGAATCTCAGCCCTGACACTTAACTACTGTGTGATCCTGCTGAAATTGCTTAACTTCTCTGTGCCCCAGTTTCCTTATCCTTAAATCAGGAATAACAGTAATATTTATCTTAAGTGTTTGTTATAAACACTTAGCTCAGCATTTGGCATATAGCACAAATTTAATAAATGTTGGTTACTATTATTAAGGCAGCTGGCTTCTTTTTCCGACTCTTAAACAGGCTTTATCTATCAACCTCTTGCCTCTTTCTGAGTACTTTCTATCTGTTGAGTTCACCTTTATTGATCTTATCACTCTAATTGCTACTGTCATGTTCTTTCCTACTACAGGACCTTTGGTCATACTGTTCCCTCCATCTGGGATGTTCCTTTTCTTGCTGCTTGGCCAATTCCTATTTGTTCTTAAACTCTATAAGGGCATGAACTCTATCTGTTTTGTTTTGTTTGGCTCTGTTTTTTTTTTTTTTTTTTTTTTTACCATTTTACACCCAGTGCTTAATACTGCACCTGGGGTTCGGTAGACACTCCTTAATGTTTGCTGCCTGAATGAGTACCAGTCTATCATCTTACTTTATTCAGTTATTCCTCTGTATATTAATTCACATCCTAGCTATAGCCTTTTTTCTTTCTACTCACTGGTTTACACAATTCTAAACAAATATTCAATAAACACAATATTTGTTAGGTCTGGGCTAGGGACTTGGAATATAAATTTGAAAAACATGAATTTTCTGCTCTCAGGAAGGTACGTGCTCATTGGGGGACACAGGCATGCAAAGAGAGAAATGATAATCCAAAGTGATAAGTGGTATAATTGAGGCCTGTGCTGGATACATTTGTCATATTGGACCCACGAAAAAGGATCAATTTTCCAAATAGACAAATAGGGGTAAAGCCTCTGGCAGCAAGAATTCCAGGGTAAAAGTATGAAGGTTTTTTTTTTTCTTTTGTTGATTCTGACTCTACAAATCTTTTCCTTTATTATTACCCTTTTGAGTAACAACTTTAATCTCCAATAACTACAATACTGCTCACTTTCCCATTTTCAATGTCTATACATTACATTTCTTATGAGTTGTCGCTCTCAATTTTTTCCCTTTGCCCTGAATTTACATTGCACATACTATTTCAGTGAATTTTTTTGTCCTTCTTTGTAATATGTACTGTTCTTCAATTTTTACATGCACAAGATATGAACTCTTAACGGCTCGTTCCATTCTAGTGCTCAATGTACTTAACACGGTACCTGGACCTTGGATTCAAGGTGCTCAAGTAAATTGGTGGGAGTCCAGCAGTGGAGTGGTATGCGATATAAGTTCAAGAAAGTGGTGGAGGGATATTGGAAGAATTTAAGTTCCAGCGACCCTCGATAAACCACCATAAATAGGAGCGTACTGGGAGGAGTCCTGAAACGGCAAGCAAGGCGACCTAGGTTTTACACGCATACTTTTATAGGTCTATCTATCCTCCCGTCTGCGCCTGTGGTTCCAAATCTGCTAAGTGAAGGCAATCAACCAGAGCGGCTCAGCTCAGCCCTGTTGCATCAGAGGCTCTAGCACGCTCCGCAGCCCGCTTGGTCCCAGACGCGCGAGGCCCCCACCCTGCATGGCCGGAAGGAGCGGGGCGGGGCCTCCAGGCTAGGCGCTGGGTCCGAGCGCGCTGGGGGAGGGG
Source organism: Mesoplodon mirus (assembly GCF_964341445.2). Classification (NCBI taxonomy): domain Eukaryota; kingdom Metazoa; phylum Chordata; class Mammalia; order Artiodactyla; family Ziphiidae; genus Mesoplodon; species Mesoplodon mirus. The sequence goes on along the minus strand of NC_138981.1, from coordinate 140,254,813 downwards.
AGCGCGGAGCCGACAGTTTCAGGGCAAAAAGCAAAAGGCGGGCGCAGGGCTGCCTTCCGAGGTTCTCTTTGCTTGCAGCTCCTCCCGCTTTGCTGAATTGGGAGTCGCGACCTCCGGCACAGGTGGGTGACGCCCTGTGGATCGGCGAAGGGGTGTTCTGGGTGGGTGCGATGAGTGGATTTGCCCAGCCGCTGGCTTTCAGGCCTGGCGCAGTGAGAGGCGGCTGCTCGGCCTCGGGGTGTTGGTACTCACCTTTACCCTGGCAGAGGAGAAGGCCACTTGTGCCTTGCCGCAGGGCTCTCGTCACGGTTTGTGCCAGCTGCGCGAAACACAGCCCGCCCGGAGATCAGCGCGGGGTCAGATGGGCCTAGTGCTTGGGAAGAGCTGGAAGAGCTGGAGCAACCTTGCGCTGGGACTGACGCCCAGAGTACATTGTCTCAAACTCGATCGGACTTCCCTGTCCTGGGTCTGTCATTGACTGTGTCTAGCTTTCGGCGAGTCCCTACCCTCTCCCTGCTTCACTTTGCTGGGCAGTGCAGTGGAAGGTGGAACTCGGCTGTCTGCAAGAGCTTGCAGCACTGACTTTCTTTCTTGGTAATGTTTTCTGCCCAGATTTTACCCTTTCTCTGCCCCTCCTGAGCAGGAAACCTAGCAAGAGTCAGGAGTAGCAGGGCAGGGCATTGGGGAAGCTAGGCAAGGCAGCTCTTTCTCTGTTCTGAAAACAACTCTGAAAAGCCTATTTAGGCTTACTTACTTTACTGACTGCCCTGAAAACTGGAAACAACATTCATTCAATGCCTTGGTTGAATGTTAACTCAAGAATGCGCTTCTGAATGCCTTACCATTAAAGATTTTAACCAGAGGACAGATGATTGACCAAAACCTTATGGGTTGAATGAGCATAGTACACTGCCTGATGAAAGTCTAATCATAAAAGACTTGGTGACTTAACTATATACTCAAGCACTGAAAGACAAACTTGAGCTCCCATGTGTGGGAATACTTCCATATTCCCTTCCCATACAGCAGTCTTTTAGGGTTGCCTCTTAGCTTAGTATTGCACTTTCAGGAAACACCGTAGTAAAAATTACACTTTATTTTACATTAACTTAACTATAAAGGCAAAGAATTAGAAACACTATGGAAGGACATTGTGCTGTCATTCTGATTCTTCCTCATTAAGGAACTGGTGATAATGATAACGGCAACCATATATTATGCAAAACACTGTAATCTTCACAACCATGAGAGGTAAATGTGCTTATGTATCATGATACTTAAAGAGGTTATACTTTATCCCATAACCAGTATGATGAAGGGAATTTTCAATTTGTCAGTTGAGTCTGGGGGCGTCTTTTGCGTGTCCCACCTCATCCTCTATTTCTGGGAAGGGTGGACTGGGAGGCATCACTTCCTGGTTTTGATATCTATATCAGGAATCATAAGCAGTTCTGTATCTCTGCTTGTCAACCCTGGGAACAGCAGTAAAATATCCAAATTGGTCACTCACTGTCTGCAGTGTTTCTGGCAGCTGTGTTTTCTGCCTGCCAGGATGGGGGGTGGGTGGAGCGGTGGGCCCTGGATTAATAAACCCCCTCGGATGGGAAACGTCTCTTTCTGCTTGGAGCCAAAGTGAACATAGACCCACCAGTTGGGCACCATTGTGACCCTCTTTCTACAACGCCAAACGTCCCCCATGCTTATATGGGCTGTACATGTACCTGCCATTGCCCACGTGTAAAGAATTTACAGGGTGAGAGGCTTTGGGCAAAACCTGATCTCTGCCACAGCTGCAGGGTTTAGGCAAGGAGCGGCCACCGGTATGAATGTGAGTGTTCTTCAAGGTGTGGGACCTGTTGATTTCCCAAATGTTCAATAGAGTGAGAGGGAAGTTCCGATAGACATCTGCTGAGCTGACCTTGTGGGTGAGTATAGGACTGGCTGTTTGGCAGGACCTGGTGGATGCATTGGCCATATTTTTACTCTGTTCATTCATTCTTTCACTCCAAAGGCAATCAATGAATGCTTACTCTGTGCCAGGATGCTGACCCACTCACTGAGATTAGCCGCACAGGAGGACAGTAAGTTTGAGAGGACAACAGGAATTCAACTTGAAGCATGTTAAGTCTGAGGCATCCTCACTCTTCCCCATTCCCGATATCTAATCAGTACAAAATCTTGTCACTTCTGCATCCTGAATATTGTTTTAAACCCATCCACTTCTCTTTGCCCCCACTACTACTCAGAATTTCAACCCAGCAACATTCTTTTTCTGTTAATTTTTAAAATGTTTATTGTAAAAGACCCAAATCCCTGCTTGACCCTCAGCCCTCATGGGAAAACCACCATAACCATGGCAACAATGACAACATCAACAACATACTCTGTAGGACCCATAATAAATTGTGTCAGTTGACACAGACTTTATTTTCTCTACTTCCCAAAGTGTTTTTAAAATTTTGTATCGAGATATAATTTACACACCATAAATTTGACTCATTTTATGTGTACATTCAAGGATTTTTAGTAAATTTATCGAGTGGTGCAACCATCCCTACAATCCAATATTAGATATTTCCATCACCTCAAAGGCACCTCTCTCTTGCCCATGTGCACTTAGTCCCCATTACCACCCTAGCCCCTGGGAACCACTAATCTTCTTCTTGTCTCTATGGATTTGCCTATTCTGGACATTTCACATAAATGGAATCACACAGTATGCAGTCTTTTGTGACTTGCTTCTTTTACTTAGTGTGACGTTTTCAAGTTTCATCCATGTTGTAGTGTGAATCAGTACTTCGTTACTTTTGATGGCCGAATAATGGTATATAATATATGTATATACCACCTTTTGTTTATGGACATTTGGGTTATTTCCACCTTTTGGCTATTGTGAATAAGGCTGGTATGGACATTTACGCACAAGATTTTGGTTGCACGTATGTTTTCGATTCTCTTGGGTAGGTACCTAGGAGTGGAAGTGCTGGCTCATATAGTAACTGTATGTCTAGTCTTTTGCCAAAGTATTTTCCAAAGGGGCTGCACCATTTTATATTGATTACATTTACATGCACCACCAGCAGTGTATAAAAGTTGAATTTCTCCACATCCTCACCAATGTTTGTTATTTTTCCTTTTAAAAAATTTATAGCTGCCCTTGTGGGTGTGAAGTAATATCTCATTTGGAATTTGATTTGCATTTCCCTAATCATAATGATATTGAACATCTTTTCATCTGTTTCTTGTCCATTTGTATATGTTCTTTGGAGAAAAGTCTATTAAATATTTTGCCCATTTTTCAATAAGGTTTTTTCCCTTCCTATTATTGAGATGTAAGAATTCTTTATATATTTAAGATACAAATCCTTTATCAGGTATATGATTTGAAAATATTTTTTTCAGTCTGTGACTTATCTTTTCATTTTTTAATTGTGTCTTTTGAAAGACAAAGGTTTTGAATTTTTTTAAGTTCAATTTATCATTTTTGTTTTGTAAATTCTACTTTTTGGTTAAGAACACTTTGCTTAATCCAAGGTCATGAAGATTTTCTCCTATATTTTCTTCTGCAAGTTTTATAGTTTTATCTTACATTTATGTCTAATCCATTTTGACTTCGTTTTTTTTAATTGAAGTATAATTGACCTACAACACTATGTTACTTCCAGGTGTACAGTGTGGTGATTTGATATTTCTATACATTACAAAACGATCACCATGATAAATCTAGTTACCACCTATCACCATACAAAGATATTATAATGTTACTTACTATATTCCCTATGTGTACATTAAATCCACAAAATTTATTTATTTTGTAACTAGAAGTTTGTACCTCTTAATCTCTCTTACCTGTTTCTCTCATCCGCCCTTACCTCTCTCCCCTCTGGCAACCACCAGTTTGTTCTCTGTGTCTATGAGCCTGTTTCTGTTTTGTTAGGTTTATTCATTTGTTTTGTTTTTTAGATTCCACATAGAACTGAAATCACATGGTATTTCTCTTTCTGTTTAACTTATTTCACTCAGCATTATAACCTCTAGGTCCATCCATGTTGTTGAAAAAGGCAAGATTTCATTCTTTTTTTATGCCTGAACATTATTCCTGTGTGTGTATGTGTGTGTGTGCATGTGTGTGTGAGTGTATACCACATCTCTTTATGCATTCATCTATCAATGAACACATAGGTTGCTTCCATATCTTGGCTATTGTAAGCAATGCTGCATTGAACACAGGGGTGCACATATCTTTTCAAATTAGTACTTTCACTTTTTAGGGTATATACCCAGAAGTGAAATTGCTAGATCATATGGTAGTTCTATTTTTAATTTTAAAAGGAACCTCCATACTGTTTTCCAGAGTGACTGTACCAATTTACATTCCCACCAACAGTGCACAAGTCTTCCCTTTTCTCCACATCCTAACCAACACTTGTTATTTGTTATGTTTTTAATAATAGCCATTCTGACAGATGTGAGGTGGTATCTCTTTGTGGTTTTGATTTGCATTTACCCGCCTCCACAGGGATTAGACCTACATCATGGCCCAACAGCTGTCCCAGTCTTTTCAGACTCTGTCTCCATTTTCTCTCACATATGTTTCCCCTGATAAACCACTTGTACATCTCTTCCTGTCATGGCATCTCCTTCTCAGAGGACCTGAACTAATTCAGTTATCAACATTACAAATTGGGAGATTTCTTATATAATATGCATTTCTGGCTCCTCTCAAATCTGGCAATATTCGGACTGTCTGGCAATAATTAGCTAGAGCTGAGTAGTGGCTAGGATTTTTGGACAGATCAGGCATTCTTCAGTTCACCACTCTTACCACAATCCCCTATTGTCTCTTATACTTTACCTATTTATGTTACTTGCCTAGCCCCTGTGGACATTTAATTTTGAGGCCCTGATGTAAAGCAGCATTCTTTTAACTCATGTAATGCAGTATATTATTGCACTAGTTAAACACAGACACAGATATGACAGATAATCTCAGCTTAGAGCTTTCGTATTGGCCTACTTTACATCAGATATCTTCATGAATAATTCCCTTTTTGTTCAAATGTCATTTTGCTCATTAAAGTCTACCCTGATCACCTGTTTAAATGTCCGACTACCTCCAGCACATCCCTTTATCCTGCCATATAGCTTTTATTGCCTTCTAATATACTATATAATTTACTCATTTATTATGTTTATCTTTGTCTACCACTTTCCGCTAGAGGATAAGCTCCATGAAAGCAGGCATTTTTGTCTGTTTTGCTCACTGATAAATTCCAAGTGCCTAAAATAGTTCCTGGCACATAGTTGACACCCAATAAATATTTGTTAAATGAATTGTGCAGGAAAAATGAGAGGAAGAATATGGTAGGCAAAGGAAACAACGTATGTGAAGGCCCTGAGGCAGTGGGCAAGATAGATGGGGCCAATTATGTGAAGCCATTGTAAAGAGATGACTCAATCCTTCTGTCTGCCCTCAAGGAGCTTTCAGCAAATGGGAAGAGAAAAATAAACAGGCAATTATTATATGTGTTGTAAGTGCACTAATAAGGGTATGCACAAAGAGCTGCGAAAACACTGGGTAGGCAGCTACTAACTCTTCCTAGGGGAGTTAGGAAGATTTTACAAAGGTGACATTTGAGCTAGGTCTCAGGCAGGAGAGTGACATGATGAAAGTGTTTTAAGAAGATTAATCTGGCAATAGTATGGAAAGTGGATTGGAATATGGATAGAATGGAGGCAAGGAAACCATCTAGTCTATGGCAGTAGTCCAGGTATGAGGTGATGAAGGCACCTATAGGAATGGAAAGAGAAGGACAAATCTGAGAGACATTTGGAAGGAAAAATTGACAGGAGCTAAATGGACTCTTGGCTTTAAGCCTTTTAGGGGGTAATGCTTCTTCCTTAGTAATAACCATGAAAAGATTCAGATTGACCTATTATGTAATTGCTTATTCTGACTAGAATTTCTAGCTATGGCTGTTCTCCAAAAGTTTCTGTTATTATGATTGATACTTGTTGGACTTTAATTTACATTAAGATGGCTTTAGACTCTAAAGGTTGGGAAGCTCTCAAAAACATCATTTTGACTATGAAACAGCAAATTATTCTATTAAAGCAGAAATGAGGGAAGCTATGGGGTTCCAAGGGAAGTTTTACAATGACCTAATAGTTGCTATTTTTTTAAGAATAATATATAAAAGATGGAAAAGAAGGATGAATATAACAGGTGGCACTTGCCTGAAGGATTAGTATTTGGATGGATAAGCCCCCAAATTACCTCAGGCTTGTATAAATACATATTTGCAAAGACAAGAAGAACAATTTTAACTACGTTCTCAGAAAGAAAAAGTACATGTGTCCTGAGATGGATAAGTTATAACTTGATATTGTTAAACTATTCTCAATGATCAAAAGAATTAAGGAGAATAAGGACAGGTGCTTTAACACTGAATTTATATAAGTATATTACCACTTCTAACCAAAGGAAAAGGAGGAAGAGTTTTCAATCTACTAATCAATAAGCTAAATATGTCCTGGGTTAGCTTCTAGAACAGATTTTCAAGTAAGTGAGTACTTAGAAAATTACACAGTGTTATCAACAAACAAAGACGTTCCACACAAATCTAGTTTTTATTTCTGATTATTAGAGGTGTTTATGGAAATAAGACAGATATAACATATACATTGAATGAATGAATGAATGAATGAATGAAACTTCAGCAAGATTTTTTTTGGGGGGGATTAGCAGTTTTTATTCTAGTGGAGGCGACCTCGGTTGTGGAAGGGCTTGCCAAAGCCCAGGTTTTAAGTGGGTTCCCCTGAATGGCTAGATGGCATTGCCCACAAATAGATCCCACTGAACTCTCTGGGCTTGCATTAAGGACAATAACTTAAGAATCAGTTCAAAAGTTTGAATATCAAACTTGCTTTCTTTTCTTTTTTTTCCTGGCTACTATTCAATTTGCTGATATTTTTAGGAAAGTTTTAAGCAACTATTAATCAGCCACTAACCAGAATATAAACATTCAATGTTCAAGTATTTTTCCAGTAAGATTTTAACAAGTCTTTTATGACACCCTTGTGAACAAGAATTATGAATCCATGTTGATGGGTTATATAATTAATACAATTATGTATTAATTAATTAAATTACCATACTAAAAGAGTGCTGATAGCAGACCATAAGCAAAGGAAGAGTTTTAGATGGCCTGTTGCAAACCCTACCTTTGGCTTGACATCATCAATATTTTTATTACTTACTTAACTGAAGATTTAGAGCAGACATCTTACCAGATTTAAAGAGGCTATGAAGCTGGAAGAAAAGTAATTCAATCCAATGTCCACAAACATTTATGAAATTCTCTTAAGTACTAGAAACCATGCACACTGTTAGGGTACAAACATGAATGACCCAGAGGTCTTCACATTGAGATGTGTCCAAGTATTACTGGCGGGAAAGACATAAAAACATATAATTTCAACAAAATATATTGAGAAAGAAAACAGAGGCATAAACAGACTATAATGAGAGAACAAAAGAAAGCTACTAGTTCATTCTGTGACTTTAAGGAAGAATTCTTAGATGAGATGATATCTCCACTGATTCTTGAAAGACGTATAAAAGACAGAGTAGGAACGGCTTCCAGTTTGAGGGAACAAAAAGCATGAACATGGGTGTCTCAGAATTAGGAAAGTATAGTGGGTCTGGGAAACTATAAACAATGAAATACAAGAAGGTAAATAACAGGAAGTGAGGCTGAGAGGTAGCTCAGGATCAGGTAATGGGAGGCATTACATAACATGATAAGTAAATTGGACTTTACCCTGAAGGCCCTAGGGATCCATTCAAAAGGAATGACATACTAATATATATATATATATATATATATTTTTTTTTTTTTTTTGCTGTACGCGGGCCTCTCACTGCTGTGGTCTCTCCCGTTGCGGAGCACAGGCTCCGAACGCGCAGGCTCAGCGGCCATGGCTCACGGGCCCAGCCACTCCGTGGCATGCGGGATCCTCCCAGACCGGGGCACGAACCCGTGTCCCCTGCATCGGCAGGCAGACTCTCAACCACTGCGCCACCAGGGAAACCCTAATATATATTTTTTAAATCACTATTCCTACAGTGTGCAAAATGATTTGAAGGGAGGGCAAATGTGTGTATGGATAGATCAGTTGGGAGGCTTTTGCAGTCTTTGAGTGAGAAATAATGGTGGGTCTGGACTGGGATGGTAGCAAACAGAGATATAATGCAGTGGGTCAGCACTTATAGCAATGCCTGGCATCTAGTACATGTAAATATCTGATATATTTGTAATAGGAGTCCTAGGAGAGGAGAGAGAGAATGGTACAGAAACAACATTTGAAGAGATGATAACTAAGAGTTTTCCAAAAGTAACAAAGTATTGTTTTATTTTGCTATTGCTGCATACCAAGTTACCACAAACTTAGTACTTAAACAAACATCCATTTATTATCTCATAGTTCTGTATGTCAGAAGACCAGGCATGGCATTACTGGGTTCTCTGGTCAGTGTATTAAAGCTGAACTTGGGGTGTTGGGTAGGCTGTATTCTTTTCTGGAGGCTTTGGCTAAGAATCCACATCCACCCTCATTCAGATTGTTGGCTGAATTCAGTTCCATGTGGCTGTAGGACTGAGGTTGCTGTTTCCTTGCTGCATATCAGCCACATAGTCCTCTCCATCTTCAAAGCCAATAGAGAATCTCTTTGACAGCAGATTCCTCTGCTGCTTCAAGTCTCTTTCACCAGAAAGATCCCTGTCCCTTTTAAGGGATTGCTGGATTAGGTCAGACCAACCAAAGATCATCTCCCTTTCTTAATGTCAGTTGTGCCATATACATAATCTAATCATGCATGAAGTCACAGATTTAAAAAGTGCCATAACTCAGAGCAGAATAAATAAAGAAAACCTCATCTAGATGTATTTTAATAAAGACTGATAAAAAATAAAGAAAAAGAAACAATCTTAAAAGCAATTAGAGAAATAAGATGTATTACCTTACAAGGAGTAGCAATCAGATTGGCTTTAACTTCTCAACACAAACAATGTGAACATAATGGAACAATATCTTCAAAATGCTGGAGAAACTAACTGCCAATCAAAAATTCTATATCCAATGAAAATAGCCTTCGAAATGATAGTAAGACAGATGTTTTTAGATGGTCCCAACTTACGGAACCTTCCGCCAAACACCAAAGGAAATATTTAGGATCTTTAGGCTGAAGTAAAATGATCCCAAATGAAAGCTTGGAGATACAAAGTAAAATGATCCCAAATGAAAGCTTGGAGATATAAAATGGATGCAATGGAGAGGTTAAATATGTGGGTAGATCTGAATGTCCCTGTGGGATGTATGTGTGTGTGTTTGCGTGTGTGTATAATTAAAATACACAACAGCAGTTGAAGAAGGAAGATAGAGTTAATATAAATTATTTAATTTACATTATAATTTAAAAAAAATCAAAGATACGTGTTATAATCCCTAGAATAACTGCTTTTAAAAAAACAGTAAAAGAATGTATAACTAACAAGTAAACAAAGGAGGAAATGGAATGATACAAATTACCTAATCAGTGCAAAACAAAGCAAGAGAGAAAGGTAACAAAACAGGCAAGACGAATAGAAAGCAAATATTTGGCTTCACACATTAATTAAATGACAAATCATGAGGTTATAAAGCAAAATCTAACTACATATATGCAGTTTATAAGAGACAAAAGGGTGGAATAAATATACACCACAAACACTACCCCCCCAAAAAAGACCGATTTAGATATAATAATATAAAACAAGACTTTATGGCAGGTTTCTTTACTAGACATAAGGGATATTTTGTGATGATAAGAGAGGCCATCCACCAAGAAGATAAAATTATTGTTCTAATTTGTATGCAGCCCAAATATACAAAGCAAAAATTGACAGATGTCCAGTAAATAAATTCAGTCATAATCAGAGATCTTAATACATATCCCTCAATCACTAACAGATCATAAGACAAATAAAACCAATAAGTATATAGAACAGTTGAACAATAATATTAACAAACAACCTAATTGACAGACATATACAGATGACCTTATGCAACAACTACAGAATATATATTTTCTGCACACAGAAAAATAGATGATATGCTAGGCCATGCAGCAACAAATTACAGTTGCACTGAGGGGTTTTTTTGCCACAATGAACTAAAGTTAGAAAACAATAATAAAAATATAAATAGAAAATCCCTCTAAAATATGTTTACTTTTAAATAACCTGTAGGTCAAATTTTAAAAATCACAATGGAAATTAGAAAATATGTTAATTGGCTGAAAAATGAAAATATTGCATATCAAAACTCATGGTGGGGGAGGGGTGAATAGTCAGAGCACAGAGGATTTTTAAGACAATGAAGATACTCTGTGTGTTATTATAAAGGATACATGTCATTATACATTTACCCAAACCCACAGAATGTAGAACACCCAGCGTGAACCCTAATATAAATTATGGACTTTGGGTGATAATGATGTGTTGATGTAGGTTCATCACTTGTAACAAATGTATCACTCTGTGGTGGAGGATATTGATAATGGTGGGGATTATGCATGCGTAGGGGCAGGAGGTGTATGAGAAATCTCTATATCTTTCCCTCAATTTTGCTGTGAACCTAAACCTGCTCTAAAAAAAATCTTGCTTAAAAAAATGTACAGTTGGCAAAAGATCTTTGAACAGACACTTGACCAAGGAAGATATATAGGTGGCAATTAAGAATATGAAAATATGCACATCATTCATAATTAGGGAGATGCAAATTAAAACAACAATGAGATATTACTGCACACCTATTAGTTGCTAAACCTATTAATGGCTAAATCCAAAAAACTGACAATACCAAGTTCTAGCAAGGATGCAGAAGAATGGGAGCTCTCATTCATTGCTGGTGGAATGCAAAATAGTACAGCTACTTTGGATGACAGTTTCAGAGATTCTAGTAATGTTAAGTAAAACATCAGTAGCACTCTGGCATTTACCCAAGTGATCCAAAAACTATGTTCACCAAAACAAAAAAAAAATGTATTTCTGTATGTATGTGTGGCAGTTGTGGAGATTTCAGCTGTATGTGATCTTGAGGTTGGTTCTCCAAACTGTTGATTGTTGATGAGTTTCCTTGAAGGAATGGGAATGGCAAATAATGAGGGAAGGAGGCTTTGACTTTATTTTATATATTTCTCAGTTGTTTAGATTACTTTTTTATTTTTTTTTCTTTTTACAGTGAGGAAGTGGTTTTTTCTTCTAGTTTTATTGAGATATAATTGACATACAGCACTATATAAGTTTAAGGTGTACAACATGATGATTTGACTTACATCATGAAATGATTACCACAATAAGTTTAGTGAACATCCACCATCTCAACAGATACAAAATTAAAGAAAAGGAAAAAAACTTTTTCCTTGTGATGAGAACTCTTAGGATTTACTCTCTTAACACCTTTCGTGTATAACATTCAATGGTGTTAATTATATTTATCATGTTGTACATTACATCCCTAGTATTTATTTATCTTATGACTGGAAGTTTGTACCTTTTGATCATGTTCATCCAATTCCCTCTCCCTCCACTCCCCGCCTCTGGTCTGATCTCTTTTCTATGAATTTATTTGTTTGTTTGTTTGCTTTTGAAGTATAATTGACCTACAACACTATGTTAGTTCTTGTTACACAGCATAGTGATTTGATATTTCTATACATTTTCAAATGATCACCCAGATAACTCTACTTACCATCTGTCACCATACAAAGATATTACATAGCTATAACTATATTCCCCACACTGCACATTTCATACCGGTGACTCGTTTATTTTGCAGCTGGGTATTTGCACCTCTTAATCTCCCTAATCTATTTCTTTCCTCCCCCCACTGCTCTCCCTTCTGGCAAACACCTGTTTGTTTTCTGTATCTATGACTCTGTTTCTGTTTTATTATGTTTGTTAATTCGTTTTGGTTTTTAGATTCCCCATATAAGTGAGATCATATAGAATTTGTCTTTCTCTGTCTTATGTATTTTACTTAGCATAATACCCTCTAGGTCTATCCATGTTTTCACAAATGGCAAGATTTCATTCTTTTTTATGGCTGATTAATATTCCAGTCTGTGTGTGTGTGTGTGGGGAGGTGTAACATCTTCTTTTTCCACTCATATATTGATGGGATCTAGGTTGCTTCCATATCATGGCTACTGTAAATAATGCTGCAATGAACATAGGGGTGCATATATCTTTTCAGTTTAGTGTTTTCGTTTTCTTCATATAAATACCCAGGAGTGGAACTGATGGATCATATGGTAGTTCAGTTTTTTTTTTTTGAGGAAACTTTATACTGTTCTCCATAGTGGCTGCACCAATTTACATTCCCACCAACAGTGCACGAGGGTTCCTTTTTCTCCACATCCTCACCAACACTTGTTATTCGTTAGCTTTTTGATAATAGCCATACTGACAGGTGTGAAGTAGTATTTCATTGTGGTTTTGATTTGCATTTACTTGATGATTAATGATATTGAGCATCTTTTCACGTGCCTGTTGGTCATCTGTATGTCTTCTTTGGGAAAATGTCTATTCAGGTCCTCTGCCCATTTTTAATTGGGTTATTTCCTTTTTTAAATGTTGAATTGTATGAACTATTTGTATATTTTGGATATTAACCAATCAGATATATCATTTACAAAGATCTTCTCTCATTCAAAAGGCAAATTTTTCATTTTGCTGATAGCTTTCTTTGCTGTACAAAAGCTTTTTAGTTTGATGTAATCCCATTTGTTTATTTTTGCTTTTGTTTCCCTTGCCTAGGGAGACATATCCAAAAAACAATTACTAAGACAAATGTAAAAGCGCATACTGCCTATGTTTTCTTCTAGAAGTTTTCTGGTTTCAGGTCTTACATTTAAGTCTTTAATCCATTTTGAGTTTATTTTTGTGAATGGTGTGAGAAAGTAGTCTACTTTTGATTCTTTTGCATGTAGCTATCCAGGTTTTCCAACATCATTTATTGAAGAGGCTGTCTTTTACCCATTGTATATTCTTGCCTACTTTGTTGTAGATTACTTGCCCATATAAGTGTGGGTTTATTTCTGAGTTCTCTATTCTGTTACATTGATCTATGTGTCTGTTTTTGTGTCAGTACCATACTGTTTTGATTACCATAGTATTATAGTATAGTTTGAAATCAGGGGCATGATACCTCCAGCTTTATTCTTATTTCTCAAGATTGTTTTGGCTATTTGGGTTTTTGTGTGTTTCCATAAAATTTTATAATTATTTATTCTAGTTCTGTGAAAAATACCACTGATGTTTTGATAGGGATTGCATTGAGTCACTAGATTGTCTTAGATAGTATGGTCATTTAAACAATATTAATGCTTCCAATCCAAGAACACAGTATATCTTTCCATCTATTTGTGTCGTCTTCAATTTCTTTCATTGGTTTCTCAGTTTTCTGAGTACATGTCTTTTACTTTTTGGTTACATTTATTCCTAGGTCTCTTATTCCTCTTGATGTGATTGTGAATGGGATTGCTTTCTTAATTTCTCTTTCTGATAGTTCATTGTTAGTGTATAGAAATGCAACAGATTTCTCTATATTAATTTCATATCCTGCAACTTTACCAAATTAATTGATGAGTTCTAGTAGTTGTTTGGTGGCATCTTTAGGATCTTCACATATAATATCACGACATCTGCAAACAGTGACAGTTTTACTTCATTCTTTCCAATTTGGATTCCATTATTTTATTTTCTTGTCTGATTGGTCTGGCTAGAACTTCCAATACTATATTGAGTAGAAGTGATGAAAGTGGGCATCCTTGTCTTATTCCTGATTTTAGAGGAAATGGTTTCATCTTTTCACCATTGAATATGATGTTAGCTGTGGGCTTGTCATATATGGCCTTTATTATGTTGAGGTATGTTCCCTCTATACCTACTTTGTTGAGAGTTTTTATCATAAATGGATGTTGAATTTTGTCAAAAGCTTTTTCTTCATCTACTGAAATGATCATGTGATTTTTTTTCTCTTCAATTGTTAATGTGGTGTATCACACTGATTAATTTGTGGATATTGAACCATCTTTGTATCCCTGGAATGAATCCCATTTGGTCATGGTGTATGATCCTTTTAATGTATTTTTGAATTTGGTTTGCTAATATTTTATTGAGGAATTTGCATATATGTTCATCAGTGATATTGGCCTGTAATTTTCTCTTTTTTTTTGATACCTTTGGTTTGGTATCAGGGTGATGCTGGCCTGGTAGAATGAGTTTGGAAGCTATTCCTTCCTCTGCAGTTTTGGGGAATAATTCGAGAAGGATAGGTGTTAACTCTAAAGTCCACTTAGAGAAGTACCTTTAACATTCCTTGTAAAGCTGTTTTGATGGTGCTGAACCCTCTTAGCTTTTGCTTGTCTGTAAAACTTGATCTCTCCATCAAAACTGAATGAGAGCCTTGCTGCATGGAGTATTCTTGGTTGAAGATTTTTCACTCTCAGCACTTTAAATATATTGTGCCACTTCCTTCTAGCCTGCAGAGTTTCTGCTGAAAAGTCAGTTGATAACTTTATGGGAATTCCCTTGTATGTAACTTGTTGCTTTACCCTTGCTGCTTTTAATATTCCCACTTTATCTTTAATTTTTGCCATTTTAATTACAGTGTGTCTTGGTGTGTTCCTCTTTGGGTTGATCCTGTTTGTGACTCTCTGTGCTTCCTGGACATGGATGTCTGTTTCCTCTCCCAGGTTAGGGAAGTTTTAAGCTATTATGTCTTCCAGTATGTTTTCTGCCCCTTTCTCTCTTCTCCTTTTGGGACCCCTGTAATGCAAATGTTAGTACACTTGATGTTGTTCCAGAGGTCTCTTAAACTGTCTTCATTTTTCAAAATTCTTTTTTCTTTTTTCAGCTTAAGTAATTTCCACTACTCTGTTTTCCAGTTAGCTGATCTGTTCCTCTGTATCATGTAATCTATTGTTGATTCCTTCTAGTATGCTTTTTAATATCAGTTATTGCATTCTTCACCTTTGCTTGGTTCCTCTTTATATTGTCTAACTCTTTGTTAAAGTTCTCACTGTGTTTGTCCAGTCTTCTCCCAAGTTATTTGAGCATCTTTATGATCATGACCTGAACACTTTATTGGGTAGATTGCTTATTTCCACTTAGTTCTTCTTCTGGGATTTTATCTTGTTCCTTCATTTGGAACATATTCCTCTATTGCCTCATTTTGCCTAATTTGCTATTTTTATTTCTATGTATCTGGTAGGTTGTTACATTTCCCAACTTTGGAGAAGTGGCTTTTTTATGAGGCATCCTATGTGTCTGAGCTGTGCACTCCCCTCTGGTCACCAGAGTTATATGCCCTGGGGGTGCCCCCTGTGTGGGCTGTGTGGGCCCTTCTGTTGTGGGGGGCTGACTACTGTGAGTGGTCTGGTAGGTATGGCAGGCCCTGTCTGGCTGATTATCAGGCTCTGCCTTGTACAGAGGCTGCTGGCCACTGGAGGTTGGGACTGGGTCTCAAGAGGGCTGGCTGCAGAGCCCCAGGAAATCCCAGGGCTAGTGCTGGCCCACGGGTGGGCAGAGCCCAGTGAGTGTGGCTTGTTGCAAGGCCAGTTGTCCCAGATCAAGCATCAGCCTGTCAGTGCATGGGGCCAGTTCCTGACATGTCTGACTGTGGCATCTGATATTACAAAGCTAGTGTCAGCCCACTGTTGAGTGGGTCTGGATCCTGGGGCAGCTAGCTGAGGAGCCCATGGTGTCTTAAAGCTGGTGTCAGCCTCCTGATAGGCAGGATTGTGGCCCATGTAGGTCCTGGAGCTGGCGTTAGCCTGTTGGTTAGTGGGGTTGTGGCCCTGGTGATCTTGGACTTAGTGTTGCCTCACTGGTGGGCAGAGTCAGGACCTGGAGTCTAGTACTAGTGCTAACAGGCTGGGAGTGGGTCCAGGTCCTGGTGCTAATAATCTAGAGGGAGGATTCCACAATGTTCCTTGCCAGCACCAGTGTCCTCATGGTAGAATGAGCTCCCCAAATGGCTGCCACTAGTGTCTGTGTCCCCAGGGTGAGCTGCAGTGGCCTTCTGCCTCTCCAGGAAGCTCTCTCCAAGATCAGCAGGTGGGTCTGACCCAGGCTCCTTTCAAATTACTGCCTCTGCCCTGGGTCCTGGAGTGTGTGAGATTTTGTGTGTGCCCTTTAATGGTGCAGTCTCTATTTCCTACAGCCCTCTGACTCTCCCAAAAGTAAACCCCACTTGCCTTCAAAGCCAAGCGTTCTGGGGACTTGTCTTCCTGGTGCAGGACCACCAGGATAGGGAGCCTGATGTGGGGGCTCAGACCCCTCACTCCTTGGGTAGAACCTGTGCAATTGTAATTATCCTCCCACTTGTGGGTCACCCACCCAGGGGTATGGGTCTTGACTATACTGCATCTCAACTTTTCCTACCCATCTCATTGTGGTTTCTCCTTTATATCTTTAGTTGCAGAATGTCTTTTCTGCTAGTGTTTAGGTCATTCTCATAGATAACTGCTCTGTAAATAGTCATAATTTTGGTGTGCCCCTGGGAGGAGATGAGCTCAGGGTCCTTCTACTCCAGCATCTTCTACAATGAGCAAATTTTATTTTGTAAGTAAATAGAAAACAATGAAGCACTTCTACAAAGAACACTGATCATATGGAGTCCTCCCAGTTTTCCTAGGCATAGTTAACCACTTGCTCCTTTGCACTTTTTCACTGTACTCTGTGTTTAAAACTACTATAGATAGTAGTAGTTGTCTTTCTTCCATACTAGATGATTATGAGATGCTTGAATGGTGGCTGGGATTGATTATTTATATTTGTATTCCTAGTACTTAAGAAAGTACCCTATTTACACATGCTTAGTAATATTTGTCAAGTGAAATAATGAAGAAATGAATGAATACACTTGCTTAAGAGTGCTTTTTTTGTGGGAAGTAAGCCATTGTAAATAGAGAAGAGTATTTGATTAAGAATTAAGCATTAGACTAAGGGTTAGAAATTTTTTTCTCTGAAGAGCCAGATAGCAAATATTGTAGACTTTGCAGGCCACATATGGTCTTGGTCCAATGTTATTGTTTTTATTTACAGTCCTTTAAAATGTAAAACCTGTATGTGGCCATATGAAAATAGGCATGGGCCATAGTTTGCCAGCCTCTGTCTTAGACTTTAACTCTCAATTTCCTAACCTATTTCAGAACCCTCCCTAATTCATCAGCAAATTCTATTATGTCTCTAGCTATGGCCTTTGTGTATGAAACCAATCAGTCCCTTTATTAGCTTACACCACACACTTAACATGTATACATCCACTCAAAATAAGCATTTTTAGCGGGTTTAGTGACCTTAAGGGGTTATTGAGAAGGTTCATGTCAAGCACCATACAGCTTCTCTGCAGTGGCATGGGTTTCTCCATCTTTTCCCACAGGATGAATTAATTCCTTTTAAGATCTTATGCAAATGAAGTTATTTTATTAATATTTCTGAAACCATGACACTTAGTGTGTCGCCAACTCCAAGCAAGTTTATCAAGGTACTTTTGCCAATAGATATAGTTTATCCCTAATAATAACCACAATAATAATGATGATTAGAATGATAGCATATCATATATAGGACATATATAGGACTTACTGTGTGACAACAAAGTTCTAAGTACTTTAGTCCTCACACTAAACCCATGGGATAAGTATTATTGTCATCCTCGTTTTACAAAACAGGAAACAGAGACACTGAGAGTTTAAGAAACTTGCCCACAATCACATGTAATCAGTGGAAAAGAAAGTTTCAAGGAGTCAGGATGAGGATGATCAATAGTGTCACAGTGGAGAGTCCCAGAATGATAAGCCCTAAAAAGCAATCCTTCCATATGTGGTTGGAAGGTTAAAATTAGTGATTTTCTAAAGAACCACTTCAGTTAGATAGTGGGGTGGAAGCAAGGTTGCAATGCATAATATGAGTGGCTGGTGAGAAGATAGAAGTAATGGTTATCAACCACTTATGCTTAGCTGTTCAGAATTTCTCCTTTAATGCTGTGGTTGAGATAATAAAATCTGTTCTTTTACATAGTTAGATATGTAGTGTCATTCCTATAGCCTTATAAACATTGTTTTATATTGTTACTAACACTCTCATTGTCAAATTTTCTAGGATGTGGTGCCGCAGGTTGTCCCATCTACAAAGCAGGCTCCAGGACCTGCTGAGGGGACGAGTCACATGTTGGGCCCTTCAACAGCCCAACTTCAAAAGCTTATTTCCATTAGCCATCCATTGGCACCATACAGCCTCCAAGTCTCTGAATTGTGTTTGGCAGCAACATGAAGATCATTTTGGTAAGATGTGTAGAGGCAGATACTTTATTTTTAATTGTGACAGAAAAACCAAAATTTAATATCGTAACCATTTTAAGTGTACACTTCAGTAGTGCAAAGTATATTTACATTGTTGTGCAATGACAGATACTTTTCATGTGGACTGAAAGTACTTTCTGTGGAGTTGTGAAGGCTTCTAACCATTTATTTCCAGGATTATCTTACAGGTTGCAAGAAAGACAAAACTAATATAGGGTAATAGGAAAATCTCATCCCAGCTAGGGAAAGGGAGGTCTGCTATGCCCCAGCCACTCTATCTCCCTGTCTCATCTAAGAGAAAATAAAGAAAGAAGAAAAGCCTCAGTATAAAGGGGAGAGAGTTTCAAAGACACAGACTGGAAATTCTATAGCCAGGGAAAGTATTGGGTGGCACAGGGGAAAAAAGCTTTACCCCTGTGTATTAGTTTCCTAGCACTGCTGTGACAAATTACCATAAACTAATTGGCGTAAACAACAGAAATTTATTTTCTCACAATTCTAGAAGCAGGAAGTCTGAAATCAAGATGTTGGCAGGGCCATGTCCTCTCTGAAGACTCTAGGAGAGAACTCTTCCTTCCCTCTTCTGGGTTCTGGTTGTTGCCAACAATCCTTGGTGTTCTTTGGCAACATCACTACACTCTCTGCCTCCATCATCTTCCCTGTGTCTCTTCTGTGTCTTCAAATTTCTCTCTCCTTATAAGGGGACCATTTGTTGGATTTAGGGCCCACACTAATCCAGTGTGACCTCATCTTATCTTGATTATCTTCCAAGACCCTATTTCCAAATAACGTCTCATTCACATGTACTAGAAGTTAAGACTTCAACATATCTTTTTGTGGAATGCAGTTCAACTCACAGCACCCTGGAAAGGGACAAAAACAACCGTGAAGGCCACACTCCCAAAACATAGACCCACTATGCACTCCAAAGACTTAGACTTAATGCAAAGATTAGAGAATTCCCCTCCCCCCCACTACAACCAACTAATAAGCCTCCAGTTAAAATAGCAGTGGATTACAGCTGCAAAAGACAGACTGTCTCTGAGGTGAAGCACAAAGAGAAGGGCCAAGGCCAAGAGGGGGGATACAAACAAGATCACTAGAGAAATTTAAAGCCTCTGGTACCCATAGAGACAATAAATGTCAAACATAGCCCAACTCTTGGCCAGATTGATATAGTCACCCATAAATTCCTATTTACCTCAGTATCTACTGCTCTATACATGTCTGGCTGTCAACTACAAGAACAAAATTACAAAACATGCTAAAAGGCAAGAAATAACACAAGTTGAAGAGACAAAACACCATCAAAACTAGACTCACATATGACACAGGTGTTGAAATTTTCAGTCAGGAAATTTAAAATAACTATGGTTAATATCTTAAGGATTCTAATGGAAAAGGTAGACAAAATGAAAGACCAGATAGATAATGTCAGCAGGTTGATGGAAAATATAAGAAAGAATCAAAAGGAAATCAAAAGCACAGTAACAGAAATGAGGAATGACTTTGATGGACTCATAAGATACAACAAGGAATAGAATCAGTGAATATAAAGATAGGTCAATAGAAATTACCCAGACTGAAATGCACAGAGAAAATGAGAGTGGAAACAAACAAACAAAAAAGAGTATTCAGGAAGTGTGGAACGATATCAAAAGTTGTAACATATGCATGAATGGAATACCAGAAAGAAAAGAACGAAAGAACTAAGCAGAAGACATATTTGAAGAAATAATTTTTGAAAGCTTTCCAAAATAAGTGACGGACACCAAACCACATATCCAAGAAGCTTAGAGAAGCTTAGCATCCATTTTTAACACCCCCCACACACACACACACAAAACCCCACACTTAGGCAAAAGAGCAAAAACAAAGAGCAGGGGCTTCCCTGGTGGCGCAGTGGTTGAGAGTCCACCTGCCGATGCAGGGGATACGGGTTCGTACCCCGGTCTGGGATGATCCCACATGCCACGGAGTGGCTGGGCCTGTGAGCCATGGCCGCTGAGCCTATGCGTCTGGAGCCTGTGCTCCGCAACGGGAGAGGCCACAACAGTGAGAGGCCTGCATACCGCAAAAAAACAAACAAACAAAAAAAGAGCAAATCTTGAAGGCAGTCAGAGGGGAGAAAACACTTCACTTACACAGAAACAGAAGAATTATAGCAGAGTTCTCATGAGAAACTATACAAGCAAGAACACAATGGCATGACAATTTTAAAGTATTAAAAGGAGAAAAAACTGCCAACCTGGGATTCTATATCCAGCAATCCTTCAAAAGTGAGAGAGAAATAGACTTTCTCATATAACTTCTCAAAATATTGTAAAGGAATTTCTTCTGGCAGAAGAAAAATGATATGTCACAAACTTGGATCTACATAAAACAATGAAGAGTGTTAGAAATGAATGAAGATAAAATATAAACTTTTCTCCTTAATTGCACTAAATTTTAATTATTTAAATAGTAATGGCAGTGTATTTGGTGTTCATAGCACATATAAAAGTGAAACAAATGACAAGAATGTAACAGAGGATAGGAGGGAGAAATTAGAAATATTCTATTATAAGGTAAAGCAAAAGAACTGACAATACCAAGTTCTACCAAGGATGAATAGGAATCAGAGCTCTTTTTCATTGCTATTGGCATGCAAAATAGTACAGCCACTTTGGATGACACTTTTAGAGTTATCTAAATGTGGACTTAGATTATTTAAAATGCACATTGTAAACATTAGGAAAACTAAAAAAGTTTTTAAAAAATAGTATGAATAATAAGTCAAGAAATGAGATAAAATGGAATCATAAAAAATACCCAAGGAAAATCAGAGAAGGCAGAAAAAGAGGAAAAAAGAAAGGAAACAAGGAGTAAATACAACAAATGGAAAACAGCAAGAAGGTAGATTTAGCGTCAACTACATCAATAATCTCTTCAAATATAAATTGCCTAACCACACCAGTCAAAATACAAAGATTGTCAAAATGGATCAAAAAAAATTCTACTATATATTGTCTACAAGAAACGCACTTTAAGACACAGACCTACTGGGGGTGGGCTTGGGGATATGGGGAGGGGGTTGGGCTGTGACGGGGCGGGGGAGAGGCATGGACGTGTATACACTGCCAGGCTTGGGGTGGATGGATGGTGGGGGGTGGCCGCGTGGCACGGGGGGAATCGGCTCAGTGCTTTGTGGACGCCTGGAGGGGTGGGATGGGGAGGGTGGGAGGGAGGGAGACGCAGGAGGGAGGGGATGTGGGAACAGATGTATATGTATGACTGATTCACTTTGTTGTAAAGCAGAGACAATTTAAAAAAAAAGAAACGCACTTTAAATATAAAGACTCAGGATAAAAGTTAAGGGATGATGTGGGGACAAGGGATATATGGAGCTGTCTGTACCTTTGTCTCAGTTTTGCTGTGAACCTAAAACTGCTCTAAAAAATAGTCTACTTAAATTTTTTTAATTCAAAGTGAAGGGATGGAAATAGAAACACCATGCAATGCTAATCAAAACAACAGTAACTATGTTAATTTCAGGCAAAACAGTCTTCAGAACATGGAAGATTATCATGGATAAAGAGGCACATAACATAGTGATAAAGGGGTCAGTTCTCCAAGAGAACATGTAACAATCCTAAATATGTAGCACCTAACAATAAACCATCAAAATGCATGAAGCAAAAACTGACAGAGATAAAAGTAGAAATAAACAAATCCACAATTTCAGTTGGTTTTAATACCTCTCTCAGTAATCGATAGATTAAGCAGGCACCATCAACCAGCTTGACCCAATTGATATTTGCAGAACAATCCATCCAACAACAGTAAGGTACACATTGTTCTGAAGTTTATATGAAACATTCATCAAGGTGGACCACATTCTGGGCCATAAAACAAAGCTCAAAAATTTTAAAGACTCTAAAAACATATAGAGTATGTACATTGACCATAACAGAAAAAACTAGAAGTCTATACCAGAAAAGTCCCAAATATTTGGAAATTAAGCTATACACTACCAAAAAAATGTCTAAGTAAAATAAGTCTCAAGGAAAGTTAAAAATATTTTGAACTAAATGAAAATGAATATAGAACTTATCAAAATTTGTGGTAAACAACGAAAGCAGTGGTTGGAGGGGGAGGTATGGCAATAAATACACACACACACACACACAATCTGTGTGCAGACAACTACAAAACACTGATTAAAAAATGAAAGAACATAAATAATTGGAAAGACGTTCCATGCTCATAGATTAGAAGACCCAATATTTTTAAGATGTGAATTCTCAGTATGATCTATAGATTCAGTGCAATCCCACTCAAAAAATCCCAGCAGACTTTTTTATAGATATTGACAAACTGATTCTAAAATGTATGTGGAGGGGGCTTCCCTGGTAGCACAGTGGTTAAGAATCTGCCTGCCAATGCAGGGGACACAGGTTCGAGCCCTTGTCCGGGAAGATCCCACACGCTGCGGAGCAACTAAGCCCGTGCTCACAACTACTGAGCCCATGCACCTAGAGCCTGTGCTCCACAACAAAAGAAGCCACCGCAATGAGAAGCCCGTGCACTGCAACGAAGAGTAACCCCCCTTGCTGCAACTAGAGAAAGCCCGCACGCAGTAACAAAGACCCAACGCAGCCAAAAATAAATAAAACTTTTAAAATAAATAAATAAATAAATAAATAAATAGTGTATGTGGAAAGACAAAGGTATCAGAATAGCCAATACACTTCTGGAAAAAAATTAAGTCAAAGGGCTTAAGTTAACCTTAGTACAGTTGACACAAACAACACAGGGGTTAGGGTGCCAACTTTTTGAGCAGTCAAAAATCTGAGTGTAACTTACAGTCAGCCCTCTGTATATACACAGTTCCTTCATATATGTGGTTTTACATCCACGGATCAATTTAACTGCAAATCAGGTAGCACTATAGTATTTACTATTGAAAAAAATCTGCTTATAAGTGGACCCAAACAGTTCAAACCCGTGTTATTCAAGGATCAACTACAATCAAGGCAGTGTGGTGTTGTCAAAAGGATAGATACATAGAACAATGGAACAAAATTGAGAGCCCAGAAATAGGCCCACACAGATATGGTAAACTGATTTTTGACAAAAGTGCAAAGTCAATTCAATGGAGAAAGGACTGTTTTTTTCAACAGGTGGTATTAGAACAGTTGGATATCCCTATGCAAAAGAGCAAAACAAAACAAAACGTTCACACCTGCCTCATACTTTGTGTAAAAAATAGCTCAAAGTTGATCATAAGCCTAAATGTAAAATGCAAAACTATAAAACTTGTATGAGAAAATGTTTGTTACCTTGGATTAAGCAAAAAATTCTTAGATGCAACTTCAAAAGCTTAATCCATAAAGGAAAAAAAAATGGTAAATTGGACTCTATCAAAATTCAAAATATTTTCCCTGTGAAAGACACTGTTAAAAGAATGAAAAGAAAAGCCACACAGACGTGGAGAAAATATTTACAAACCACATGTTTGAGAAAAGATTTGTATGCAGATTTTAGAAAAACTTCTTAAAACTTAACAGCAAGAGAACAAATAACCCAATTTTTAAAAGCGTAGAAAGATCTGAACAGACACTTCACCAGAGGACAAGTATGGCAAATAAGCATATGAAAACATGCTCAACATGATTTCATTAGGTAAATGCAAATTAAAGCCACAATGAGATGCCACTATACACCTATTAGAATGACTAAAATCCAAAAAAAATCCTGGCAGTACTTAATGCTGACAAGAATGCAGAGCAATAGGAACTTGTATTCACTGCTGGTAATAATACAAAAATAGTATAGCCACTATGGAAGAAAATTTGGTAGTTTCTTATAAAGTTAAACATGGACTTGTCAACAGTTGCACTCCTAGGTATTTACCCAACTGATTTGTAAACTTATGTCCACAGCAAAAACCCACACATGAAAAACCACTTTATTCATAACTGTCAAAAGTAGGAAGCTATCAAAATATCCTTCAATAGGTTAATTAATAAACTATAGTACATCCATACAATGGAATACTATTCAGCAGTCAAAAGGTATGACATGACATTCTGTTAAAGGCAAAACTATAGGGACAGAAAACAAATCAGTGGTTGCTAGGGGTCTGGAGAGTGTGGTTACCCATAAGTATAGGGGAAATGCTAGAATGAATCATGTGGTACTGGATTATAGTTGAACACATCAGTATAAACTCATGTTTAGCCTAATATAGATACAGATGGATAGATGCAGAAATAATTACAGTTGACCCTTGAACAATGCAGGAGTTATGGGTGCCAACCCTCTGTGCAGTCAAAAATCCACATATAACTTGTAGATTGCCCTCTGTATACACAGTTCTGAGTCCAAGTTCGCTCTGCTCGCTGCACAACAGGCCAATAAATCAGGAGATGAAGTGTTGAGGCAAGGAATAGTGACCTTATTTGGAAACCCGGGCCTCTGAGAAGATGGTGGATTAACGTCCTAGAGTACCATCTTATCGGGGTCTGGATGCCAGTTTATTTTATAGAACAGAGAGGGGGAGGAGATGAGGAAGTAAACTAAAAAGGCCACAAGTCTTGCAAAACATCTCCTGGTTTGGCCAGCCTCGGGGAGGGGATGTGTTAATTTCTTCTTTCTTGCAGCCATTCACTGGTGGGCAGGGTCAGGATGTTGCCCTGTGAGCTGAACAAAAGCACTTTAGTTTAACATTCAGGCAGAGGGGCAGGGTTCCCCGAGGTAGGCCATTATGTATGCCAATAGCTATAGACAACATCCTTTTAGTGATTATAGTAACAAAAAACAACGGAGAGCAAAGGTTAAAATAAAAGAAACAGATCCACCATGGAGTCTGATTTTGCTCTTCTCTGCTACAGTTGCTCTGTATCCACATTTCCGCATTCTCGGATTCAACCAACCACAGACTGTGTAGTACCATAGTATGTACTATTGAAAAAAAATTCTGTGTATAAGTGGACCTGTGCAGTGGACCCATGTTGTTAAAGGGTCGACTGTATAGATATGTTTTTACACGTAGATTAATATATTTCCTAGCTCTAGCCACTGAGAGGTCCTGGAAACAATGACACCACAGTGGCAATGAACACAACCAGATCTTGGTTTCTAATACCATGCTCCAAGAAAAGGAACCAAGGGCTCCTTAGAAAAATGGACTATTCCAGAGCTGGGTCAGAGAAAATACAAGATGAGCCTGGAGAATCCTGAAGTCCCAGAAAGTAAGGAAGTGCTCAAAAAAATGATGAGGCAATGTTAAAGGGACACAGGAGCTAACTAAAAGAGCTTCTAATGGCCAAAGCTGAGACAATTTGAGCAACAAAATAAATAATGTAATATTGGATTATAACCAAAAGTATAAAATAAATATCCATGAATACATGCTGATATAAATAAATGAATAAATGGGGAGAGTACATATAAATGTTTCATACAAAAGAATTCCAAATAATTTATGTAGATATTCCTCCTCCCCCAACTATGGAGGTGGATCTTAAGTCCCCAGTCCTAGAATGCAGGCTGCACTTGGTGATTTGCTGCCAAAGAATAGAATATGGAAGGAGGGTGGGGTAACTTAAGTAGAGAAATGTAGCAAACACTACCTTTGATAGCATGTACCAGTGATATGATATGGTGAGAAGGGCACCTCACTCCTGTGGCTATCTTCCCCAAAACTTATAACCCCACTTTAACCATGATAAAAGCATCAGATAAACCCAAATTGTGGGACATTCTAACAAAATGCCTGACCAGTACCTCTCAAAACTGTCAAGGTCATCAAAAACAAGGGAAGTCACAGCCCAGAGGAGCCTAAGGAGACATGATGACTAAATGTAATGTGGGTCTTGGATGGTATCCTGGGACAGAAAAAAGACATTAGGGGAAAACTAATAAGATTCAAATAAATTATGGGATTTAATTAATAAATAATGTATCAGTATTCATCAGTTGTGACAAATTTACCATACTAATGTATGATATTAGTAATAAGGGAAACTGGGCAAGGGCTATATAGGAACTCTTTGTATTTGCAACTTTTCTGTAAACTTAAAATCATTCTAAAATTTAAAACAAATTTATTAACAGAGAGGTAGTGGAAACCTCAAGCCATAAGTTTCAGTATGAAAGGGAATATGAGGTGGAGTGGTAGTGGAGGGGGAATACTGTTTTAAGATGGAAGACATTGCAACATGTTTGCTGATGAGAATGATCCAGTAGGAGGGGAAATTTTGATGATGCAAAAGAGGGGGATAGAAAAATTTCAGAAGTGTAGTACCTGAGTAGGAAAGAGATAGGATCTGATTCATAAATGAGAGTGTTGGCCTTGATTAAGTGCACAGATATTTCAACCATAGTAACAAGAAGGAAGGCAGAATATATGGGCACAGATGCATGTAAGTGGGTGGATGTGGAGCATGGGTTTGTGGAGATTGTCTTCTAATTGCTTCCATATTCTCTTTGAAGGAGTAAGCAAGGTAATCAGTTGAAAGTGGGAAGGGAGAGGTGGTGTTGGCAGTTTGATGAGAGAAGGGACTATGTATAATAGTGTTCTTGGAGAGTGAGTAAGTGATTTTACTAAGAAATTATGCAAGGACTTTTTGGCAGCGTTGAGTACTCATTTGATATTTTTGGTGATGATTTTAAAATGAAAGTAACCAATACAGTTTAAATTTTTTTTCTCTAACAATGTTTAGCTGCTTGGCTGCAGGCACAGAGGAGGTGTGGACCTGAGTGTATCTGGGTCAGAGATTTGTCAGGGAAGCATGGCAGAGGGAGATATGGGGGGGGGGCAAGGGAGTTAAGGGTGTTTGCAAGGAATTAATTAAAATGACGGATCATGGAAGGTGGGCCCTGTAAGGAGGGAATCGAAGACATTAAAGGAGGCAAGATGATGGATAACAAAAAGGAGCTTATGGTCAATGGGTTGGAGCTCTTTGTGTAGCTGAAGGATTATTACAGTGAAGAGTGCCTGAATAATTGAGCTGGAAAAGGAACAACAGGTAGCCAGAGTATAGGGTGTTTGAAATGAAAATGATGAAGGTATTACAATTAATAATGATGAAGCTGCCAAGAATGATGACAGGGGAAGGGCTGATGGGGTGACAGTAAAAGACAGTAAACTGATCTTCATTTATTTAAAAATAAAGTGACTCAGGAGATACATGATTAGAGTAATGAAGAAGTTTAGAGTTATATAGATAGCATGAGCTTCAAAGCAGCAATGAGGCAACTATCCTACCAGGATTACTACAGCCTTGCCTTGCTCCCTTGGTGATCTAGAAACTAGAGCAGTTTTTCCAAAGTTCAATCAGGTTTTGTTTTTTTTTTTTTTTTTTTTGCGGTATGTGGGCCTCTCACTGTTGTGGCCTCTCTTGTTGCGGAGCACAGGCTCCAGACGCACAGGCTCAACAGCCATGGCTCACGGGCATGGCTCACGGGCCCAGCCGCTCCACGGCATGTGGGATCTTCTCGGACCGGGGCACGAACCCGTGTCCCCTGCATCGGCAGGCAGACTCTCAACCACTGCGCCACCAGGGAAGCCCTCAATCAGGTTTTAGTACTCTGATTTTAAAAATTGCTTTATAGAGGCCCACTGTTAGAGATGATGATTGGCTGAAGGTGGCAGGAGAAAAAAGTGGAAATGGAGAGGTCAGGTGGATTTCAGAGTGATATAGGAGGCGGAAGTAACAAACCTTGGTGATTGATTAAATGTAGGTTACAAGAGAAATGAGTTGAGTCCTAAGTTTCTCTTCTATATTGACATTTTGGCAAGACCTAATTAATAAACATTTGTTCAGTGTCAACTTTATACAGAACCAAAAATGGAAGACATATTCCCTACCTTAATGTAAACATAAAATATAAAATGAGTAAATAAATATAAAAAGCATAAATAGCTTATGCCATATGCAAATGCAAATTCAATTGTTACATACCAACTACTTAATTTCAAAGAAAATGTAGGGTTAGTCAAGGAAGCTTCCTTGAATTAAATTAATTTTTAGCTAGATTTTGAAAGAAAAGATGGTCATTTAAATAGAGGAGCCTGTAATTTTAAGGAGAAAAATGGCAAAAGCAGAGGTAATAATGAATTCCAGCCATGGAAAGGACAGTAAGCATACCAACTTGACTAAAATAAAGGGGATTTTTTGGAGCTTTTTAAGATATGAGTCCATCCCCATAGTACAAATTATTCCACTACTGTACAGTATGTTCCTGGCAACTTCTCACCCATCTAATAGGGCAGGAGAAGATCATTCATAGTTTTGATGACAGGATCATTCTCATTCCTCAATGAGCAAGTACCAGGAGCCAGGCATTGTGATAAATGCGAAGCATGCAGTGATGGAGAAGACACATTCCCTATCCTCAAGGTACCGTCTTATGGCAAAAACAAACACACAGACAGTTATAAGACAGTGTGATAAATGCTTTTAGACAGCATGTGGAGTGCTATAAGAACAAAGAGGAGAGTTACCTAACCCAAACTAAAGAGTTATAAATGACTGCCTACAGAATTTGAGCAGAGTCATGAATATTTAAATATGAATTAGGCAAGGGAAAAAGGGCGAGAAGGTAAGGATGAATGTTCTGGTCAGAGGGAACTGCATGTGCAAGAGCTTGAAGGTTATAGTTTGTCAAAACCCTGGATTACCTCAGTGTAATGACCAATCTGAATGAGGGTTGGTGGTACTTAATCACTTTTATCAGTCTAAGGGAGTGGTTCTCAATATTTTTAGTTTATGAATCTCTTAGAAATTCTGTTGCAAGCTATGGATCCTCTCTATAGAAAAATACCGAACTACACACACACATACACACACAGAGACACACACAGACACACACACAGTTTTACATATCATTCCATGGATCCTAGGTCAAGAACTCCAACTCCAGAGCACCACCAAATAATAGCCCCATTCCACAGTATCAGCAGTTGCTATATCAGAGACTCTTTCAATTAACTTCAGTGTCTGGATTTTCAAGCATTCAACACCAACTTTTGACTCATAACTAGAAGATGTTATAGGTACATGGAGGTGATGCCCCAGTGGTCCACTCTGCTTCTCTTCCAAGGCTGTTAGAAGGGAAAGGCATTTCCTCCCAGGTGATAAGCTACCTACTAGCAGCATGCCTGACTTAGACAATAGGATTTCTTGTAATATTCTTCTCAGATAGTTTGTGTGGACTGCATGGGCCACTCTTTTCTGTTTCTATATGTATCTCAGGGTTTTTTTGTTGAAAATCTGGACATTTTAGGTTATATCTTATAGAAACTGATTTCTGACCTCGCAGGGGGATTGTTGCTGTATGTGTGTTTTGTTTATTTGTTTATTGACTTCTCTGGAGTAATTCGTTTTTAACTGTGGCTTCTGTGTATCACAGTGGGGTCAGCATAACTCAGTGGTCTTCAACTGGGGGGATTTTGCCACCACAGGAGGCACTTGGCAATGTCTGAGAACATTTTTAGTTGTCACAACTGGCGAGGAGGATGCTTCTAACAGCTAGTGGGTGGAGACTAGGGATGCTGTTAAGCATCCTACAATGCACAAGACAGTGCCCTGCAACAAAAAATTATCTAGCCCTAGATGTCCATAGTACCAAGGTTTGAGAAACCCTGGTATAGTTTAGTGGCCAGCTAACACTTGGTCAGTGGTTAAGCTAAAAACCTTAAGCCAGTAAGGCTTCCACCTTTTGCCAATGGATGTGTGTGTGGATTGGGGCACACAAAGTTTAGGCTGTTTATTAGTCTGCCCAGGCTTTCAGTTTCTGCCATTCTTCACATGTCTCCACTGTGCCTCACATTCTTCCAGGGACATGTAGATAACTAGGGCCCTTTCCAATCTCTCCTTATTGTGTTCACAGCCTTACCAAACACCGGGGATGCGAGGGGGCTTTCCAAGGCCCACTATAGCTGTCTCATTCCCTTGATCCCCTTGATAGATTTCTGGCTGTTCTGCGGATCTATTGCTTGTCCCAACCAGTGTGCCTTCCTTGATTGTATTCAACACCCATGGGCATGGAGTTTTTATGTGCTCTGCTCCAAATAAATTTAGTCCCCTTCAGCAGCAAAGCTGCTGGCTTTCTTGGTTTGCCTGCCCTGGTAGAACTATTGCTGATGGAGCTGGTAGGGGTGGGGTAGGGAGTGGAAGCACCCCAAGCTAAAACATACAGATTCCCACTGTTCTTACCCAAGGTTCAATAGTTTTTCTTGACTAAAGGCTTCTTAATTTGTTGTAAGCCTTTGGTCAATTTCCAGGTCCTAAAATGGTTGTTATTGGTAATTTTGTCCAGTTTTATCATTGTTATTGGGGGAGAGGATTTTCCAAGCTCCTTACTCTGCCTTTCCTGAAGTCTCACCTTCAGAGATTCCCAAGACTACACTTTGAGAAACACTAGCATAGGACTTTGGGGTTGGACAACTTGAGTTCACGTCCTAGGTTCCCCACCTAATGATTATATGATCTTACAAAGTTATTTAACATCTCTGACCTTTAGTTTCCTGTCCTTAAAGTGAGAATGATAACATTGTACAAAGTCAATTTGAGGAGTACAGATATACTGCATTTTTTAACTGTTTATTAGGATCTCATTGTAGATACACCATAGTTTATTCAGCTATTCCTCAACTGCCCCCACTGACGGACATTTAGTCTTATTTTCTAATTATTTTGCTATTATAAACAAAACTATTATGAATATCCTTGTGCATACCTCTTCATATGTGACGGTTTCTATAAGGTAAGTACTGAGAGGTGAATTTCTGGGTCAAGCAGTAAATATACATATTTTTTATTATTTTCATAGAAACTTCCAGATTGCTATTCAGTGTGTCTTCACCAATTTATACTCACTTTACCAATGTTTGAGAGTATGCATTTCTCCACATCTTTTGAAAACACATGTTTTAATCAAACTTTAAAATTTTTGTCACTCTGATGGATAAAAAATGATATCTTAATACCCATTTCTCGGATTACTACTAAGGTTAGAAGAGTTCATGTGTTTACTGGTCAATTCTGGTGACTTTCCTATTGATATCCTTTGGTCATTTTTCTATTGAGTTATCTTAATGATCACAAGGATTTATTCTATATCCTGGGTATTAACCCTTGTATGTTAAAAATATTTTTCCTGTTACTTGTCTTTTAACTTTGTTTTTTGCATTGTTTGCAAAACAGAAGGTTTTTATTTTCATACACACAAATTATCTTTTATGCTTTTTGTGTCATATTAGAAAGGCTTTTCCTACCTCAAAGTTGTCAACATATAATAGTTTTATTTTTTATATTTTACTCGATCAGTAATTTACTGTTGAGGCTGACGTGACTCTAGAATCAATTTTTCAAAATTTATTTTTCCAAAACTAGTTATTGAGTAATCTGTCTTTTCACCACTGTTACAAAATGCCACCTTTAACATATACCATATTTTCATGTACAGTTGAGTCTGTTTTGAGACTCTATTCTGTCCCCTTGATCTCTTAGTCCATTCTGCATGAATATCATACTTTTTAAATGACTATAGCTTTATAATACATTTTTATATGTAGTAAGACTTCCCCTCCGTGCCTTTCTTTTTCTTTCTCAAAATTGTTACTTTATTAATTCTGAGTATGATTCTTGGAATTAGCCTGTCCAGTACATGAAAATTTTCACTGGGATTTGGATTGGAAGTACATGGAGTTTTGTGTATTAATTTGTGGGAGAATTCCTATCTTTTCATTATTGAATCTGCCCATCTGTGAGCATATTTCTCCATTCAAGTTTCCTTCAAGTCTTTCAGGATAGTTTTATAGATTTCTCCATAGTAGTCTTCCACATTTTCATTTTTTCCCAGACACTTTATAGTTTTTGTTCCTCTTATAAATTTGAACTCCTTTTTATTTACCTTGTCTAAATGAATAACCTGATGTATAAGAAAGTTTGATTTTTTGCTAACTTTTTATTTTGATACATCTTCAAACTAACAGAAAAGTTGCAAGAATGGTACAAGGACCTCCTTTATATCCTCTATCCATGTCTTCTTTTTATATACTTGAATGGCTTCATTTTCCAAATTTAGAACTCTGATCTGTTTTGAATTTATCATGGACACCCAGTGACAATATGAGATATGGACTCAATTTTATCTCTTTGCAAATGATTATCAGTTGTCCCAACACCATTTATTTAAAAATTCATATTTTCCACAATGATTACACCTGCCAGTTTTTACATACCAATTTTCTATATGCATTCATGTATATTTTTGGACTCTTTATACTCTTCTGTTGTTTTAACTGCCTTTTCCTATATCAACATCACACTGTTTTAATCATAGAAGTTCTATACTATGTTTTAATATCTAGTAGGGGGCTAGTGTCCCCCTCATTGCTCTTGCTTATTTCTTGGTAGAAGACTTTTTGAAGGAAGTTTTCTGGGTCCTGATTTTTTAGTTTTCCTAAATAAGTATTTATTTATTTTTATAAAATAAAAATGTAAAATAATATAATAATATAAAAGAGTGTGATCTTTTCCTTAGAACTGCAATATGCTAACACCGTGATGCGCTTCGATTATGTCTGGCTTCGAGACCACTGCCTCTCAGCATCTTGCTACAACTCTAAGACTCACCAGCGCAGCCTAGACACTGCCAGTGTGGATTTATGTATCCAGCCAAAGACCATTCGTCTGGATGAGACCACACTCTTTTTCACTTGTGAGTGGACAGGAGACTTGGTCTTCTTTGGGGTACTCTTTTAAAGAACAATTGTTTTACAAAAAAATGATTTGCCCCTTTCCAAAACAGGGTATTCTTTTAGTTACTCTTTGTTTTTCCTTTCTTTGGAAGCATTTATTTTTGAACCTTTTATTTTTCTTCTTAAATAAAATTGCTCTAATCTACAGCTGACATCATTCTTAACCAGTAAATTATTGGCAGTATTTATAATTATTATTTTTAATGCCTTTGATTTTTCCCTTAAAAGGGCCAGATGGTCATGTGACTAAATATGATTTGGATTGGCTGGTGAAAAACAGCTATGAAGGGCAGAAACAAAAGGTCATCCAGCCTAGAATCTTATGGAATGCAGAAATCTACCAGCAAGCCCAAGTTCCATCTGTAGATTTCCAGAGCTTCTTAGAAACCAAGGAGGGACTGAAGAACTTTCTACAAAACTTTCTGCTCTATGGAATTGCTTTCGTAGAAAATGTCCCTCCTACTCAGGAACACACAGAGAAGTTGGCAGAAAGGATCAGCTTGATCAGGTAAGTCATTAGTTTCCTGATATCTGCAGAAATTAATTTCCAGTGACAGGTATGGTCACCTTTGTTTTTCCAGAATATTTTGTGGCCTGAATAATGGGATTCCCATTTATAGTGCTTTATTTGAAGCCCAGATTTCTAATCTCTAAAGACACTTACATGTTAAATATGGTGAAGACTTCAAAGTCATTGGTATTTTTTTCCAGCCCAGTGATGCTCAAAGTAGGAGTTAGTCATTGTACATGAGAAAGGGCACTAACTGTGAGTAAAGAGAACCAGATAGTAGTCTGAGTTCTACCATCAAGCAGTTGGGTAAACATAGACAACTGCATAACACACACACCCCTACCCTCAATCCCCACTCCCGCCGCCACAGTAGCCTCTATTTTCCTATCTTATCAGTAACAGGATTGAATAAGATAGTGTCTAAAGATCATCTACTTTTGATCTTCTATTATTCCTAAGGCTTAATTCAGAGCCTGGTTGTTAATACTACTGCCTTATACTGTATAGCATTTAACCAGCATATTCAAATCCATTATTTTCATTGGTCATTATAGTAATCCTGATAAGTGTGTATTTTATCTCCTGTTCTACTGATGAGGCTCTTGAGGCTCAAATGTATTAAGTGGCTTGCCCAGGACTGCTCTGCTAGTCAGCAGTAGAACTGGGATTCAGATAGCTCAGGTTTCCTGATCCTAAATACAATGTTCTTTCCATTGCATTTCTAGGTAGTATATAGATTTATCTTCTGTAGTGATGTAAACCAACTTTGTTATAATTAGTACTTTCCTTTTATTTCATAAGAGCCAGATATAGCTCATTGTGTAGCAGACAGTATGCTGGGTCATTTGCCCTATCCTAGTAGAGCATAGTTAACATTTGTGAACCATTCAGTTTCAAACACAGTTTGAGAACTTTCAAGTAAAAAAGCTGTGCTAGTAAGCAATAAATTGACAAGGCTTTAGAGGTTATAGTTCAAAAGGAAGACCATTTCCTGTTTGTATTTTGAGGGTTCAGAGAATAAGATGAACTCTGAAAGCTAAAGAATTAAAGTGACCTTTAGTCAGATCTGAGCCTACTAGGAAAATAACTATGAAGTCAAAACCCATGACGTTATTGTATCTCTCCTCAAGGAGAGATACAATAACAGTGATACAGCAACTCTCACTAAATACTTGCTAATATAAACTATCCTTTCTCTTTTTCTTATTCCTCCATGTCTAAAAGATGGGTGAAGATCTACATTAATCACTTCTAAAAGCAGCTACCCAAAAACATCTTTTTCTATGTGAGGAAGGTGAGTGCAGGACAGAAGTTTGGGTGTGAAAGCTATTAAAAGTAGAAACATAAACAGAGTGGGATGGTTCCCTAAGCTTTCAAACTATATTATCCTTTCACCCTTTTCCCCCCAGCTTCCTAGAATATTACTCAGTGGAGGAATTGTTTAGACTGGTGATGTGTTCAACTGTCATATTTACCTTATAGATGGAAATCTGGAGCCAAACAATCTATTGTTATTTGTGAATAATTAAAGAAAGTATTGGAAAGAGTTTTGAATGATAAGAATGAAAGGTTTCCTATACTTCATTTAACAGAGAAACCATCTATGGGAAGATGTGGTATTTCACTTCAGACTTCTCCAGGGGTGACACTGCATACACCAAGCTAGCTCTGGATCGGCACACTGACACTACCTATTTTCAAGAGCCCTGTGGGTAGGTGGATTAGAATTTTCCAAAGTGAGATCATTACGTGTGATGGTCTTGAATAGTTTCTTAATCATTCTCTGTTTTATTTGAACCAAGATCATATCTGCTGCTGCTGCTGATTTGTGTGACCCTTTCTTTTCTCCTTAGAAACATGATCATTTTTAAACACCCTAGCTCAGTCTTCTTTAGACTTATAGGAATAAAATTTTTGAAATGATTGAAAATCTACCTTACTACATAAATGGATGTAAATTTTGTTTAATTTACATTTTTTCTGAAAGTAATTACAAATAACTTACCAAAAATGTATTGATTAACCATTAGTTTGGGAATTTGTACAGTTTTTCATATTTAGTTATTATATTGCAAAGGGGTCAATCTTCTAAACACAGCTACTTTGGGTATGGTAGTAAGAGGAATTTAAATCCAATTTACAAGAAGTTAGGGAGGAGGAATGAATGAAAAATAACCTTCTTACATGGACTCCGAAGCTATTGAGTCAAAGACAACGTATACCATACTTTTTTGCAGCTTTATTGAGATATAATTGACATATAACATTGTGTAAATATAAGGTGTACAATGTGTTGATTTGATATGGTCATATACTGTAATATTATTACCACCAGTAGCTAACAGAGAGTAGATCTTAAATCTTATCACCACAGAAAAGAAATAGTAATTATTTGACATGATACATTGATTTCCTTTAAGGGTTTGGAACCTAAGAATATTTGGTTCAGAGGAGGAAGAATAAAGCATCTTTTTTACATCCTGCTCAATGTTATCGATATACAAAAAGCCCTGCATCCTCATTCTACAGGATGCAGAAGGAAGAATATGAGGAAATGGGATGAGAAACAGTTGGACAGGGGTTGAGGTTCAAATATTGACTAGCTCTTTTCTCTCTGACTACTACCAGAGATACACAGTTGTCTGTGCCTTTAATTTAACCCTTTCTAATCAATGGCAAGGACCAAGTACATGAGCAGTATAATGAGAGTGGTTGAGAGTTCAGGCTATAGCATCAACCAGACCTGGATTTGTATCCCAACTGGAACATAGGTTAGCTTTGCAATCTTGGAAAATAACTTAACCTCTCTGTGCCTCAGTTTCTTCATCTGTAGAATGGGACTAGTAATAAAACCTGTCCATTTGTATTGCTTAGGGATTAAGTTACATGATGTATTTAAAGCACTTGGCATACTTCCTAGAACATAATAAATGTTCAATAAATACTAGCTATTATTATTATCATTTTAGCCATTGTCATCATCATCATCATCATTATATGCCTTATGCTTTCTAAAGCTACCTTTGCTCAGGATCTCATCCTTTCCAACCTCCTTGGGGATTTCTCTCTCCTGTATCTTCAGCCTTCCATACATATTGACTCCTTCCTATCAGCTTCTCATTTCTTAAATCTCTACTTTTGTACACTTCCTTTGACTCTATCTCCTTCTAGTTACAGCCCCACCTTACTCCTCACCTTCACAGCTAAACTTATTGAAATAATTGTCTACATTCAGTGTCTTTTCATTCTCACTTCTCATTCACTCTTCAAACCTGTAGTCAGCTAGTTTATCCACCCCCTTCCCAATTAAAATTAATCTCTCCAAAGTCACCAGCAACTAACTTATTGCCATACCCAGTGTGTACCTTTCAGTCTTCATCTTATTTGACCCCTGGGGCCATTAACCACTACCTCTTCTTAAATATCCTTTCTTTTCTAGTTTTCCTTCTATATCTATAGCCATTTTCCCTCAGTCTCCTGTGCCAGCTTATTTTCCTTTGTCCTTTGTTGTAAATATTGTTGTCTCAAGGTTTTCTCCTTCTCCCTCTTTTCTTACTTGAAATGATCTCTTCAAATGACTTCTTCCATGCTCTTGGCTTTAACTATCACCTACAGACAACTACAAAATCTACCTCTCTTCTAAGGTATACATCTTCAACTGGCTACTAAGTAATCCATAACCTAGAAATTTCACAGAAAGGTCAACATAGCCAGAACTGACCTTTCTCATTTTAATTGTATTTACTCTAGGTTCTCCTTGATTTTATTCCTTCTATCTTTATTTATGTTTATTACTTATTTTACTTTGTTGTTTACTTTTCCTGATTTTTGCTTTTTTCCTAAATTACTATTAATTTTATTTTCCTCTTGCTAATTTGAAATTTTTACTTTAGTTTTCCAGTCCATTAATAGTTGCATTTCCTTTTCCTGTTAAATTTTCAGCCATATATAACTCAACTATTTCAACATGTCCTTAAACTGAACCTCTTCCTCAACCCCTCTCACCCCCTTATTATCATCCAATTATGCATCTGCCTGCATTCTCTTGGCAGATGGCATTATTATTTGTCAGGTTGTCCAGGTGAAAAACCTGCAGTCATTCTAGATATTTGCCTGTTCTTCGTCCTCTGTCGTGTTGCTTAGGTGTGTCCTCTTTTCTATAAAACCCTTCTCTAAGCTCAACCCCTCAGTATTTTTCTCTGCTATTTCAGTTATACAAGTTGTTTTCCATGTTTTTTGTCATCTTGCTTCCCACCAGTTCATCACCCATCTCAGTTTAAACTCCTTGTTGTTTTACGTTGATATCTTTGGTCATACTTTTTTTTTTTTTTTTTGGCCTGGAATGCCTTCTCCTCACCTCAATCTCATTTCAGCCCAACTCTTGCTCATTCTTTAAGACTAAGCAAAACCATTCTCATCCACCTCCAGAAACATTTCTCTATACAACACACCACTACAATAATTTCCTGTGTTTATGGCCCCACTGTATCTTGTATACAACTTTATTATAGTGCCTGTTGGTACTTACTTGCTTCATCTCTTCTTAGTAGACTGGCCTTCTTTAAAACAGAGACTAGGGGCCTCCCTGGTGGCGCAGTGGTTGAGAGTCCGCCTGCCGATGCAGGGGATACGGGTTCGTGCCCCGGTCTGGGAGGATCCCATATGCCGCGGAGCGGCTGGGCCCGTGAGCCATGGCCGCTGGGCCTGCGCGTCCGGAGCCTGTGCTCCGCAACGGGAGAGGCCACAACAGTGAGAGGCCCGCATACCGCAAAAAAAAAAAAAAAAACAGAGACTATACCTTATTCATGACGGTATTCCCCGGGTCTGTCACATATAGCCATCAATACATGTTAAATATGCTTAGGAGGAACCTGTAGTGGCATTAATACTTCAAAGCACAAAAAAGTACAGCTGGCTATGAAGGGAAGACAATTGGGAAATGAGATTTATTTCTTAGTGAAAAGAAAATGACACAGTGGTGTCAATAATCATTTCATATATTTTTTTTTCTAAAATGTTGATATATTCTCTTTTCTCCACTGAACAGAATAATTTAATTTTTCCCCCTCTTTAGCATTCAAGTGTTTCACTGTCTTAAGCATGAAGGAACAGGTGGCAGGACACTGCTAGTAGATGGATTCTATGCAGCAGAACAGGTACTTCAGAAGGCACCTGAGGAATTTGAACTCCTCAGCAAAGTGCCATTGAAGCATGAATATATTGAAAATGTTGGAGAATGTCACAACCACATGATTGGGGTAGGGCCAGTCTTAAATATCTACCCATGGAATAAAGAGCTCTATATGATCAGGTGAGTACCAAAGAACTATCCCTCAGTGTAATGTATTTGTCAGATATTAGTCTTCTAATGTAATGAAAATTCCTAATATCCTATGTCTATCACATTTTAATATTGCTATTGTATAGCTTTCTATTAGTACAATTTCCATTCCTATTATAATTCCCATGGAATAATAAATAGGCCAACAGACAAGGAATGCTAGATTGGAGGGGACAGATACATAGATAGATACTACATGGTAGGTTAAACAGGGAAAGTTTAGCATAAAGAATTAGGAACTAGGATAAAAGAGTGACTATGAGATATGAGGAAATTAATGTATATAATATTTTTTCAGAGCAGCTACAGTGTCATTGCATTTTAAACACAATGCTTTGCCATCTAATTTGATAACAAAATAATCCATACTCCTCTGTGCCTTAAACACAAGACAATTAAGTCCACTTTCCTCTTTTGTTGTTCCAACATTATGGGTATGCACTGGTAATAAAAAAAATTTAATATTATGGAATGACAGTATGTAACATTCAAAATGCTGGTAGTAATAACTGTATCACCACAATTTGTAATGTGCTGAGCAGTGGTGCAAAATGATGAGAGCACCACATACGTCTCTGTTGCTACTACTCAACTCTGCCATTGTAGTATGGAAGCCACCATAGACATATAAGTGAATACATGTGGCCATGTTCCAATAAGACTGTTTCTGGACACTGAGAGTTGAAATTCATATAATTTTCATGCATCACAAAATTTAAAAAAAGATATGAGGAAATTCATTATAGTACCCTAGGGCTGGGGCAGAGTATCCAAGGAAGAATAAACATGGAAGAGGTTCAGATCTGTAAGAAAGAGTGGTTCAGCCACCTGATATCAGTGAAGTTTGCTGATTTAGCCAGGCAGGAGCTGGTCTAGAGTTGCTGAGCAAACAATAGGCCACCCTTCCAGAGTACAGGCAGGCAGGGAAGCAGGCAATCAGCAACTGGTGGTGTGAGTGTGCAACGGAAGCCTAGGTGCCAGTGAAAGCATGCAATCTAGGTGCTCTTAAGTCTTCCTGCTTTCACTGGCACTCAGACTTACTTTCAGTGTGTGATCCCACAGAACACAGGAGGACTCCTGCAGGTCATTCAGGGGCTCTGGTTTACTATGCTGAGAGGGCTATGGAAAGGTTGTCACCAGGATGAGGCTGCAAGGTGGCATAGGGACCGTGTCCTGGGCCCTGAGGTTTGGTGCCACCTGATGCCCTCACACCCACACAGCAGAGACCTGTCTAGGGCCAGAAATAGCAAGAGAACCTCTTTCTGCTGCAGTGTCCCTCCAACGCCAGCTACTGAGAAAGTTTAATGTTGTACTCGCTATAAAGGAAAAATGCTAAAAGGAATTCTTAAATCAAGAACATGTATTGTATGTAAGGATGCATTCAGAACTGAGAAGCAATACATTGGTAACTGATACATATACATAGCTGGTTTCAGCTTAATAATATCATGTTGAGAAGTTTTGCATCTAGGTTCAAGAGGGATATTGGTCGACAGTTTTCTTGTTTTGTAATGACTTTGTAAAACTCTGGTTTACCAAAGAGTTTGTGTGATATTAGTGCTATTTCCACCTTAAATGTTTGCTAGAATTTACTAGGGAAACTGGGAATGGAGTTTATTTTATGAGAAAGTTTTGGATATTAAATTCAATTTTTTATGTATATATAGAGCTAGTAAGATTTTTGTTTTCTCTACTGGTTCTTTCAAGAAATCTGTACATTTTATCTAAGTTGTCAATTTTTCAGTCATAAAGTCATTCATAATATTCTCTTATTCTTTTCATATAATGTCTATCGTCTCTGTAATGATGACTCTTGGTATTAGTAATTTTAGCTCTCTTTTTTCTTGTTTAGTCTAGCTAAACGTTTACCAATTTTGTTCGTCCTTTCCAAGAGCCACTGTATTGCTTTGTTAATTCTCCCTATCGTTTGTTTCTGTTTTATTGATTTATGTTATCTTCATTATTCCTTTATTTTTACATACTTTTGGTTTAATTTATTCTCATTTTTCTAGTCCTCCAAGGTAGAACCTTAGATCATTGATATTATACATTTAGTCTTTTTTAATATAATCATTAAAAACTATATTTGTACCTCTAAGCCTTTTTACCTGCATCCTACAAATATTGATGTTTATTTTCATGATAATTAAGTACAAAATATTTTCTGATTTCGCTTATGTGTTCTTTCTTTAACCATGTTATTTTGTATTCTGTGTCCTCTCTGATTTTTTTGACTAATTATTCCATCAGCCACTGAGAAAACAACATTAAAGTATCCAAATAATGTGGTGATTTTGTCTATTTCTCCCTTTAATTCCATCAGTTCTTGCTTCATGTTTTTTGAGTATCTGTTATTAAGCACATACTCATTTATGATTTTTATGTCTTTCTGATGAAACAACCTTTTGTCATAAAATGTCCCTCTTTAACTTTGTTTTGAAGTCTATTTTATCTGAAATTCATATAGCCACTCCAATCTTCTTATACTTACACTTTGCATGCTATTTAATTTTCTATCTTCTTTTTCTAACTTATCTGTGTTTTTGTATTTAAATAAATGGCATATACGTACTTCAGTCTTGCTTTTTTATCCAGTCTGACAATTTCTTTTAATTGGGATATTAAGTGCATTAACATTTCTTAAACCTTTAAAACATTTTAAAAGTTATTTGTATACCATAAAATTAATACGTTTTAAGTATATAATTCAGTGATTGTTATTGTATTTACAAAGTCATGTAACCATCATCACAATCCAGTTTTTGACATTTCTGTCAACCCAAAAAGTTCCCTCCTGCCCATTAAGCAGTGACTCCCCCATTCCCTCACCCCAGCCCCATCCCATCACAGCCCCTGGCAATCACTTATCAACTTTCTGTCTGTATGGATTTGCCTATTCTGGACATTTTCTGTAAATGGAATCATACAATACAGAGTCTTTTGTGTCAGCTCTCTTTCACTCACTTAGCATAATGATTTCAAAGTTCATCCATGCTGTAATATGTATCTGTTTAATTGCTGAATAGTATTCCTTTATATATATCACATTTTGTTTATACATTCAACAGTAATGAACATTTGGATTATTTCTAGTTTGAGGCTATTCCAGATAATGTTGCTATGAACATTTGCATACAAGTCTTTATGTAGACATGTTTTTTTCATTTCTCTTGGGTAGATTTCTAAGAATGTAATTGCTGGTTCATATGGTAACTCTGCATTTATCCCTTTGAGGAACTGCTAAACTGTTTTCCACACTGGATGCACCAGTTAACATCCCTGCCAGTAATGTATGAGGCCTTCAGTTTCTCTACATCCTCACCAGCATTTGTTATTATCTGTCTTTGATTATAACCATCCTAGTGGGTGTGAAGTAGTATCTCACTGTGGTTTTGATTTGCATTTCCCTGATGATTAACGATGTTGAACATCTTTTCATTTGTTCTTTCATTTTGCTTCTTGGCCATTTGTACATCTTCTTTAGTCAAATCTTCTGTCGATTTTTAAATTGTATCATTTGTCTTTTTTTCTTCCAATTTCATTGAAATGTAATTGACATACAGTGCTGTATAAGTTTAAGGTGTACAGCATAATGATTTGACTTACATACATCATGAAATGATTATCACAATAAGTTTAGTGAACATCTATCACCTCATATAGATACATTAAAGAAATATAAAAATATTTTTTCCTTGTGATGAGAACTCAGGATTTACTCTCTTAACAATTTTAATATATAACATACAACAGTGTTAATTATATTTATCATGTTGTACATTACATCCCTAGTAATTTTTTATCTTACAATTGGAAGTTTGTACCTTTTGATCATCTTCATCCAATTCCTGCTCCCCCCTCTACCCTCTGCCTCTGGTAACCACAAATCTGATCTCTTTTTCTGAGAGTTTGTTTGTTTGTTTTTGAAGTATAACTGACCTACAACACTATGTTAGTTCCTGGTGCACAACACAGTGATTCGATATTTCTATACATTTCATACCGATCACCATGATAAGTCTACTTACCATCTGTCACCATACAAAGTTATTACATAATTATTCAGTATACTCCCCACACTGTACATTTCGTACCCATGACTCATTTGTTTTGTAACTGGAAGTTTGTACTTCTTAATGCCCCTCAGCTATTTCTCTCATCCCCCTTCCCCTCTCCCATCTGGCAACCACCTGTTTGTTCTCTGTATCTTTGACTCTGTTTCTCTTTTGTTTTTCTTGTTCATTTGTTTTATTTTGAAATTCCACATATAAGTGCTATCATATGGTATTTGTCTTTCTCTGTCTGATTTATTTCACTTGGGACAATGCCCTCTAGGTCCATCCATGTTGTCACAAATGGCAAGATCTTCATTCTTTTTTATGGCTGAGGAATATTCCAGTGTGTGTGTGTGTGTGTGTGTGTGTGTGTGTGTGTGTGTGTGACATCTTCTTTATCCACTCACCTATTTTTTTTTAATTTTTTGCCTTATAACAAATTTAATCAGTTATACATATACATATGTTTCCATATCCCCTCCCTTTTGCGTCTCCCTCCCACCCTCCCTATCCCACCCCTCCAGGCGGTCACAAAGCACCGAGCTGATCTCCCTGTGCTATGCGGCTGCTTCCCACTAGCTATCTACCTTACGTTTGGTAGTGTATATATGTCCATGCCGCTCTTTCACTTTGTCACAGCTTACCCTTCCCCCTCCCCATATCCTCAAGTCCATTCTCTAGTAGGTCTGTGTCTTTATTCCTGTCTTACCCCTATGTTCTTCATGACATTTTTTTTCTTAAATTCCATATATATGTGTTAGCATACAGTATTTGTCTTTCTCTTTCTGACTTACTTCACTCTGTATGACAGACTCTAGGTCCAACCACCTCATTACAAATAGCTCAATTTCATTTCTTTTTATGGCTGAGTAATATTCCATTGTATATATGTGCCACATCTTCTTTATCCATTCATCCGATGATGGACACTTAGGTTGTTTCCATCTCCGGGCTATTATAAATAGGGCTGCTATGAACATTTTGGTACATGTCTCTTTTTGAATTATGGTTTTCTCAGGGTATATGCCCAGTAGTGGGATTGCTGGGTCATATGGTAGTTCTATTTGTAGATTTTTAAGGAACCTCCATACCGTTCTCCATAGTGGCTGTACCAATTCACATTCCCACCAGCACTGCAAGAGTGTTCCCTTTTTTCCACACCCTCTCCAGCATTTATTGTTTCTAGATTTTTTGATGATGGCCATTCTGACTTGTGTGAGATGATATCTCATTGTAGTTTTGATTTGCATTTCTCTAATGAGTAAAGATGTTGAGCATCCTTTCATGTGTTTGTTGGCAGTCTGTATATCTTCTGTGGAGAAATGTCTATTTAGGTCTTCTGCCCATTTTTGGATTGGGTTGTTTGTTTTTTTGTTATTGAGCTGCATGAGCTGCTTATAAATTTTGGAGATTAATCCTTTGTCAGTTGCTTCATTTGCAAATATTTTCTCCCATTCTGAGGGTTGTCTTTTGGTCTTGTTTATGGTTTCCTTTGCTGTGCAAAAGCTTTTAAGTTTCATTAGGTCCCATGTGTTTATTTTTGTCTTTATTTCCATTTCTCTAGGAGGTGGGTCAAAAAGGATCTTGCTGTGATTTATGTCATAGAGTGTTCTGCCTATGTTTTCCTCTAAGAGTTTGATAGTGTCTGGCCTTACATTTAGGTCTTTAATCCATTTT
The DNA here is from genome assembly GCF_964341445.2 of Mesoplodon mirus. Lineage (NCBI taxonomy): Eukaryota > Metazoa > Chordata > Mammalia > Artiodactyla > Ziphiidae > Mesoplodon > Mesoplodon mirus. The sequence goes on along the minus strand of NC_138981.1, from coordinate 140,210,062 downwards.
GAGCTTATTTTTGTGTATGGTGTTAGGGAGTGATCTAATCTCATACTTTTACATGTCCCTATCCAGTTTTCCCAGCACCACTTATTGAAGAGACTGTCCTTTCTCCACTGTACATTCCTGCCTCCTTTATCAAAGATAAGGTGACCATATGTCCGTGGGTTTACCTCTGGGCTTTCTATCCTGTTCCATTGATCTATCTTTCTGTTTTTGTGCCAGTACCATACTGTCTTGATTACTGTAGCTTTGTAGTATAGTCTGAAGTCAGGGAGCCTGATTCCTCCAGCTCCATTTTTCATTCTCAAGATTGTTTTGGCTATTCGGGGTCTTTTGTGTTTCCATACAAATTGTGAAATTTTTTGTTCTAGTTCTGTGAAAAATGCCAGTGGTAGTTTGATAGGGATTGCATTGAATCTGTAGATTGCTTTGGGTAGTAGAGTCATTTTCACAATGTTGATTCTTCCAATCCAAGAACATGGTACATCTCTCCATCTATTTGTATCATCTTTAATTTCTTTCATCAGTGTCTTATAATTTTCTGCATACAGGTCTTTTGTCTCCTTAGGTAGGTTTATTCCTAGATATTTTATTCTTTTTGTTGCAATGGTAAATGGGAGTGTTTCCTTGATTTCACTTTCAGATTTTTCATCATTAGTATATAGGAATGCCAGAGATTTCTGTGCATTAATTTTGTATCCTGCAACTTGACCAAATTCATTGATTAACTCTAGTAGTTTTCTGGTAGCATCTTTAGGATTCTCTATGTATAGTATCATGTCATCTGCAAACAGTGACAGCTTTACTTCTTCTTTTCCGATTTGGATTCCTTTTATTTCCTTTTCTTCTCTGATTGCTGTGGCTAAAACTTCCAAAACTAGGTTGAATAAGAGTGGTATCCACTCACCTATTGATGGAGCCTAAGTTGCTTTCATATCATGGCTACTGTAAACAATGCTGCAGTGAACATAGGGGTGCACATATCTTTTCAATTTAGTGTTTTTGTTTTCTTCATATACATACCCAGGAGTAGAATTGCTGGATCATATGGTAGTTCTATTTTTAATTTTTTGAGGAAATTTTCTACTGTCTTCCATAGTGACTGCACCAATTTACATTGCCACCAACAGTGCACGAGGGTTGCCTTTTTTCCACATTCTCTCCAACACTTGTTTTTGTTATCTTTTTGAAAATAGCCATTCTGATAAGTGTGAAGTGATCTCTATGTTTCTATACACTAACAATGAACAATCAAAAAGAGAAATTAAGAAAGCAATCCCATTTATAATTGCATCAAAAAGAATAAAATACCTAACAATAAATCTAACCAAGGAGGTAAAAGACATGTACCCAGAAAACTACAAGACACTGATGAAAGAAATTGAAGATAATACAAATTGATAGAAAGATATACCATGCTCATGGCTTAGAAGAATTAATATTGTTAAAATGTCCATACTACCCAAGGCAATCTAAAGATTCAATGCAATCCCTATCAAAATACCAATGACATTTTTCACAGAACTAGAACTATAATTATACAATTTGTATGGAAACACAAAAGACCCTGAACAGCCAAAACAATTTTGAGAAAGAACAACAAAGCTGGAGGTGTCACGCTCCTTGATTTCAAACTGTACTACAAAGCTACAATAATCAAAACAGTATGGTACTGTCATGAAAACACACAAATAGACCCATGGAACATAATAGAGAGCCCAGAAATAAACCCATGCACTTATGGTCAATTAATCTATGACAAAGGATGCAGAATATACAATAGGGAAAAGACAGCCTTTTCAATAAATGGTGTTGGGAAAACTGGACAGCTACATGCAAAAGAATCAAACTGGACTACTCTTTCACACCATATATAAAAATAAATTCAAAATGGAGTAAAGACTTAAATATATGACCTGAAACCACAAAACTTCTAGGAGAAAACATAGGGAATATGCTCTTTGACATTGGTCTTAGCAATTTTTTTGGATATATCTCCTCAGGGAAGGGAAACAAAAGCAAAAATAAACAAATTGGACTACATTAAACTAAAAAGCTTTTGCATAGCAAAGGAAGCTGTCGATAAAATGAAAAGGCAGCCTACTGAATGGGAGAAGGTATTTGCAAATGATACATCTGTTAAGAGTTAATATCCAAAATATATAAATAGCTCATACGACTTAACATCAAAAAACAACTCAATTTAAAAATGATCAGAGTACCTGAGTAGACATTTTTCCAAAGAAGACATACAGATGGCCAGTAGGCACAGGAAATGCTGTTCAACATTACTAATCATCAGGAAAATGCAAATATTTGAATTCTTGTTGGTAAGTTTTATGAGTTCTTTAAATATTCTGGATACAAGTTACTTATTGGATATGTCATTTACAATTATTTTTCTCCCAGCATGTGGCTTGTCTTTTTACTCCCCTGTGTTCTTTGGTTGTGCTAGAGTTTTAAATTTTGATGATATCCAAATTATCTATTTTTTCATTGCTTGTGTTTTTCTGTCTTGTATCTAAGAAGGCTTTGCCTAAACTAACGTCATGAAGATTTACTCCTGTGATCTATTCAAAGAGTTTTATAGTTTTAGCTCTTACATTTAGCTCTCTGACCCATTTTTTAGTTAATTTTTGTTTATGGTGTGAATTAAGGGTCCAATGTTGTTCTTTACCTTGTGGGTGTTCAGTTGTCCCAACACTGTTGTTGAAGAGATTATATCCTTTCCCCTATTAAATGGTCTTTGCACCCTTATTGATAATCAACCAAATATATATTATTTTTAATCTTTTGTTTTCTTTTTGCCTGATCATTTTTTTTCTGTTCCTCCTTACCTACCTTCTTATGGATTATTTTAATACATGTTTTGAATTATACTTTAATTTATGCACCATGTAAACATTTTTTCTGGGAGCTTTCAAGATTTTATGTTTGGTTTGCAGCAATTTGCCTGTGATATTCCTAGGTGTGGTTCTCTTTATTTTCTTCCAAATGGGAATTCTCTGAGCATCTTGAATCTGTAAATTTATGTCTTTCACCAAATTTTGGTCATTATTTCTTCAAAAATTTTTTCTGCCCCCTTTTCTCTCTTCTTTTCTGGAACTCCAGTTACACACATGTCAAACCTTTTGATATTGCCCCACAGGTCCCTGATGTTTTGTTCATTTTCTTTTCAAAAAATTTTTAAATCTTTTCTTCAGATAGATCAAATGAAATTAGCCAGTTTTCAAATTCACAGACTCTTATCTGTCAGCATCATTCTGTTGTTAAGTCCATGTAGTAAATGTTTTAATTCAGATGTTGTATTATTCAGTTCTAAAATTTACATGTGGTTCTTTTTTATAGTTTCTTTTTTTTTTTTTTTTTTGGCTGAGAGTTTCTATCCCTTCATTACAAGCATATTTTTCTTTACCTCATTGCATGTAGTGATAATAGCTGCTTTAAAAATGTTGTCTGGGGCCTCCCTGGTGGCACATTGGTTGGGAGTCTGCCTGCCAATGCAGGGGACACGGGTTCGTGCCCCAGTCCAGGAAGGTCCCGCATGCCATGGAGTGGCTGGGCCCGTGAGCCATGACCTCTGATCCTGCGCATCCGGAGCCTGTGCTCCGCAACAGGAGAGGCCACAACAGTGAGAGGCCCATGTACCGCAAAAAAAAAAAAAAAGTCTGATAATTCCAACATCTGAGATATATAATGGCTGATCTTATTTGATTGTCTTTTTCCTTTGATAATAGGTTGCATTCCTGGTCCTTGTTACATTGAATAATATTGAATTGAATTCTGAAGAATGTGAATATTATGTTATTAGGACTCTAGATTATATTTCTCTAAAGAATGTTGATTTGGGTTTTTTTTTTAGTAGGCAATCAATTTAATTGTGCTCAGATTTCAAACTTCGTTCTTTGATAGTTCAAACTTCAGTTATTTTAGCTTTGGATGTAATGCTGGGAGTTTCTCTTGCACATGTGAAATTTAGGGGTAATCCACATATTTGGGTAGAGCTTATAAAGCTTTGTGCTCCTCTTCACTGATTCTCTCCTTTCCAGGATTTCCTCTTCACCTTCTAGTGGCAGTGGATTCCCCCAAACTCTGTCGTTTGGTTCTTCAGGACAGAAAGACTGAGAGATTTCTTTTGGGGTTTTAACTGCCCTGTATGGTAAAGGCTGTAGCATACCCTCAGGCTAGATGCCATGAAAATGGGAAACTCACCCAGTACAGTTTCTTTCTTTCCTCCCCTCCAATATCTGCCTGTACAGTACCTTTGGATAGTTGGTTTTTGTATTTTGTCCAGAGTTTTAAATTGCCACCTATGAGAGGAACAGGTTGATATAATAGGAGTTTACTTAGCCATTATCAGAAGCAGAACACAGTGCTCAATATTTTTTAATAAAATAAAAATATAGCATGCTTAGGCATTCCCTGGCAGTTCAGTGGTTAGAACTCCATGCTTTCACTGCCACAGCCTGGGTTCAATCCCTTGTTGGGGAAGTAAGATCCTGCAAGCTGCGTGGCATGGCTATATATATATGGCATGCTCTGTATATAAGTAAGCTTTTTCTATAAATGAGACATTATAATAGGTGCAATACCTATTCACATTTTAAACCTTATTAAAACATTTTAGAGCAAGAAGTATTAAAATGCAAATATTTTGGTACAACTACTTACCTATCCTTCAGCTGTTCTTATTCAAAGCTTAGTCTAACCCTGTCCTCCAAGTCTGAGTATAACTTACTGTGAAGACTTTCATGGTTTCTAGGGCTCATTTTTGTGGCTTGAGATAGTTAACTAGTGTTTATTTTAGCTAACATTATTGACCACCTATGTGTCAAGCACGGTGTTAGTTCATAATATATAATACTTCATATAATCCTGATAAGCATATAAGGAAGTTATTATTATTCTCAGTTTTCTGATGGGGAAATTGAGGCTCAAAGTGATCAAATAGTTTCTCTAAGGTCACACATCTGAACTGGGATTGTAACAGTGATCTGTCAAAGTACAGTGCCCATCAAATGCATCTTCCATTCAATCACTGAGCTCTCTGTACTTGGAAAATCTTTAATTTTCTGTCCACTAATAAGAGGAATAGTTTCATTAGGACTCCCTAGATATTCTTGTCAGATAGGTATCTGCTTTATTTTCTTTCCTCTACTTCCAGGGCTTTCTTGCATCATATCAAAGCAGGAAAAAAAAAACAAACAGACAAATTATGCAATAATATAATGACATCACTTTGTGCAAAAGTCCAGAAGTCATCTTATTCTAAATATAAAAAATTGCAAATCCATTTTACTAATCTGTAATAAACTTTTCCTGCTGCTTCTTGCTATCAGCCTTAGAAAACAACATCATCTAATATAATATAAATAGTGAATACTAGATCTCATGTGACCTTGGACAAATCTTATCTTTATGTTCCTTATCTATAAAGTAAGATAATAATTAATAGCTGTGCTACTTACCTCACAGGGTTATCAGATAGAGGGTCAATGAGATTGTGTATATGAAAACACTTATAAACTTCAAATCTCTATTTGAAGTCAAGAGATCACAATTATGATGTGTAAAAGTTGACCTTATGAACCAGCATACACAGGAATTAGATCACTGTTCTGCTCTCTGGTACAAACAATGAGTTAAAGTATTATGGAGACCTGATTTCAAAACCACTCTGCTATTTATAAACTCTGTGGCAGGTTTAACCTGAGTTTCAGTTGCTGCACATGTGAAAGGAGGCTAATACCACCTTCCCTTCTGGGGTGATGAAAGGATTAAATGAAATAATATTTGATCAAGTGCCTAAAACAGCACTGAGGGCTTCTGGAAGTGACAGTGAGTGTCAAGACCCTGGTGAAAACTATGCTTCCTCACCCATTTTTCCCTGTGTGCATGGCTCCTTGAAGCCTGGGATGAAGGACTATTATATGCATTCTTTCATTTGATTTTCACAATAGCTCTATGAGGCCAGCTAAGCAGATGTTGTTATGCTCATTTTTGTATGTGAGAAAACTAAGGGTATTGGCTCAGATTGTGCCATGTACTATCTAACACTAATGAATACTGTATGATGTCCAAAAAAGGTACCATTAAATGTTTTTTTCTCTTTTGAAAGAATAGCTTTGGGGCTTTCCTGGTGGCGCAGTGGCTGAGAGTCCACCTGCCGATGTGGGGGACACGGGTTCGTGCCCTGGTCCGGGAAGATCCCACATGCCGTGGAGCAGCTGGGCCCGTGAGCCATGGCTGCTGAGCCTGCGCGTCCGGAGCCTGTGCTCCGCAACGGGAGAGGCCACAACAGTGAGAGGCCCGCGTACCGCAAAAAAAAAAAAAAAAAAAGAATAGCTGTGGCAGTATCTATTAAAGCTGAGCATATACATACCCTATAACCCAGCAATTCCATTCTTAAAATTATATCAAACATAGATGAAGATATATATATATATTCACCAAAAGACAAGTAATAGAATGTTCATATCAGCACTATTTGTTTTCTTTTTCCAGTTTTATTGAACTATAATTGACATAAAGCATTGGTATTAGATTAAGGTATATAGCATAATGTGTTGATTGATATATGTACATGTTGTGAAATGATTACCACAATAGTTAACGTCTATTACCACTTAGTTACAGGTTTTTTTATTTCTTGTGATGAGAACTTTTAAGATCTACTCTATTAGCAACTTTCAAATATACAATGCAGTATTATTAACTAATTAGTCACCATAGTGTACATTAGGCCTTATCTTTTAACTGGGAGTTTGTACCTTTTGAGCATCTTCACCCATTTCACCCACCCCACAACCCCATCTCTGGCAACCACCAATCTGTTCTCAGTTTCTATGAGTTCAGTTTTTTTATTCCACATATAAGTGGAATCATACCGTATTTGTCTTTCTCTGTCTGACTTATTTCACTTAGCGTAATACCCTCAAGGTCCATCCATGTTGTCACAGATGGCAATATTTCATTCTTTTTATGGCTGAGTAATGTTCCAGTGTGTGTGTGTGTGTGTCTGTGTGTCTGTGTGTATTACCACATCTTCTTTATCCATTCATCTGTCATGGTTACATAGGTTATTTCCATGTCTTGGCTATCAGAAATAATGCTACATTTAACATGGGGGTGCAGATATCTCTTTGAGATAGTGATTTCACTTCCTTCAGATATATGACCAAAAGTGGAATTTCTGGATCACATGGTAGTTCTATTCTTCAGTTTTTGAGGGACCTCCATACTGTTTTCGATAGTAGCTACACCAATTTGCATTCCCACCAACAGTGTACAAGGGTTTCCTTTTTTCCACATCCTCACCAACAATTGTTATCTCTTGTCTTTTTGATAATAGCCATTCTGATAGGTGTGAGGATATATCTCATTGTGGTTATGATTTGCATTTCTCTGATGATTACTGATGTTGAGCACATTTTCATGTACCTGTTGTCCGTTTATATGTCTTTGGAAAAAATGTCTATTCAAGTCCTCTTCCCACTTTTTAAGGGTTTGTTTTTTGGTGTTTTTTGCCATCGAGTTGTATGAGTTCTATATATATTTTGCATATTAACCCCTTATCAGATATATGATTTGCAAATATTTTCTCCTATTCTGTAAGTGGCATTTTCATTTTGTTGATGATTTCCTGTGCTGTGGGGAAGTTTTTTAGTTTGAGGTAGTCTCATTTCTTTATTTTTTATTTTGTCACCTTTGCTTTATTTGTCAAAACAAAAAATCATCACCAAAACCAATGTGAAGGAGCATACACCCTATATTTTCTTATAGGAGATTTATGGTGTCAGGTCTTACATTCAAGTCTTTAATCCATTCGGAATTGATATTTATGTATGGTGTAAGATAGGAGACCAGTTCAGTTGTTTTGCATGTGGCTGTCCAGCTTTCCCAACACCATTTATTGAAGAAACTTCTTTCCGCATTGAGGATTCTTGCTTCCCTTGTCAAATATTAGTTGACCATTATATGCATGGGCTTATTTCTGGACTCTCAATTCTGTTCCATGGGTCTATGTGTGTGGTTTTATGTGAGTACCATACTGTTTTGATATGATTGCTTTGTAATATAGTTTGAAATCAGAAAGTTTGATGCCTCCAGCTTTGTTCCTCTTTCTCAAGATGTTTTCGCTATTCTGGGTCTTTTGTAGTTCCACACAAATTTTAAAATTGCTTTTTCTATTTTTCTGGAAAATGCCATTGGAATCCTGATAGGGATTACATTGGATCTGTAGATTGCTTTGGGTATTATGAACATGTTAACAATTTATTCCATAAGCATGGAATATCTTTCCATTTATTTGTGTCATCTTCAATTTCTTTCATCACTGTCTTATAGGTTTCAGTATACAGATCTTTCACCTCCTTGGTTAGATTTATTCCTAGATATTTTATTCTTTCTGATACAATTGTAAATGGGATTGTTATCTTAATTTCCCTTTCTGATAGTTTGTTGTTAGGGCATAGAAATGAAACTGATTTCTGCATGTTGATTTTATATTTTGCAGTTTAATTTGTTTATTAATTCTAACAGTTTTTTGGTGTAGTCTTTAAAGTTTCTATATATAATATCACATAGTCTGGAAATATAGACAGCTTTACTTCTTCCTTTTCAATTTGCATTCCTCTTATTTCTTTTTCTTGTCTGATTTCTGTGCCTAGGACTTCTAGTACTATGTTAAATGAAAGCGGTGAGAGTGGGCATCCTTGTCTTGTTCCCGATCTTAGAGGAAATGCTTTCAGCTTTCCAGAGTTGAGTATGATGTTGGTTGTAGGTTTGTCATATCTGGCCTTTATTATGTCTAGGTATATTCCCTCTATACTCACTTTGTTAAGAGTTATTATCATGAATGGATGTTGGATTTTGTCAAATGCTTTTTCTGCATTTATCGAGATGATCATGATTTTTAGCCTTCATTTTGTTAATATGGTATATCATATTAATTTATAGATGTTGAACCATTCTTGCATCCCTGGAATGAATCCCATTTGATCATGGTGTATGATCTTTTTAATGGACTGTTGAATTTGCTTTGCTAATATATTTTGTAGATATTTGCTTCTATATTCATCCATTATATTGGCCTATAGTTTTATTTTCTTGTAGTGTCCTTATTGGTTTTGGCATCAGGGTAATGATGGCCTCATTAAATGAGTTTGGAAGTGTTCCTCCTCTTCAAATTTTTGGAAGATTTTGAGGACTGGTATTAATTTGTCTTTAAATATTTGGTGGAATTCACCAGTGAAGCCATCAGGTCATAGACTTTTCTTTGTTGGGAGGTTTTTTATTACTGATTTAATCTCCTTACTAGTAATTGGTCTGTTCAGATTTTCTATTTCTTCATGATTCAGTCTTGGTTGGTTGTATGTTTCTAGGAATTTTTATCCATTTCTTCTAGGTTGCCCAAGTTGTTGATGTATAATTATTCATTGTAGTCTCTTATTGTCATTTGTATTTCTGTGCTATCAGTTGTAATATCTCCCCTTTCATTTATAATTTTATTTGAGTCCTCTTTTTTCTTGGTAAATCTAGTTATAGGTCTTGTCTATTTTGTGTATCTGCTTTAAAAAAAAGAGCTTTTAGTTTCATTGATCTTTTCTGTTGTCTTATTCATCTCTATTTCATTTATTTCTGCTCTGATCTTTGTTATTTTCTTCCTTCTACTAACTTTGGGCTTTATTCCATGAGATGTAATGTTACATTGTTTATTTGAGATCTTTCTTATTTCTTACTGTAGGTGTTTATTGCCATGAACTTCCCTCTTAGAGCTGCTTTTGCTGCATCCCATAAGTTTTGGTGTGTTATATTTCCATTTTCATTTGTCTTAAGATATTTTTTATTTCTCTTTTGATTTCTTCTTTGACCCATTGGTTGTTCAGTAACATGTTGTTTAATCTTCACATATTTGTGAACTTTCTAGTTTTCTCCTTGTAATTGATTTCTAGATTCATACCATTGTAATTGGGAAAAGTAGTTTGATATAATTTCTATCCTCTTAAATTTGTTGAGACCTGTTTTGTGGCCTAGCATGTGATCTGTCTTGGAAAATGTTCCATATGCACTTGGAAAAAAATGTGTATTATGCTGCTTATTATGCTTTTATATATATATAAAGTCCATTTGGTCTAATGTATCATTTAAGGCCACTGTTTCCTTATTGATTTTCTGTCTGGATGATCTGTCCATTGAAGTAAGTATGGTGATGATAAACTTCCCTACTGTTATTATGTTATTGTCAATTTCTCATTTTATGTCTGTTAATGTTTGCTTTATGTATTTAGGTGCTATTAAATTCAGTGCATAAATATTTACAAATCTTATATCCTCTTTTTGGATTGACCTCATTATCATTAAATTATAATCTTCTTTGTCTCTAATTAGTCTTTGGCTTAAAGTCTATTTTGTCTGATATAAGTTTATCTACCTTTGTTTTCTTTTGGTTTCCATTTGCATGGAACATCTTTTTTCATCCCTTTACTTTCAGTCTGTGTGTGTCCTTGAAGCTGAAATGAGTATCTTGTAGGCAGCAATATAGATGGGTCTTATTTTTCAATCCATTCCAGCCACTCTATGTCTTTTGATTGGAAAATTTAGTCCATTTCATTTAAAGTAATTAGTGATAGGGACTTCCCTGGTGGTCCACTGGTAAAAAATCCACCTTCCAATGCAGGGGACACCGGTTCAATCCCTGGTCAGGGAACTAAGATTCCACATGCCACGGGGCAAGTAAATGCCCACATGCCACAACTACAGAGTCCACGCTCTCTGGAGCCTATGCACCACAACTAGAGAGAGAAAACCCGCACACCACAACTAGAGAGAAGCCCGCACACTGCAGCAAAAGATCCCGTCTGCCACAACAAAGATCCCACATGCCGCAACTAAGATCCAACACAGCCAAAAATAAAATAAATAAATATATATATATTAATAAAATAATTAGTCATAGATACAGTCTTATTATTGCCATTTTGTTATTTGTTTTCTGGCTATTTTGTAATCCTTTGTTCCTTTCTTCTTCTCTTTGTCTCTTCCTTTGTTGTTTGATGATTTTCTGTAGGTGTTATGCTTAGATTTATTTTCCCTTGTCTCATGTATCTATTATAGGTTTTCCTTTGTGGTTACCATGAGGTTTATCTAAAACATCTTATATTTATAACAGTCTATTTTAAGCTAACACTTAAGTTCAAACACATACTAAAGCTCTGTATTTTTACTTTCTCCCCTGTGTCTTATGTTTTTGACATCACAGTTTACATCTTTTTACCTTGTGTAACCATTAACAAATTATTGTAGTTATAGTCCTTTTTACTACTTTTGTCTTTTAACCTTCATACTGAATTTATAAGTGATTACCCACCACCATTACAACATTAGAGTATTCTGAATTTAATTATGTATTTACCTTTACCAGTGAGATTTATACTTTCTTATGTTTTGTTGTTCCTAATTAGCACCTTTTCTTTTCAGCTTATATTGTAGAAGTCCCTTTAACATTTTTTGTAAGACCAGTCTAGTAGTGATGAACTCCTTTAACTTTTGCATGTCTGGAAAACTCTTGATCTCTCCTTCAATTCTAGCTGACAGTTTTGCTGGGTAGAGTATTCTTGATTGGAGGATTTTTTTTTCAGCACTTTGAGTATGTCATGTCACTCCCTTCTGGCCTGAAAAGTTTCTGATGAAAAATCTGCTGATAGTTTTATGAGGGTTCCCTTGTATGTAACAAGTTGTTTTTCTCTTACTTCTTTTAAGATTCTCTCTTTGTCTTTAACTTTTGGCATTTTAGTTATATTGTGTCTCAGTGCAGGTCTCTGGATTTATCTTCTTGGTAATCCCTGGGATTCCTAGATTTGGATGTCTGTTTCTTTCTCTAGATTAGGGAAGATTTCAGCCATTATTATTATTTTTTTAATAAGCTTTCTGACCCTTTCTCTCTTCTCATTCTGGGACCCCTATAATGCAAATATTGGTCTGCTTGATTGAGTCCCATAATTCCCTAAAGCTATCTTCACTCTTTTTCATTCTTTTTTTTTTTTCTCCTCTGATTGGATAATTCCAATTTCCTGTCTTGGAGTTCACTGTTCCTTTCTTCCACTTTATCTATTCTGCTATTTAATCCATCTATTGACCTTTTCAGTTCAGTTACTATATTTTTCAACTCTGCGCTTTCTTTTTTGTTGTTGTTGAGAAAGTAACAGTTTAATAGGCAGCATATTTGTAATACTACATACAATATGTCTGTTTTGTAAACATTGACATCCTACACTAAATGAAATATGTAAGTATATCAAATTTTGTTATTAAAATCAGAATCTGTTAAAGGTCACTTAACACCCAGCTATTAACTGTGAACCCAAATGGCCCAGAGTTCAACTCTGTGCTTTCTGTTTGGTACATTTTTAAAAAATATTTTCTGTCTTTTTGTTTAAATTCTCACTTTGTCATGCATTTTTCTCTTAACCTGGTGTGAATCTTTTGACCATTATTTTGAACTCTTTATCAGATAAATCATTTAATCTCAGTTTCATTAAGGTCTGTTTCTGGAGTTTTATCTGTTCTTTTGTTTATAACATATTCCTCTGTTTCTTCATTTTCCTTGATTCTCTGTGGTTTTTCACACTTCTCTCAGTTTTGACAGAGTGGTCTCATGTAGGAGATGAACCTTATTGTTCAGTCCAGCTCTACCTCTTGATTGTCTCTCAAACCTTTGTGATCGTCTAAGGTGACTTCTTTGTTCTCAGTGGCTCGCAGTAGTCGAGGGTATGTCAAGACCTGTCAGTGTCCCAAAGGGAAGGATCTCAGTCAGCCCAGATGCAGGCTGATTGGAAGCCTCAGACAGCAGTTTTTAAAGTATACAAGTAGACCTCTTTCAGGGAAAGACTGGGAGCTGAGGGCTTCTGCTTGGGCTCTTTGCACTAAGCCATGAAGAGATAGCCAGTTAAGAAGTGTTTCTTTGTTTGCTACAGTCCTGTGGATTCTGTAACTCAAACCCCACTGGCTACCAGAGCCATGTGATCAAAGGGGGTGTCCCCTGTGCAGCAGTCACAAAAACCAGGTTACCAAACATGTATACAAGCTCATTCCAGGGAGACACTGGTGACCTGGAGTGGGCCAGAGGAAGAATGTGAAGATGGTGCCCACTGGCCTTTCCCATCTCCAGGGAGGATCACAGTCTGTCCATAGATGTGTGCTAAATTAGAAGCCTGACCCTCAGGCAGCAGCTTTTAAGGTATTCAAATAGACCTCTTTTAGGGATAGTTTGGGATATGAGTGTTTATGTCTGCTGTCTCTGTGGTAGGCCTGGGGGGGCGGATAGCCACAATAAGTCCTCACAAACCTATTACGAAGTGTTTCTTTGTTTGGTATAGTCTGTTTGGTCTCATGATTGCAAGCCCCATTGTCTTTCAAAGCTATGTGTTTTGGGGACCCATCCCTCAGGTGGAAGTCTTAAAAGTTGGGACACTAGATGTTGGGTTTAAACCCTTCAATCCTCAGGGAGAAGCTGGGAGTTGTGAGTTTCTACATGATTATATGTTTATATGTCACTGAATCAGGGGTAGGGCCATGGCAAGATTTTCTCATTCCTTCTTATACATTCTCATTTACCCAATGTGTAGGAGTTGCTCAGTTAGTTTCTAGATTTCTTCATAGAGAATTGTTCCCTGTGTACCTGTAGATTTGCTGTGTCCATGGGAGGAGGTGAGTTCAGGAGCCTCCTATATTTCCATCATGGACCAGAACCTCCAGCACTATTTGTAATAGTTACAAACCAGAAATGACTCAAATGTCCATCAACAGAATGGATGAATAAATTGTGGTGGTATAGTCCCACAATAAAATTCTATTCAACATGAAGGATGAATGAACTATTGCCATATAGCACAATGATGATAAATCTCCTAAATATAAGGTTAAATGAAAGAAGCCAGGCACAAAAGAGTACATACTGTAGTATTCCATTTATGTAAAGTTTTATAAATAAGCAAAACTAATCTTTGCTGACAGAAGTCATGATGGTAGTTATCCTTGGGTGAGGGGAGAGACAATATGGGAAAGGGGGACAGGGAATGTTCTGGGGTTCAGGTAATTATCTATGTATTGACCTGGGTGCTAGTGAAATGGATGTGTTCACATCATGAAAATTCATCAAGCTTATGATTTGTGTACTTTTCTGTATATATAGTGTACTTCAGTAAAATAATTAATTTGCCTTAGGTAAAAAAGAAATCCAATACCTTAGCAAAGCTTTTTCAGTGGCTTCCCACAGTACTTAGAATAAAATCCAAAGTCCTTACCGTAGCCTACAGAGCTATACATGATCTGGCCCATGGCTACCCTCCTCCACTTCCCTTTCTTACCATTATTCCCCGTGGTTACTCAGCTCCAGCCACATGGCCTTCTCACTTGTCTGCAAACATAAAACTACTTTCCACCCTAAGACTTTGTACTTGCTGTTCTCTGCCTGGAACACGCTTCTCTCAGCTTGTCACATTGCTGGTTTCTTATCATACAAGTACCAGCTCAAATGTCACTTCTTTAAAAAAAAACAAAAAGTCCTTCTCTCAACAATCCTTCTGAAATAGACTTCCCAATATTTTTTTTATCATTTAACACTATTTTTTTCTACATAACATCTGTAACTAGTTATGTATTTGTTACTTGTTCATCATCTATCTTTCTCAATAGAATGTAAAATCCCCAAAGGCTGGGATCATGTCTGCTGTGTTCACCATTATATCTTTAATGCCTGACACACCACCTAGCACATAGCAAGTGCTCATGTAAATGTTAGGGTTGAATGAATGAATCAATGAAGATTCCTGGGTAAACTCTCTACTAGGCTGTAGCTAGGATTTCTCCCATGAAGGAAAACACCTGAAAAGTTGTAAGTCATCCTATTAAAAAGAAAGCTTTGTTAGTACAAACTCTTGCCAACCTCAGCTTGGTGAGGAGAAAGCTCAGATCTTTCCCCAATGTTTCTATGAAATTTGGCCAAGGGAATGTTCTTTAGATAAAACATAATATTCTAAGATGGTAGAAACCAGCTGAAACTTTCTTCTATCCCCTATCCTCAGATTTTCCGAAAGAAAACAAAATATGGTCAACAGGCTGTGGAGCTCTTCTCTAAAATCCTATAGTCATGAGAGAACATTATTATTGTTACCTCATCATGGGACAAGTAATAAGTATAGGGAAAGCTTATATAAAATTGCTAAATAAGCAACAGATGTCTTTAACATGTGTTTGAGGAGATCTTTCTTTCTCACAATTTCACCTTAGGTACAACAACTATGACCGGGCTGTCATCAATACCGTACCTTATGATGTTGTCCATCGTTGGTATACAGCACACCGGACTCTAACAATAGAGTTGAGGAAACCTGAGAATGAGTTTTGGGTCAAATTAAAGCCTGGCAGGGTGGGTGCCAAACTCGAAAGATGTCAAGTAAGCTTGTTATACTGAAGCAGTGAAGAATGAGTACTTATTGAATATGTGAGTCAAAATCTTGCAAAGGAAAAAGAGAAAAGAGTCCTGGGTGTTGGCCCTGGTCCTACCACTCACTCACTAAATGACCTAGAAGCAGGCTCTCCCCACTGACTCAGTGACTCTATTTGTATGATGAGGGGGTTGAACTAGATAGTCCCTATGGGCTAAGGGTCCTTCTGGCTTTATGATTCCTTTTTTTTTTTTTTTGCTCTTGATATTTACTCTGGATAAAGAATATCTCTAGCTTAGCATAAGACATAATGAAATAGCTTAACTCTTTGATAACACATATAATAACAATTAAAGAGAAGGAAAAAAATGAAACCAATGATCTGGTTTGCTTTGATAAGAGAATAATTAATCAAGGAATAAAAGCTCCTCAAAGTTCAGGGCCTGTAACCTGCTGTTACCTTTGTTACTTCCATTTAGCCTACTACAGAGCTATGTACATCCTAGTTTCCAAATGTTTGTTTAATCTCAAGAGAAAAACACCTCATTGAATGTAACCAGAGAACAACCTGAAGCTTTTATTTTAAATGATCTCTTCTGATTTAGGGTTCCTTTGGTCTGCCCTTGTTCTGAGTGTTTTTTTCTCTCTTTTTTTCCCATTCACAGGTCCTATTTATAGACAACTGGCGTGTCCTACATGGCAGGGAATCCTTCACTGGCTACCGACAACTCTGTGGCTGCTATTTAACAAGGGATGATGTATTAAACACTGCTCGTCTCTTGGGTCTTCAGGCTTAAAATGGGCAGCATTGGTATTATGAACACACCTGACAACCTGGCTACCAGAATTCATATCAGCAGAATACTATTGTGTCAATACTGACTTCAAATTGTCTCCTTACCTCATCACACAAAACAAAAACCTCCCCTTTCTCTAATAGGGAAAACCTTGGAGAGAGGCTTCTGAGATAGCCAGTGTCAGCCATCTAGTATGGTAGCTTTCTTCCCCAAGTTATAACATGGACTCATTTGGTTTTTGGACCTTTTGATGTAATTGTGGTCAATCTGCTTCAGAAATATAATCACCACATTGATAGAGAAACAATAATAGTCACTAGGTAAAAATTTGTTTCAACAGGATCTGTTAAAAAGAAATGCATTCTAGGAATAACAAAGTCTTAATAGGGCAGAGATTTGCAACATTTTTGGTCTTAAGACACCTAATCACTCTTAAAAGTTATTGAGGACCCCAAGGAGTGCTTGGATATGCGTCGTATCTATTGCTACTAATTGTATTAGATATTAAAACTTAGAAATGTTTAAAATTTAAGGACAAAAAAGCACACATCCATCAGCTATCAGAGAGATGACATCACCACATGTCATGTAGCTTCTGGAAAAGTCTTCTGTACATTCATCAGATAATTCGAGTGAAAAAGGCAATATCATCTTAATGTTATTAAAAATTGTTTTTAGTACACAAACCCACTAAATGGATCTCATGGACTGCTCTAAAGGTGTCTTTAGACCACACTTTGAGAACCAGTGTGCTACAGGATACCTTGGGACAGTCCTTTACATAGGCCTATGGATTAAAGAGTTTAACTGGAACCCTAAATTTTTCTCTGTGGTCTCCTAGAGCTATAGATATTGTAGGAATTGCTTCATATTACAAGCTCAGTGATAAGGTGGGAACTGAATACAGAGTGTTTTATCTTGTGAGAAGGGTTATCTCTATCTAAGTCATCTCTTGAGGAATAAAACGAAGAAGTCACAATAGCTCCTGTGAAACAAACCCATCAGTTTGGTAATTCTGTGAGAGAGAATTGCAGAAAGTTTTTAGACGTTTCTGAGGTTCCATATAGTAATTCACACACACATGCACGTGCATGTGTGCATACACACAAAACACAACAGAGGGTACAGAGGGTTAGTCTCTAAGATTGTTCAGGGAATTCATCACAATCGATAATGTGCCTCCAAAGAACTGGAGATTACTATCCAAACTTGCATTTTGGCTTTTGATGGAATTTAGGATACAATCTGTTTTCCTCCATTTCTGCTAATCTTTTTTTTTTCCTTTTTTTCCCCTATCTTAAAATATTATACATGTTAATTGCCAAGATTTGACTGGGTTAAGTATAATACCTTGTTTCTTTTATTTTTTTAATGGCTTTCCTTTATATGTGGAGGGGGGGGGAAGAGAGACAGAGATAAAGACAGAGAGATAGGTGTGAGGTTTATTTTCCCTTGGCTTTCATTGAAAGCGAAGCTGTACAATAACCACATTGACTGCTATAAAATGATGAAAGACAGTCCAGGCTAGGATGTGCACAAGAGGAAAAAATCATTATTAGTGAGGCTAGGAGTCACAAATCAAAGAAAAGTCAGTATTCTGACAGAGAATAGAGCGTAATCTGATGTTTTCAGGAAGTTCCTAGTTCACATTTAATACTTTATACATTATTTTATTGACCCATCCAGTGCTCCAAAATATGTTCTCAAATATTTCTGCATTTTAATTGTACTATATAGGAATCTTTCGGGGTCTTCCATGAAATGTGTTTTCCTCTTAGGTCAAAGGATTGATAATTAAGTTCACGTCTTAAAAAGTATACCCTTTAGCAATTAGAATAGAAAAGTAACAACATTTTAACATACTGACTTTCCTCTGTACTATTATGTACACTTAAAATATGTTACCATTCCTTAGTCTTCATCAGGATATTTACCTTTTTTGAAGTTTTGCCTAAATTAGCCTTGAAAATTCCACTATAACTGAGGTCAGGCTTGCTTTATGACAAGGAAAGAACATATTCATGGCCCTGGAGAGATAAGGACACAGATCAATCTTCTCCCTTACTGAAGGACTCCCTTTACCTTCTCTCTTCCCTGGGACCTTGATTCATTAATTATTTCATCCTCATGTTCCTAAATTTTCAATCAATACTTTTCTACAGTGTACTCTCCTCGGAGGAAGAAAGAGGAAAAGGAATTATTTGAGTGTTGATCATGGCCACTGACAACTTTCTATGTGAGAGATTTCTTTTTCACATCTCTTTCTGGTGTCCCTGAAAATGTAAGCATGGGTGTGTGTCAACCAATCTCACTGTAGAGTCACTTTTACCTTTTGCTATAGTGGGATGGGATCAGTAGAGAGTCAAGAGCACAGCACCTAATATGGTGTTATAGCACCTAACATAATCATATCATAATACGGAATTGTTGTAATGAGAATAAATTAATGAATTCTTTTCAAACAAACTCACCAGAAAATATCACATTCTCTGTATGTCTTTTTGTGTTTGGCAGTTAACTGGCGCTGAATTTTGTTCACCTTCATCTAGAGAGACAAAGCATTCAAGTGTGCGCAAACTGAGAGGGGTTTCCTGGGCTGCGGAACTTACAGTTTTAAAACTGGGAAAGTTCCACGCAAATCATGACTGTTGGTCCTACCTTCTTGCAGCTAGCTGCATTTTGCTCTTCAGTTTTCTCTTCTTCAATTTAAAATGAAGGCCTTGGATTAAGTAGCATCTAAAGGCTGTGCCATTCTGTAATTTTGTTTGGCCTCTCATCACTTCAGTTTTCTTATATGAGTACAGTAAGGAAAATACCTACCTTACAGGGTTTTGTGACAAATTTCTGATTATTAACTAAGATGTTTGCGGCACATAATAATGACCAATAATAATAGCTAACTCTTACATAGTGCTTGCTATGTGCCAGACACAGTTCTAAGTTCTTTTAATCCCCACAGCAACCCTATCCCCATTTTAGAAATAAACAAATACAGACAATGAGAGATTAAGTGGCTTACCCAAGATCACATAGCTAAATAAGTGTCAGAGTTTGGATTAGAACCTTCACAGTCTGGCCACAGAGACAGTGCTTTAAAGAAATTTGCCATATTGCTCAATAAATGTTAATTCCTACCCCCCTTTCCCATACTTACTCAGTCTAGCTGACCAATCATGGATAATCATCTCCACTTTCACAGTCTTTCCCAAAAAATCTTAAAAGAACCATGAGAATATCTACATTTGTTTTTCAAATACTCTGCAAACATCCACAAACACCCCCCCCTCAACTTTCTAAAAACTGTTCTTCACTTTCTCTAATTTTGCCTCTTTCAAAGGTGGAACCTTGATGATAGAAGGAAATCAATCAACCTATTCAGCATATTTCCTTCTTACCACAATCTTGCGAAATACCAGTCAGTTGTTAAGATCAAAAGCACCTTATAGGGCTTCCCTGGTGGCTCAGTGGTTGAGAGTCCGCCTGCCGATGCAGGGGACACGGGTTCGTGCCCCAGTCCGGGAAGATCCCACCTGCCACGGAGCAGCTGGGCCCGTGAGCCATGGCCGCTGAGCCTGCGCGTCCGGAGCCTGTGCTCTGCAACAGGAGAGGCCGCAACAGTGAGAGTCCCGCGTACAGCAAAAAAAAAAAAAAAAAAAAAAAAAAAAAGCACCTTACAGGACCTATTCACATCACTGCCCCAGCTCTTGGGCATATTGGAGATCCACTCACAGAGCCAGCTGATGGCTTGGCTCAGCTCCTAGTTGTGAGGTCAGCCCTGTGTCTGTGTCCTCACCTCTTCAAGATTGCAGCTCACCAGAACCAAAGATGCTGGGAGACTTGGTAGTAGCTCTTTTTTTTCCTGATTTACATTCAGGAGTTGGTGGGTTTGTGGATAATTCCATCTTGGTTCTTGGCTTTAAGCAGTGAGCTTCCATCTTGCTCATAGTCCTTTTGGACCATTATATACTGCAGGAGCTTAACTTTTAGACACCATTGTTTGCTTCCAGTGCAGCAAAAACCTGCTGCTTCAGCACAGAGACAATTATCCTTTTTGTGTGTATGTTGACCATTCCTTTTTTATTTTACCTTTTTATATTTTGCCATCATTGCTGTGTGTTTGGAGCACAAGGCTAGCCACAGCATGAACTTACTGTAACATCTTGAATGGAAATCTTTTCCATATTGATATTATTCTTCCCTGATTCCCTAAATTGAGTTTGCAAAATATGACTGCACACTTTCTTGATGGATCAGGCTTATCGCTATCATGTCTGGTTTTGTGCCAGACTATTAAACAGTATAAAGTCTTAGCTTGATTAACGGAATCCAAGCTTCCTTTCTCGAAAAAACTAATCAAACATCTCTTACAATTGTGATACATTGTCTTAAGCCATGTATGTGTGTATTATATTGATTAATAGTGGTGTTCTAACTTACTTTCTATGTGGGTGGATAAGCATGGTAATTTATCGTGTGCACAAGTGAAGATCACAAGGGTCAATGCTATGCAAACCTTTGAAGTCAGTGAAGGCTTTTCTCTATTAGCCCCATCATTATCTATGGTCTACCCTTTGCCCCATTGATGGTGGTTAACTCCCTCCAATTCAGGTACTCAGTGTCCTCTCACCTTCTGCTTTCTAACTCCCTCTCTGATACCTTGACTGAGGCAGCATATTGTTGTAGGAAGAGCATGGACTTGAACAAACCTTGGCTTGAATTCCACCTCTGTCTCTTACTAGCCTGGCGAATTTTAGGAAGCCACTTTCTCTCCTTGAGCCTCTGTTTCTTAACCTGCAAAGTGGGGTAAAGAATGACATCTATCTGATAAACGTGTGGTAAAGAATGAAATGAGGTCACATGTATAAAGTGTCTACCATAGTGAGCAGTGCATAATAAACACTCAGTACTTAGTAGTTTATCATTGTCACCGATATCATTATTTGAACAAATAGCAGAGACCAGGGTTAGCCTGTGAGTTTGATAGAAATCAGCATTCTACTTAGAAAGAGCAAAGTTATGGGAGTCAGAGCTAGAAAAGTATGTGGAATGCTAAGGGTCAGAGAGAGTAGACAGGTCGTGAATTGCAGAACTACTGGCAAGACATCTGAACATCAAGCATGGCCTTTATGGATAGGAAGTTGGTTTGGGGTAGGTTGTCCAAGGGCTGAGAGCTGAAAGAGCAGAAAGGTCATAGAAGAGATCAGAGAGCCTGATGAGAAAAGCTGAGTCTGGAGTGTTTTAGGGAGTGTGGCTTGATAACAAAGATGTGTAGGGTGAATGAGGCAGGCAGGGAGACATCCATGCCTACAATGATACTTCCACATCTAACTTCACCACCTTCCAAAATCCCACTGAAACTACGATAAAACGATATTTGAAAAGATTAGGAGAGCAGGAAAAGAGACAACTAAGAAGTCCACAAACTAGGAATTCTAAGCCCTTAGTGGGAAAAGCCATAAAACAACCTGATTTACTAACCCCCCTTCGCTCCTCACCAGAATCTTCAAAGGTTGAAACAGGTAACTCTGGAAGGGGAGGTGAAGGGGGAGTGGGTACCAAACTAATGAGGGTTTTTGAAAAGTAAGAAGTAGATTCTTTTCAAAATCCCTTTCTGTAGTCGATGCCTGCCTGCACTGAGTGTCCGGCCCTTCCCTGCCCTGACAGAAGGCTGAAGTGTTATTCTCTGGAGAGGGTAAAGCAGAGACAATCTGGACTGGGAGTTCCCAAACATAGCCAACAGTTGGAGTCTCATATTGAAAACAGAGGGCTTAAGTGGAGGTATGCACCCTGAAAGCTATAAACCCTCAGTCTTCTCCCACTCTGACCCTAAAATTCTGGCAGCTGAAGGAGTATTCTGTGGGCCATCTGACCAACGAAAGAGAAAAATATCTAAGGATATTGATACTGAAGTGTCCCCAAAGAGGGCCCAGCTGGATTACTGTACAGTGAAGCACATAGTTTGACATTGTGAGGAAGATGAGAAGGAGGAGACCCATCCAGTTGAGGATATTTATTTTCAGAAAGGGAGAGTGGACCTGAGTATGTTTCTTACTGAAGGGAAAGGAGCTAGTCAGAGAAGAGGGAGAGATTAGAGGATTCTGGGAAAAGAAATGAATCCAAATCGCAAAAGAAGAAGTAAAAGTCTCACTGTTGGCAGATGACATAATACTATACATAGAGAATCCTAAAGGTGCCACCAGAAAGCTACTAGAGCTAATCAATGAATTTGGTAAAGTAGCAGGATACAAAATCAATGTACACAGTCTTCAAAATCCAAAGAGACACACCAATTATTGTGCCTCTTTCTTAATCATAAGTAGTGTGAGGTGCAACAACTTGCTCTCACTTAAGAAGTAATATCCTGACTTTCCATAGAATTTCCACAGAGTTTAGTCTCCCTCCTTATGGCAGACATTTCATATATATATATATATATATATATATATATATCTCACAACTCACAACAAAGAACAAGGGATCTGACATTGCCCTGAGGGATGGACAGTAAAATTAATACTCCTTGTAAATGCAAACTTATTCTGATTTTACTTATCGTGGGGAACTGGAGAAAAGAAACTTTGTGGGTTGTCGATTTGCTCCAGAACTCACAACGCATCTGAAATCTCAGCTGCAATTGATGTTGCCACTGAATTAAATCTGTGATGATCTGCTGTCATTTTCCAGGACCCATCCGTCTTTTGTAGGAGTGAAACAAATGAGTTAAGTTGGGATATAATAGAAATCCCACCATTTGGTATATAATAGAAACTTTATGTGATGATGGAGAGTTTTCTTATTTGTGCTGTCCTATATGGTAGCCCTTAGTCACATGTGGCTTTTGAGCACTTGAAATATGGCTAGTGGAACTGAGAAACTGATTTTTCAAATTCATTCAATTTGCATTTAAATATAAAAAGCCACATGTGGCCAAATAGCTACCCTATTTAACAGCACATCTCTAGATACATAAGAAGCCTAGTGACTTCACCATCTTTCTAATCACTGCACAGGTAGTAAATGCTACTTGACATCCCAATGTCTTGACTTCCTAATGAACATCATCCTGCCACAACTGATAACAATTTGCATCATCATGATTACCCAAGTGGACATATTCCCCAAACATAAGATTAAGTGAACACTGCAACCTGCACAAAGATATGTACAATATATTACCAATTATATGAAGTTTTTTAAAAGGCAGAACAGCACTCTGATATTTTTATGCAATCCATGAATATGTAACAAAAGAATAAAAATCTTTGTGTGGATGATAAATTACAAATTCAGGTGATGATGACGTCTGGGGAATAAGGACTGGAGGAATAAAGGGCCATGAGATCAAGGAAGAATGCACAAGGGCTTCAACTATCGTTGTGATGCTTTAGAGCTAAAACTTGGTGGTAAGTAGATTGTTACTTGTTATATTATCATCTACACTCTTGTATGTCTGAAATATTTTTTAAAAAGAAAACATGCAGAAATAAACACACACTTCTTGCAATTATTGTGAGCTGGACTTAAAAAGAAATTGTGCTTCACACTTTCAAGATATAGAAAGAATTCAGACTTATAGGAGGGAAGGTGAGAAGCATATTTGGGGTAGATTCCCTTAGTATTTTTTTTAGTATGCATTGTCAAGATGTGGAGAAGTGGGAATTCATACACTCTTTGGTGTATGTCTATCTTATGGGAGTAAATTTTGTGGGCAATTTGTCAATATCAATACAAGTTTACAGATTAAAATGTATTTATATATATATATATATTAGCTAAACATTTCTAAAAGGTTTAAAAATATTCTTTCTAACATGTTTCTGCCTTCACTCTTGTCCTTGTTCCTCATTGAATCTCCATACTGAACCTAGAGTGGCCCTTAAAAACTGCACACTATGAGCTTCCCTGGTGGTGCAGTGGTTGAGAGTCCGCCTGCCGATGCAGGGGATACGGGTTCGTGCCCCAGTCCAGGAAGATCCCACATGCCGCGGAGCGGCTGGGCCCGTGAGCCATGGCCACTGAGCCTGTGCGTCCGGAGCCTGTGCTCCACAACGGGAGAGGCCACAACAGTGAGAGGCCCGCGTACCTCAAAAAAAAACAAAAAAACAAAAAAACTGCACACTATTGTACACATTATCTTATATATAATTATTTGCAGTTCCCCCAATGTGCCATGCCTGCCCCTGCCTCTGTGCCTTTTCACATGCTTTTTCCTTTTCCTTGAATGCCATGTTCCCACCATCCAGTGTGCCTAGCAAACTTTTAGTCATCCTACAAAGTTCAATCGTAGCCTCACCTCTTTTTACCCTGTATGTTTTAGTTATTAATGTTCTTTATTATTTCGCCTTCTCCCTGACCTCAGTCCTTTGCACATTAGCACTTTATGCTTCCCCCGTATTCTGTTTAAGAGCCAGTTTCCCCTGACTAATTTGTGAACTCCTTGGGAGCAGGGGCTGTCTTATTCATTTCTATATCCCCAATACCCAGCATCTGGAGATGTTAAACAAATGAATTATTTTAAAAGGACATTTAATAGGCAGTATTTAACACCTGACAATCCACAAATGAATAATCCACTGTACCACATAAGGTTAGTATTTTTGCTGGTTTGCCTTTGAATATAGATAGATTCTAAAGTGCCAACAATTGGAACATAGTAACTCCTGCCACCCTAAATTACATTTTATATAACACCTTTACATACAATAATCCATTTGATTTTCTAGACAATCACAACTTTAAGTATATTTTATAGATTATAAAATGGAGAGCTTGAGTGACCTCTTGAAGTTCATGTGTCCTGTAACTACTCCTTGTCAAGTGTTTGTTCCACCTCATCTCTGAGCCTTTATAAAATCCTAAATATATGCTTAAAAGTATCTTTTCATCAGGTGAACTCATTGATATAGGTAGTATCCTAGGCTTATATGTTGTAATTTCTTTCCCTATCTACCAAAAATTCCAGGGCTTACTCCCCTGCTTATTAATAAACTTTCACACTAATGACCTCACTTCTATTTTCCTTTTTGTAGACCTTTCTAAAAAAATTAGTATGGTCATATAGCTTATGGGGCCTTACTGTAACCTGAAAGCTCATGGTCTCAATCAGACCTTTGAAAACTGATATATTAACAATAATACTTTTCCATCCCTATTACCCAGTATTTTGTGGCATTTCTGTATTTAAAACATACGATCATCTGTCTTTACACTTGGTACTCAGGTAAATAGCATATTCTGGGTCATTTTATTTTGTGGCAGATTTGACTTTGTAAATGGCATAAGGACTAGGTTCTTTGGCTATCCAGATTTCATCTCTTTCTTGGTTTCTTTCCTTAGCTGCACGCTCTAAAACTGCAGTCAGTTCAGGGCAAAACAGGCTATTTGAGGCTGGATAGGTGTGAGTAAAATGATGGAAAGAGGAGCCAGAAGAATTGTCATCGTTGTGGTTATCTTCTTCTTCTTCCTCTTGGTCCTGTAGCTTTCTCTTGCCCAACTTGGAATTTATACACCAGAAAACTTCTTTCAAGTCCTGGATAAAGGTCACTTTGGGAGTAAAGATGCATAATAGAAAGATAAGACCTCCGGAGACACCACACAGGAAATACAGGCCCATTTTCTCAGGGATGCCTGTGAGGAAAACAATAAACCAGTCACCCATAAGGATCATGGGCATTGTTCAAGGAGACAAGTATTTATTGATCTCATCACTTAGCGAAGGTAGATCCTTCTGAGAATACTCTGTAATGGGGCAGATATGAGAAATACTAAAACTAACAAAGAATAAATGACAAACCAGTTCTTTAGTCTCTTGATGGTTTTGTATTCCTGAATGCTAGAGATTAAATTGTGTAGCTACCCCCAAATTCATGTTTTGAAGCCCTAACCTCAATGTGATGGTATTTGGAGATGGAACCTTTGGAAAATAAGTTTAGATAAGGTCATGATAGTAGGGCCCTCATGATGGGATTAGTGCCCTTATAACAAGAGACAACATAAGGATCTCTCTCTCTCTCTGTCTCTCTCTGTCTCTCTCTCTCTCTGTGTCCCTCCCTCTCTGTCTCTCTCTCTCTTTCCCATTTAAAGACATCTAGTGAGAAGGCAGATGTCTACAGTATAGGAAGAGAGTTCCCACCAGAAACCGACCATGCTGGCACCTTGATCTGAAACTTCTAGTCTCCAGATCTGTGAGAAAATTAATTTCTGTTGTTTAAACCAACTAGTCTATGGTATTTTCTTTTGGAAGCCTGAGCACACTAAGACAGTGAATAAGAATTGGACTGGGACTTCATGTTTATTTAATCTTTATAAATGTGGAGCCCAAGCATGGTTCAGTGGGGTTTTTTCCTAATGTCTCAAACAAAAGATAGTAGTTGGATATGCATTTTTCATTTGTCAAAGTTCAAAGTACAGAGAATAAAATGGTACACTTCCTATTCCTACCTTCAAAGAAGGTGCTTATTTCACACCAGTTCCATATTAAATGCAACACAGTGCACCAGAGAGACACATATTTCTCCCCTTGCTATCAATTCAGAAAGAAGAATTTATCTTTTTATTACCTTTACCTATAATTAGCTGTCTTTTTGGATATCTAAAAATTATTTATTATGACAGGGGAAACTGCTACTGAGAGTTTACTTGGAAAAAAGCAGATAACATTATATATACAGTATTATCTTTTTTCTTTTGTTTTTTTTAAAAGGACTTTATTTTTTATAGCAGTTCTATGTTCACAATATTATGATCTTTTCATGAAATGACCAGACAGCCTTTCTTTCCCACTGAGAGATGGATTAACTTTTTATCTTTGTCTTTTTAAATTATAAACATGAAATATATTATGATAAAACTCAGAAAATGGAAAAAACCACCAGCAATACCATCACTTAGGAATGCTAACTGTTAACATTTTGATGTAGATCTTTCAGGTATTTTTCTAAATTTGTTTTAATGGCTTTATATTCTATAGGATCTAACCGTGTTATGGAAAAACCCAAATGAACTTTTTGGCCAACTCAGTAACATTTTTCATTTGTGTAATACATTTGTTACAATTGATGAATCAATAGTGATATATTATTATTAACTAAAGTCTATAGTTTATGTTAGGATTCACTCTTTATGTTGTACAGTTCTATGGATTTTGATAAATGCATAATGTTATGTGTCTACCATTACAGTGCCCCACCTATTCGTTCCTATCTCCACTCTCAAAAACAAACTCCCTCATCTTCCTTAATCTGAACTATCCATACCTATACCTATTTTATCATTCCTATTTCAACTTGCTTTCTTTAGAGAATCTGTCCCTCCTATTTCAATTGGCCTATTTTTAATTTCACTGATTCTTTCTTCTGCCATCTCAAATATGCTGTGAGCTCTCTAGTGCACTTTTCATTTTAGTTATACTTTTCAGCTCCAGAATTTATATTAAGTTTAATTTTTATAATTTCTCTTTTTTGAAATTCTCTATTTGGTGAGACATCATTTTCACACTCTCCTTTAGTTCTTTGAAATTATGCAGTCTGAGAAACAGAAAGAAAAAGTAATGAAGATAAATTAACATAGCCTCAGAGACATGTGGGACACCATTAGACATACCAACATATGCATAATAGGAGTCCCAGAAAGAGAGGAGAGAGTTGAATAGGCAGAAAGAGTAGTTGAAGAAATAATGATGGAAAACTCCCCAAATTTGGTGAATAACATAACACTACACATCCAAGAAACTCACCAAACTCTAAGTTAGAAAACTCAGATATTCATACCTAGACATATCATAACAAAACTGTTGAAAGTTTAAGATGAAAAGAATTTTGAAACCTGCAAATGAGAAGTGACGCATAACAGCTGATTTCCCATCATAAACCATTGAGGCTAGAAGGCAGTGGGATGACATATTTAAAGTGATAGAAGAAAAAGACTTTTAACAATGGGTTCTATGTCCAGAAAAAAATGTCTTTCAAAGATGGAGAAATTTTAAACTCTGAATCAAATAATTTGGTACCTATTAAATCCTTTCATGGTGTATAAAATAAAAAAAAATGATGCAGGGAAAAGAAATTAAGGTTGTAGTTCTCCTACAGAAATCTGTAAGATTTAATTAAGTGTAGAGAGAGAACATGTTTTAAAAATATTGTGGGTACACAGAATGGGAGAAAATATTTGCAAATGAAGTGACCGACAAGGGATTAATATCCAAAATACACAAACAGCTCATGCAGCTCAGTATCAAAAAACAAACAACCCAATGAAAAAATGGGCAGAAGATCTACATAGACATTTCTCCAAAGAAGACATACAGATGGCCAAAAAGCACATGAAAAGATGCTCAACACCACTAACTATCAGAGAAATGCAAATTAAAACTGCAATGAAGTATCACCTCACAGCGGTCAGAATGACCATCATCAAAGTTTACAAACAACAAATGCTGGAGAGGGTGTGGAGAAAAGGGAACCCTCCTACACTATTGGTGGGAATGTAAATTGGTACAGCCACTATGAAGAATAGTATGGAGGTTCCTTAAAAAACTCAAAATAGAACTACCATATGATCTAGCAATCCCACTCCTGGGCACATAATCTGTAGAACACCATAATCTGAAAGGATACAGGCACCCCAATGTTCATTGCAGCACTATTTACAATAGCCAAGACCTGGAAGCAACCTAAATGTCCAATGCCAGAGGAATGGATAAAGATGATGTGGTACATATATACAATGGAGTATTACTCAGTCATAAAAAAGAATGAAATAATGCCATTTGCAGCAACATGGATGGACCTAGAAATTATCGTACTAAGTGAAATGTCAGACAAAGACAAATATCATATGATGTCACATGTGGAATCTAATTTTTTAAAAAATGAAACAAATGAACTTATTTACAAAATGGAAATAGACTTACAGATATGGAAAACAAACTTATGGTTATCAAAGGGGAAATGTGGGTGGAGGAGGGATAAATTAGGAGTTTGGGATAAACATACACACACTACTATATATAAGATAGATAATCAACAAGGACCTACTGTATAGCACATGGAACTCTACTCAATATTCTGGGATAACCTATATGAGAAAAAAATCTAAAAAAGAATGAATATATGTATATGTATAACTGAATCACTTTGCTGTATACCTAAAACTAACACAAGATTGTAAATCAACTATATTCCAATAAAATTAACATTTAAAAAATATTATGGGTACAGCTATTGGTACATGGATCTGACTGAAACAAAATAGCTAAAAAGTTGAATAAATTTTAGAAAATGTACTGCTAAAATAAAAATAAGTCTGAACTAATGGAAAATATGATGGTTGTGGATTTTAAAATAACCCTTTCATGGATGAGAAGTATTCCCAGAGAGCTTCTCGGCCCCTAACTACAGCCTCATATTTCAATACTACCTTCAAATATTACCAAAAAGAATAAAAGAAAAAAAAACATTTTTCTAAAGGAAAATGCTAAGATTCGTAGCTAAGGACACAGTGGGATAATTACTCCCAGGGAACAGAACAAAGGCCTAATCAAACAATACTTTCCACCTCCGGTCACTTTTAGTTCAGGTGTTTCTGGATCAAGAGGAGTCATATTGGGCTTCCCTGGTGGTGCAGTGGTTGAGAGTCCGCCTGCCGATGCAGGGTATACGGGGTCGTGCCCCAGTCCGGGAAGATCCCACATGCCGCAGAGTGGCTGGGCCCGTGAGCCATGGCCGCTAAGCCTGAGCGTCCGGAGCCTGTGCTCCGCAACAGGAGAGGCCACAACAGTGAGAGGCCCACGTACGGCAAAAAAAAAAAAAAAAAAAGAGGAGTCATATCTGGACTTAATGTAGAGACTACCACATACCACCTAGAGATCCCAAACTTTGAGCTCAATACAGTCAGTGATTAGGACTTATGAGTGATTTATTGTTTGATAGATAATAGGTAATTGTATTGTCCATACTGAATATTTGGTGACCTGAAGGATAACTCATGCTATATGGTTTTATTGTTCACCCGTGGTGTAAGTGCCTATTAGCTTTTGATTTCTGATGTTCAAAGACATCCATCACAAACAAATACATCGCCAGCTACTAGATAAAGAGTCAGGGCACCCCCAACCCCAAGTTTCCTTTTGTTTAGAAAGCTCTGGCTTTTCCTTTCCTGCACTTTAATTCCTATTCTTATGTTTTAAATTCACCAATAAAGAGTGAACCTGTGAAACTCTAGGCACCCTACCTTCAATCCCAATAAAGGCAGAACCCCACATCCTCTCTCTACCTGGGACCTCACTGTGTGGCCCCAGGTATGCTGTGTAGCATCCAGGATCTATAAATAATAAAACTTGCTTTGATTTTTTTCAGCGTTCCCTGATGTTTGTTGTTGAGGTGTGTCTTGCAATCATAATAACCACAAGGGCTGGTCCAGCCACAACATTGGCTCTGAAAAGGGAAATGTCTTTAGGAGCTCACTATGTGTATTATGGGTCCAAGTGAGTGCCTCTAGACATTTCTAGCTGATGACATCACTATCAATAGTCCAAGACCAGCACAAAACATCACCAGATATTCCAGTTTTTTACCATGAAGTGCTGCTTCCCATAGAAGCATTATACATCCCTTTCCTATTGAACCCAGCATGGCCATGTGACTTGCTTTGATCAATGAAATGTTCAACAAATATTTATTACCCACCTCTGATTTCTAGGTACTATACTGCTGGTGACACAATAAAGATGAATGAAGTCTTTGCCCTCAGAAAGCATACAGTCTCCTCAATAGATGGACATATGACACTCAGCCTTCTTGCCACCCCATCCCTGAAGAGTCTCAGTAAGATGTGTAAAAGAAACACAAATGTTTCCCAAAAAAAGCTCTGAAAAGTTAATCTTTAACAAAGTCCTACAGAAGCTTGAAAAGGAGTTTTAAAGAAACGTTGCTATGGTCTACATATACCCTTTCAAGATTTTAAGAAATGAAAGTAAAGAACTTTACCTCTTTTAAAAATATATTCAGCTATTGAACTGTGCTTCTTAGACATGACACTGTTCACAGACTAAAGCACATCAGCTTTATGTGTTACACACCACACAGAACAAAATTTGTTTTAAACCCACTTATGTATCTCTCAGTCTAAAGCTCTAATCATTTCAACAGCTGCTCCCTCAAGTAGCCTTATGCCTTATCTTAGAAGGTGATTGTGATGAAAACTTTACCTTAAATTTTTGCCACTGAGCACAAAAAGTTAGAATACACTATAAAAACGGATACTAGAATAGGAATTTTCCTGCCACAGAATTGCTGTTGAGAACAATAGGTCCAAGTACCTCCACACTAAAGAGAGGTAGTTGACCATTCATCTGAGCAAGACTTATAAAGGGCTGACTCCGAAACAGTTTTGTGACTTCTAGCTCGTAATCATCCATCTCCAGGCTATATAAAAGAATGAGAGAGTGCTTGTGGAAAGAGGCTGGTAGCACAAATTTCTTTGAAGCATCTTCCATCAGGTGATAGTGTGTGGAGTGCTGTTTCCCCTCTCTGGTTAAGTGCTTTTCATACACTATCCTTTTTCACATGAGGAAATTTTTACCCTCATAAAGTATGGATGTGTCACCTCCAACCCCACATCATCTCTGCTGGATGTACTGAGATAAAAAAGTTTACAGGCCTACCTCATACTACTACTGAAGTAAAACATGTAAGATAATTTTGGAGCAAGCTTTATCTGTATCCCCTGGAGTTTGAAGCACACAGAACTTGGTAACGGGATCTTTTTAAAAAAGTCCGGGAACAAGAGGCTAGCTGGAGTTGTTTGAAATAACAAAGCAGAGATACTGTTGGTGAGGAGCAGCCTTCACTGCCCAAGTTTTGGTTGAAAGATAAAGTGTATTGCTTCCCTTGGGCCAGAGTGGACATCAGAGAATGTGACTAGGACATAAACAGATGGAGATGTATACCATGTTCTTGGATTGGAAGAATCAATATTGTGAAAATGACTATACTACCCAAGGCAATCTACAGATTCAATGCAATCCTTATCAAATTACCAATGGCATTTTTCACAGAACTAGAACAAAAAAATTTACAAGTTGTGTGGAAACACAGAAGACCCCAAATAACCAAAGCAATATTGAGAAAGAAAAACAGAGCTGGAGAAATCAGGCTCCCTGACTTCAGACTATACTACAAAGCTACAGTAATCAAGACAGTATGGTACTGGCACAAAAACAGAAATATAGATCAATGGAACGAGATAGAAAGCCCAGAGATAAACCCACGCACATATGATCACCTAATCTATGACAAAGGAGGCAAGGATATACAATGGAGAAAAGACAGGCTCTTCCATAAGTGGTGCTGGGAAAACTGGACAGCTACATGTAAAAGAATGAAATTAGAACACTACCTAACACCATACACAAAAATAAACTCAGAATGGATTAAAGACCTAAATGTAAGGCCAGAAACTATAAAACTCTTAGAGGAAAACATAGGCAGAACACTCTTTGACATAAATCACAGCAAGATCTTTTTTGACCCACCTCCTACAGTAATGAGAATAAAAAGAAAAATAAACAAATGGGACCTAATGAAACTTAAAAGCTGTGTAGGTTCATGAGAGTTAAGACAAAGAGTGCATCATTATGTCCAGAAAAAGTGCAGTATTGAACGTCCCAAAAGGATCCCCAAAGGGAAACAACCAACATTAGCGCACCTGCCACCTACAGGACACTAATACCATATTACAACAGCACTATTCAGTTAAAACCATTTTGTCTCCTTACTTCTCTCTCGTACTCCAACCTACTCCTAATTCCTGAAGGATCCAGAAGCAGTATAGTGATTTGGAGCATAAAGAATTATCAGGAACACTATATAAAATAACATTGTTTAATATATTTTATGTAAATAAGAGATTGAAAATATGCATATAGAGCAAAAACATAAAAATGACCCAGTAGATTTGAAGAAGAACCGAAAGGAATTCTGTAAATAAAAATATAATAATTTTAATTAAAATTAATCTGATAGGTTTAACGACAGATCAGATACAGCTGAATTTAGAGCACTGGAAGATAGACCAGAAGAAATTATTTGGAATGCAGCATAGAGATAAAAAATAAATACAAGAGATAAAAAACATGAAGGATAGAGTATGAAACTTTACTATATGATTAATCAGAGGCTTAGAAGGAGAGGAGAGGAAAACTGAGCAGAGGTAATATATGAAGTTATAAAGGCTTACATTTTCTAGAACTGATGAAGTCCACAGATTCAGTAATTCCAATGAATGCCAATCGGGGTGAATAAAAAGAAATCCACATCTAGACACTGCATTTAAAAACCAATGAAAGAAAAAAAATAACCAATGGAAGTATCTTAATAAATGAGGGGAAAGGAAACCTCTTTTTAAAAATGAATTGCAACTAGGCTTCCCTGGTGGTGCAGTGGTTGAGAGTCCGCCTGCCAATGAAGGGAACACGGGTTCGTGCCCCAGTCCAGGAAGATCCCACATGCCGTGGAGCGGCTGGGCCCGTGAGCCATGGCCACTGATCCTGTGCGTCCGGAGCCTGTGCTCCACAACGGGAGAGGCCACAACAGTGAGAGGCCCGCGTACCACAAAAAAAAAAAAAGAATTACAACTAATAAATGTAGAAGAAATGAGAATTGGAAAATCACTATTTTGCAACCAAAATATTAATTCTTTCAGGCAAAAATCACTGATAGTGAGTGAAAGTTTGTTGAGGAACAAGACATTCATATAAAGCATCTCCCTACAAGATACATATTACTTACAAAGGGAAAATTTATTTACAGTAAAGAAAACTGGAACCCATGACCTTAACCAAGTTTTCAAAGATAACATGATCAGTAATGGGACAAATACATCACTTCTATGGTATTTCTGCCAAAAGTGCATAACATGAATCTAATCATTAGGAAACACTAGACAAAACTGAACTTATGAGCATTCTACAAAACTGTGGGTCCATGCCTCTTCAAAAATGTCAAGATCATGAGAGAAAAGACAAAGGAACTGTTACAGATTGTAAGAGACCACATTGAAACTAAAAACATGAAACGTAAATGCAACATATGATCATGTATTGAATCCTAGATCAGAAAAAAATATAGTTATAAAGAGCATTATTGAAACAATTGGAAATTTTTGAAAAGTGTATCTGGATTAAATGGTGGTTTTTGTGAGTGTTAATTCCCAGATTTCAAGGGTTTTATGGATATACAATTGTTTGTATGTATGTCTTTGTATGGATTGTATGGATATACAATGGTTATGGTTTTTGTTCCATGCTTATGAATGAGAGATGCTTGTAGTTTTAAAGATATACACTGAACTACTTTAGAATACTGGGACATCAAATCTACAACATATCCTCAATGTGCTCAGAAAAATAATATTATGGATATATACCCAGAGATAGATGGTTAGGTGATATAATAACAAAGCAAATGTGATATATTTTTTTTTGCCACACAGTATGTAGGATCTTAGTCCCCTGGTCAGGGATTGAACTCATGCCCCCCTGCAGTGGAAGCCCAGAGTCTTAACCACTGGACTGTCAGGGAAGTCCCTGCATGATGTACAAAAAATATTTTTAAATGGAGAACCTAGGTGAGTTCTTTGTACTATTCTTAAAAGTTTTCTATATGTTTGAAGTTATTTCAAAATTAAAAGTTTAAAAGGTCTATGTGAGTCTACTTTGCTCAACTCTATGCAAATAAATTTGAAAATCAGGATAAAATGAAAATACGCCAATCCTGAAGTGTAGAAAGCAATAGGAACTTTAAAGCTATAACAGGAAAATGCAAACCACAAGATGTTGGTGCAACTATATTAACATCAAACACAATAGACGTTAGGGTAATAAAACTTACTGAAGACTTAAAAGGTCACTACATACAAATAAAAGGTCAATACACAAGGATGATGTAATATCTTAGGCAAGTGATAACATAGCTTCAATATCCATAATCAAAAACTTACAGGAGTAAAGGAGGGATGTGAAAACTCAACACAATTTATTGATCTAATAGTCACAAACAGAACACTTCACTCATTACTACAGAAAAGAAAATTGTCATCCATGTGCCAGGGATTTCAAGGAATGAAGATGCATGCATGTTT
This sequence comes from Mesoplodon mirus, assembly GCF_964341445.2. Lineage (NCBI taxonomy): Eukaryota > Metazoa > Chordata > Mammalia > Artiodactyla > Ziphiidae > Mesoplodon > Mesoplodon mirus. The sequence continues at coordinate 140,174,688 of NC_138981.1, read as the reverse complement.
CTGAGAGTAATTTGTATAAGATGAAGCAGGGATACTTCTTTTCCTGACGACCATATAGGAAGTGAGTCAACCCTATGGGAAATGTGTCTCAAGGGAGTGGTAACCTATTCTGTCTCCCCAATTTGTTGGCCAGCTTTGGGTATGTTGGAGTGGCAGAGTCATCTAGGAGCATCTATAAGGGACCTGCTCAAAAATTCACCCTTCTACATATACTTTCACCAAAAAGGTCTATGGCGTTTGACATCACTTGAAAACTGCATTGGACTGATAATATATCAGTATTCTTAACTATTTTTGAGTCAATAGGTCTCTTGGGAATCCAATATAAGCTGCTACTGGGTACAGGATTTCTTTTAGGAGTAATAAAATGTTCTAAAATGTGACCGTGGTAATGGTTACACAACTCTGTGCATATACTAAAAATCACTAATTGTATGCTTAATATGGGTGAATTTTATGGTATGTAAATTATACCTCCAAAAATCTGCAAAAAAAATGAAATAAAAGAAAACTTTTTGGAGGAAGTTTGCCATTTGAGAATGAGTCAAATATTAATGAAGTTTGGACTAATCACCTTAGACTCTGCTATTATATATTAACTCTATATTTTAACTCTATAATTTAGATATCTAATTATGATATAACATCTGAGTCCCAGAGATTGTTTGTATGGAAGGGATCTACTATATGGAAGAAGCTCTCCACTGTCAGACATTCTAGGCAAGATTTCCAATAGTTAGACAATAAAGTACCATTTCAAATATTAAATTCTATTTTTATGAGGCTTTATTTTTGTACTTAAGACTCTCTAGATTAGATTAAATTCCCATGACTGTGTCAGAATGGAAGAGATATTTTATAGGAAGGCATTCTGAAAGAGATCAGTTTGGATCCAAGTTTTTTAAGGGGGGTAAGGATAAAGAAAAGAAAAGTTAGTGTTAAATAAAACTATTTAGCTATTCCATTTCTAATCATTCACTTGTAGGCAGTCCTACTATGCAGATTGTCTTCTGATACTTACCATATATATAATCAGACAGTGTAACTGGGTCCAGTGAGCTATGGTCCATTTGTTGCAGCAGCTTTATAGGCACTGAAATGCAAAACATCAAGGAGCAGAAAATTTGGCATGGAAATTGCAGTTACTGTTCATATAGTGGGGATGGATAGAAAGTTGATATTTGGCAGACATTCATTAAAAAATAATATATTGTGAGAGACTAAATTAGTGTTAAACCTGAGTTTTAAATGACAGCATTATCATACCTATTTATTCCATGGAATAAATTCTAAGCATTGAATCAGGTAATGGTCTAAGCATTGTCACAGAACAGAGGAAGAAATAAATAAACTAATGAAATTTCAAAGCACAGAAGTAAGGAGTGTACACTAAGTACTAAGGACTCTTGAACTGGAAAGTAGTGAAGAGTTTGGACTGAAGCAATTTCAAAATAAGGATTTGCCAAAAACCAAAGAAGATGAGGCCATTGTTTTGATGTATGGAATGGCTCCTTCCTCTCAGTTTAGAAAAAAGTTGACATATTTTAAATCAAAAATAAAAATTTCTCTGTGATCTCACATCCCCTTAGAGCTATCTCTAAGTTTTCATCTCACTGTCCCTCTTAACATTATAGGCACAGTTGATCACTTCTTCCTTTCCATCAGTCTTCTCCCTTTATGCTTTCACATCACATTCTTCTCATCTTCTTCATACTTTACTTATCTCTTCTTAGTCCCCTTTGAAATCTCTTTTTCTCTGCAAGTATCTTAAGGTTAATATTCCTTTGGACTTTGTTCTAGCCCCTCTTCTCTTCAAACTATACACAACAGTTATCATGCTAGGTCACCTTATTGTTTGGACATTTCCCCGTTCTATAAATATTAGTAGGATAAACATCATTAACCTTTTAAGGAGAATGTAAGCATATTTTAAGATATATGAGTGATAGCTATGTTAACCGCTTTGGCTACTCAAAGCCTTAACCCCTTTCTATGACTGCAATATTAACTCACATTATGGGGTTTTGTGCAGAGAAAAATCTACCTCTTATCACAGGAGATGAAAACTCTAGATACTGACTTTCCCAATCTCCCTTACAACTAGGGATTTGTAACATGACCTAGGCTCCCCCAATCAGATGTGTCTATGCCAGATTGACTTGGAAGCTAGAGACATAAGTTTTCTCTCTTTGGTGGCAGCAGCTGTTTAGTGGAATAAGCATTTTTCTTACCAGAAAGTTCCAAAGTACAGTTTGGGGCATTTTTCTTTGGTGTATAGCTGAGCCAGGTTATACATCCTTCTCAATAACTGCTTTGAGACATCCACTGCCCTTTAATAAACTCTTTTTCTGCTCAATCAGCTTACGTTGACCTCTACCGCTTGTACCTAAGCATCCCCAAAAGATACAGCTCCTAATACCCTCAGTACTGGCCTCACCCTCAGATCCATACACATATATATATACCTGCTTACTTATAATTTTCTCCTGAATATCTCACAGGAATGGAATCAAAGTCATTTAATAACTGTATAACCTTGAACATGTTACTTCTTCTTTCTGAACCTCTGTTTGCTTTTCTATAGAATGGGAATAATACATACCTACCTCACAGGATTATTGTAATGATCAAGTGAGAAACATGGATGTCAAAAAAATTTAAAACTGAAAAGTGCTATACAGATTTTAGCTATTATTGTAATTGTAAAATATAATTTATAATATTGTAGCTTTCTCACAGTAATTTATTAAGTGATAGAGATAACCTGTTTTTCTTACCACATATGTAAGATACTTGCAGCTGTTTCTTCACTCCTGGGAAACAAGGTTCACCAAAAGTAGCTGTATCTGCAAACAACGTACAGTTTTCTCTCTTTTGACACTGTCTCAAGACTCTTTGTAGAGCATCAGGAGCTAAGCACTCTGTTGGTTATGATTCAAACAAACAAATAATTTGAGAGTTGGGAAGAAAAAAAGGGGTAGAATGCATAGGAGAACAAGAATAGGTACTTCTGCAATGCAGCCTTGAGAGTGTTTTTTTTTTTAAACATGCAAAATATTTTGAGGTCTCAAGGAAACAGAACTAAAAGGATGGTCTTGCAGTCAAAACAGTCTATTCAGGATACCACCACTGGGGTAAATGAATCTGGATACTGTTATCCTCTTTATCACTTTACTTGAGATACAAATGATCATGGAAAGAATATGTACTGGATTGGCCTGACTTGGCTAGCATGCCCACTCTTTGGCTAGTGAACAGTATTGTCCCATTAGACTATAGTCGATGTTAATAATTTCCTAATAGGAAATTCAGGATGTTGGTAGGATGGGAAAATAGATGCTGGGCAACAGCAACAAATGCACATTATTCTTGGATGGAAAGGGTAATCTTGATTTTTTTTCCTCTGTCACATCATACTGCCAGGCTTTAACACAACACCAGGTCCAGAATTGTCTTTTGGCTTAGAGAGAAGCCAGCATCTTGGCTTATCTTCCCTAGGAAGCAAAACCATAGGACCTCCCAGGTTCTTGGCAAATACCAAATAATGCCTAGTCTTAGGCTTTTTCTCCTCTGAAATGCATGAAAGAAACTCTTGTGATTTTTGTACTTGAAAACGTGCAATACAATTTTTGTTTGCCAAGGGTTTTAAAGATTCTAATTTTCTCCAAGCTCCTACCAGCTCAAATTCTTTTTACTGCTCTGAATATAGAGTTTGCAGTGTATTATTTTAGATTTTCAGCAACTACATGTATTTAGCAATTAAAGATATTAGTGATACTAGTGACTTGGAAAATGTTTATGGCTAAAATTTTTAAACATTAATTTTCTTCTGTCTCTTACAGAAGAAGGAATTGAAGTGTAGATGAGGGAGCCAGGTCAGAGGTATCTTATGCTCTATCACTAGAGCAGAGTTTCTCAACCTTGGGACTATTGACTTTTAGAGCTGGATTTTTCTTAGTTGTAGGGGGCTGTCTTGTGCATTGTACAATGTTTAACAGCATCCTTGACCTCTACCCACTAGATGTCAGTAACAACTGCCCCCGGTTGTGAGAACCAAACATGTTTCCAGA